>NC_064646.1:317344449-317648986 GCF_023864345.2 Schistocerca serialis cubense
TTTAAAAATTGGTTTTATTGATTTTAGTGATGTTACCTGAAGTCGCAAGTGTATCGTGATCGACCGACATCTCTAGGGATGCTGAAAGACAACATCCGACGCCAGTGCCTCACCATAACTCCGGACATGCTTTACAGTGCTGTTCACAACATCATTCCTCGACTACAGCTATTGTTGAGGAATGATGGTGGATATATTGAACATTTCCTGTAAAGAACATCATCTTTGCTTTGTCTTACTTTGTTATGCTAATTATTGCTATTCTGATCAGATGAAGCGCCATCTGTCGGACATTTTTTGAACTTTTGTATTTTTTTGGTTCTAATGACCCCCATGTCATTCCAAGCATGTGTGTCAATTTGTACCTCTCTATCTACATTATTCCGTGATTTATTGTTTTCAAATTTATACTGACTTTTTGATCACCCGGTATATTCCAGATATTATATTAATTAGTAATTATATGATTTTGAAATTTTGGTGACATTGGTTTGATTGGTTAAAATATATCGTAACTGCCACATCATTGGCTCTTCGTCTTTTTGTGCAAGAATCTCGTGGTTATGTGAATAGCCCTGTTAACATGCCAACTTATTGCGTTGGTGCTAATGAAGTAGTGTGTGAAAGCCTTAACAGTAGGTGGACTGTTTCAAGTCAATCCACGACAATTTTTCTTGTCTATCAGACGCGAAATTGAAATAAGGCCTGGTTTTTGAAAGTGGCACTGGGAAAAATGATGTTCGATTGCAACTTTCAATAGCAAATGACTGACGGAGAGTATTGAGTATCATTAAAAGAGGTAGTTACTACGTTATGACGCAGAAAAGAGTACATACTGGAAAATTTCAAGAAGTTAGGCACTTTTATGAGTGTCAGTACTCAATTTTGAAAAGTCACTCCGATATTTCACACAAAATGTGGGTAAGCGGGGTACAAGGTAGCTTCTCTCATCTAGATATCAGAGTAACGAAAATAAAATTCTAGCGTCAGTGGAATACCGACACTGTGGAGGTCTAGTGCTGGTTAAATCCCTGAGCTCTGCTTCAGGCAATTCATCATATAAGAAAAAGTTTCAGATGCTTTATGGACAAGAGAGCTAGTCAATACAAGCCACTGGGAATGCAACATACTTCAATATACCCTACGTTTACACTCAAAAATATACTTTTCAATCCGTTTGCATGTGTTTCACTAATTCACTAGTTTAAAATGAAATCACATTTTGACGAAAACGTACTTTATCAGTAGTTAAAGAGGTCACATATAAGTTCATTGCATAAAAAAGTACATGACTAAGCTTTCATCTTCAAGAAACTTGATGAGAAAGTAGATTCTCGTAGGTGTACATCACCTTTCTCTCTCCCTGCAAACATTTGAAGGTGTATATCAAGGGAACGCGATCAGTGGCCACGGTACGCCATGAAGAACACGCCCAAGATGTAAGAGACACACAATACTCGTGACTAAACATCCTTTTCAAAGAAACAACAGAAAAAGTTCACAAATTTAATAACGAATCGCGACTTGCTTAAGATGTCTGGCACCTTATTAATGTCGTTTGTCCCTATTTTTACAATTAAATGGATTACCGTTTGCGCTCAGGTGGGGCATACATTAGCTCTGAGGCTTGTCGAACAAAATGATAAACGATAACGAAACTATTCAAAAGCGAGTGATAAACGGGTTCCTCTGAGAACAGTAAATTACTGAAAAAGAAAATGGAGATATAAAACCTATGACAGCTCTAATAATGGCTATGACTTAATTATCCAATCTACGAGTATTATTCGAAATTGCAGTCTCGATAAATTAATTTTGTCTCATTCGTATCATGTCTGGAGTGTCACCTATAGTCTTTAAAAATTAGGGACTGTTCCAAAAACAATGCTAATAATACGTCAGCTGCTACAATACGAGACGAAGTTGAGGGTATCTGAAGATCAGGAAGGTGGGAGGAATGGGTACAGATGATATGGAAGGTTACTCTGTCTACTGCATACCAGTTAGATATATACTTGTGTCTGTAAATAATCATAGCTTCTAGCGCACAGTAATGAACAGTAATTCCAGATTTGAGCAGATGCTGCATTTTGGCCCAGGTTTTTAATTCTACTTTTTTACGATGACCACAAGATTACTACAATGGCGGCAACAAAAATTCACAAAACTTGTCTTGAAAGCCATTGTAACGGTCTTCTAAATATGGAATATAATGGTTCGAGTCGCCGTTCAAACATCGGCTGACGTAATCGTCCTGCTGATACCCTTCATAAGCTAAGCTCCGTGATATGTTTATTACGCTGCCTGATGAAAGAAGTCAAGCACGCAGAAGACATAAGCAGATGACAAGGCAACTCAGTACACATACACACCATTAGCTTTTATGTAAATCATTGAAACTTCAGTTGTGACAGATAGAACTTCCATCAGAGTACATAAGGACTGTTCCTGTTGAGTGGTTTGAACAGGTATGGTAGGCTATACAAGTGGCGTCAAAAACGTCAGATGCTAAGTTATTGCTGTGAAGGATAAGATCCCCACCTACTCGTTTGAAAGATCCCCACCTATTCGTGTGAGGCAGTGTTATCAGCACCGGATAGAGTTGAAAGGGGCCTCATTGTGGCCCTCTGTTTGGCTGCTTCATTGAACTGTGCAGGATCTAGATTTGTGATGCATTCGGATGTGAACTGCGTGGGAACATAGCCGTAGACATACTAGTCGTCAAGATTCCAGCCAATGACGTCTGATCACCGTAACGGAAGATACACTATGTGATCAAAAGTATTCGTATACCCACAAAAAACATACGTTTTTCATATTAGGTGCATTTTGATGACATCTGCTACCAGGCATTCCGCATCTGCGACCGCAGTAGTCATTAGACATCATGAGAGAGCAGAATGGGGCGCTCCGTGGAACTCAACGGACTTCGAACGTGGTCAGGTGATTGGGTGTCACTTGTGTCATACGTCTGTACTCCCAAACATCCCTAGGTCCACTGTTTCCGATGCGATAGTGAAGACCAACACACAGGAATTCCAAACAGCATCAGCATCCACTGCAAGTAGTATGACAGTTAGGTGAGAGGTGAGAAAACTTGGATTTCATGGTCGAGCTCCTGATCATAAGCCACACATCACGCAGCTAAATGCAAAACGATGCTTCGCTTTGTGTAAGGAGCGTAAACGTTGGACGACTGCACAGTGGAAAACGTTGTGTCGAGTGACGAACCACGGTACACAATGTGGCGATCCGATTGCAGGGTGTGGGTATGGCGAATGCCCGGTGGACGTCATCTGCCAGCGTGTGTACTGGCAACAGCAAGATTCGGAAGCGGTGGTGTTATGGTGTGATCGTGTTTTTCATTGAGGGAGCTCGTATCCCTTGTTTTGCGTGGCACTCTCACAGCACAGGCCTACGTTGATGTTTTAAGCACCTTCTAGCATCCCACTATTGAAGAGCAATTCGGGGATGGTGATTGCATCTTTCAACACGATCGAGCACCTGTTCATAATGCACGCCCTGTGGCGGAGTGGTTACACGGCAATAACATCCCTGTAATGGACTGGTCTGCACAGAGTCATGACATGAATCCTATAGAACACCTTTGGGATGTTTTGGAGCGCCAACTTCGTGCCAGGCCTCACCGACCGACATCAATATCTCTCCTCAGTGCAGCACTCCGTGAAGAACGGGCTATCATTCCGCAAGAAACCTTCCAGCACCTGACGGGATGTATGCCTGCGAGAGTGGAAACTATCATCAAGGCTAAGGGTGGGCCAACACCAAAATGAATTCCAGCATTACCGATGGAGTACCTCACGAATTTGTAAGTCATTTTCAGCCAGGTTTCCAGATACTTTTGATCACATAGTGTAGCTGTATTGTACTTCCAGCACATCGTAACTCCTTCGTATCTGTGTCTGCCATCCGAGAACAAGTAATTGGCTTCCTGCAACATTCCGTATCTTCCCATACCACTAGTCGGAGATTACAAGCAACCGGAATATGGAATTACAGTCCTTCACGAAGTTTGGCATTAACATCACAACAGGAACGGTTGGTTTGGAGTCGTGCCGTGGCCAGACCCTGGACTGCCGATGCGTGGCGTCACACAGTGTTGAGCGATGATTCGTGGATTTGCACTACCCTGGATGGGGAGGTCACAGTCTTCCTCTGTTTCGGGAAGGCGCAGCTTCGTTGCTTTTTGCGGCATAGTGTGGAGCGCCATCGGATACCACTTCTGATCAGGAATCGCAGTGTTGAGGACACTCTGACGCGCAATGCTTAGTCACTGACATCCTGCGGCGTCAGGTGTTACCTCCCATGCGACAAGTTTATGATGCCATTTTTCAACAGGATACCGTTCGTCCACATACAAAACGTGCTTCCGTCAACTATCTGCATGAAGTTTTGGTACCACAATGGCCAACAAGATCCCCAGATGCGTCTCCGATAAAAACATAAGTTGGACTAGCTCGGAAGTCAACTCTGCTCCAGCGCTAGTATCCAGGATATCAACGGGGCAGCTTTCAAGAGGATACGACTTTGACACCCTTCCCAGACGAATCAGTGTACTCATCCAGCACCAGAGGGGCTGCAACGTTATGCTGATGAGTTGCGTCACAATGGCAAGCTCTTTGTAAATTTTATTCTGTTTTGCAGCAACTGAAATAAAATCACACAGGGTTAAAATTCATTTCGTTTCCTCCTTCCTTTCCGGATGCTCCGCCTTCTTGTCAGGCAGAGTATTTACAGCACAAACGGGGACTATTCGAATTAATTATAAAATAGAAAGTAATCAATTTCTGTAGACTTGTAAAGTGGCGCAAAAAATAGGTCTCATTGCAACAGATAACTGCTATTACTTTATTTGTGCGTACGTGACCACTATGTTATTAGCTGTGTAAAGGCATTATTCTAAACTACACCCATTCAGTCTCTTACTTATTGAGGTAGAGAGAGTCTAGAAGAACAATGTAGTATACAAATGGTGAACTGTCTCCGATACAGTGTTGATTTACTTTGAGGTACAAGAGAGCCCTACCAGCCGGTGCTACTGCTACCGTCA
The DNA here is from genome assembly GCF_023864345.2 of Schistocerca serialis cubense. Lineage (NCBI taxonomy): Eukaryota > Metazoa > Arthropoda > Insecta > Orthoptera > Acrididae > Schistocerca > Schistocerca serialis. The sequence goes on from NC_064646.1 coordinate 317,349,521, forward strand.
GTTATTTTACACATCTGGTCGCCACATCGCGTAACAATAACAGCTGCATCGGTAATGCTCATCTTCAGCGCACTTCCTGCACTAGTAGCGTAAGACTGCTGCTGCATTTTATGCCGCGTTCATGAAGTAAAACACTCGTAAACAGCCACTGTAGGATGCGGGTAAACTTTTGTTAAACTGTGTTGGGTGACCCGGGTGTTACTGTTTCAGTGTTCTAGTCACCACGTATGGTGACGAATAAGGGGAAATTAATGTTGACAATAGTGAACACGCTTGTAAGTTCCGCAACAAGCGTTACACAACTTCAGACCAGCCAGTAGTGCTGTGGCTGATGCAGTGACATAGGTACATCAGTAACAAAATTAAACTGAAGGGACAGAAGAAGGAAAAATCTCCAATCAGAACATGTGAATCTTTATTACCGACGTCTTGGAATACCTTACAAAATGTCAGTTACAATTTTGAAGGCAATTTTCTGTCACTACTTCCTACAATGTGACTCCACTCGTAAACTCTAATGACAACAGTTGTGCTTTCGCAAACACAACGGAGATTTTCATTCCAATTTTTCTGAAATTTATTTATGCCATTATGGCTGCTTGTTATGGCAGCGTCCTATTTTTAAGAAATAACATGTTACTGGACTAGGTGTCTATAGGCATATGTATGTGAGGGACAGCAGGGTTAGTCACGTGTGACCTATTGCCTTATATATTGTTCATAACAACATGATTCATCACAGACCTGTTCTCTAGTTCGTTGATATCTTGTTATGCATCATATATATTACCCGTCAAATGCCTTATTCGTTGTTATTGTTCCGCGTATGACCTTTGCTATGAGAACGTTTTGTCCTTTCGACAACCAGGACTAATGTACAGTGAACTTCGGACGCCCAGCTACTCACAGCGAGATTTGCTCTTGACTGCATATATACAGGGTGAGTCACCTAACGTTACCGCTGGATATATTTCGTAAATCACATCAAATACTGACGAACCGATTCCACAGACCGAACGTGAAGAGAGAGGCTAGTGTAATTGTTTGATACGAACCATACAAAAATGCACGGACGTATGTTTTTTATCACAAACCTACGTTTTTTTAAAATGGAACCACGTTGGTTTTGTTAGCACATCTGAACGTATAAACAAATACGTAATCAGTGCCGTTTGTTGCATTGTAAAATGGTAATTACATCCGGGGATATTGTAACCTAAAGTTGACGCTTGAGTACCACTCCCCCGCTGTTCGATCGTGTGTATCGAAGAGCACTGCAACATACATCGCGTTTCTACAGAATGATCTGCCAACGTTGCTCGAAAATGTCCCACTGGATACGCGTCGACGTATGTGGTATCAGCATGATGGTGCACCTGCACATCCACAATTAACACTAGGCTGACCCTTGACAGGATGTTCGATGGGCGTTTCATAGGACGTGGAGGACGCATAAATTGGCCAGCCCTTTCTCCTGTTCTTACACCTCTGGACTTCTTTCTGTGGAGTACGTTAAAGGAGAATGTGTACCGTGATGTGCCTACAACCCCAGAGAATATGAAACAACGTATTGTGGCAGCCTGCGGCGACATTACACCAGATGTACTGCGGCGTGTACGACATTCATTATGCCAGAGATTGCAGTTGTCTGCAGCAAATGATGGGCACCACATTGAACATCTATTGGCCTGACATAACGGGACACACTCTATTCCACTCCGTAATTGAAAACGGAAACCACGTGTGTACGTGTACCTCACCTCTCATGGTAATGTACATGTACGTCAGTGAAAAAGACCAATAAAAAGGTGTTAGCATGTGGACGTAATGTGCTGTTCCAGTCTCTTCTACACCTAAGGTCCATCACCGTTCCCTTTGGATCCCTACGTAATTCGATGCTCTCCGATACACACGATAGAACGGCGGAGGAGTGGTACTCAAGCGTCAACTTTAGGTTACAACATCTTCGGATGTAATTAACATTTTACAATGCAACAAACGGCACTGATTACCTATTTGTTTATATGTTCAGATGTGCTAACAAAACTAACGAGGTTCCATTTAAAAAAACGTAGTTTTGTGTTAAAAAACATACTTCCGTGCATTTTTGTATAGTTTGTATTAAACAATTACACTAGCCCCTCTCCTCACGTTCGGTCTGTGGAATTGGTTGGTCAGTATTTGATGTGTTATACGAAATATATCCAGCGGTAACGTTCGGTGACTCACCCTGTATATATATATACATACATATATATATATATATATATATATATATATATATATATATATATATTTTCACTCCTCCCTCATGAACCATGGACCTCGCCGTTGGTGGGGAGGCTTGCGTGCCTCAACGATACAGATAGCCGTACCGTAAGTGCAACCACAACGGAGGGGTAGCTGTTGAGAGGCCAGACAAACGTGTGGTTCCTGAAGAGGGGCAGCAGTCTTTTCAGTAGTTGCAGGGGCGACAGTCTGGATGATTGGTTGAAATGACTGATGTGGCCTTGTAACACTAACCAAAACGGCCTTGCTGTTGTGGTACTGCGAACGGCTGAAAGCAAGGGGAAACTACAACCGTAATTTTTCCCGAGGGCATGCAGCTTTGCTGTGTGGTTAAATGATGATGGCGTCCTCTTGGGTAAAATATTCCGGAGGTAAAATTGTCCCCCATTCGGATCTCCGGGCGGGGACTACTCAAGAGGACGTCGTTATCAGGAGAAAGAAAACTGGCATTCTACGGATCGGAGCGTGGAATCCCTTAATCGGGCAGGTAGGTTAGAAAAGTTAAAAAGGGAAATGGAAAGGTTAAAGTTAGATATAGTGGGAATTAGTGAAGTTCGGTGGCAGGAGGAACAAGACTTCTGGTCAGATGAATACAGGGTTATAAATACAAAATCAACTAGGGGTAATGCAGAAGTAGGTTTAATAATGAATAAAAAAATAGGAGTGCGGGTAAGCTACTACAAACAGCATAGTGAACGTATTATAGTGGCCAAGATAGACATAAAGCCCACGCCTACTACAGTAGTGCAAGTTTATATGCCAACTAGCTCTGCAGATGACGAAGGAATATATGATGAGATAAAAGAAGTTATTCAGGTAGTGAAGGGAGACGAAAATTTAATAGTCATGGGTGACTGGAATTCGACAGTAGGAAAAAGGGAGAGAAGAAAACATAGCAGGTGAATATGGATTGGGGGTAAGAAATGATAGAGGAAGCCGTCTGTCAGAATTTTGCACAGAACATAACTTAATCATAGCTAACACCTGGTTCAAGAATCATAAAAGAAGCTTGTATACATGGAAGAATCCTGGAGATATTAAAACGTATCAGATAGATTATATAATGATAAGACAGAGATTTAGGAACCAGGTTTTAAATTGAAGGGACATTTCCAGGGGCAGATGTGGACTCTGACCACAATCTGTTGGCTATGAACTGTAGATTAAAACTGAAGAAAGTGCAAAAAGGTGGGAATTTAAGGAGATGGGACCTGGATAAACTGAGTAAACCAGAGGTTGTACAGAGTTTCAGGGACAGCATAAGGGAACAATTGACAGGAATGGGGGAAAGAAATACAGTAGAAGAAGAATGGGTAGCTCTGAGGGATGAAGTAGTGAAGGCAGCAGAGGATCAAGTAGGTAAAAAGACGAGGGCTAGTAGAAATCCTTGGATAACAGAAGAAATATTGAATTTAATTGATGAAAGGAGAAAATATAAAAATGCAGTAAATGAAGCAGGGAAAAAGGAATACAAACGTCTCAAAAATGAGATCGACAGGAAGTGCATAATGGCTAAGCAGGCATGGCTGGAGGACAAATGTTAGAGGCTTATCTCACTAGGGGTAAGATAGATACAGCCTACAGGAAAATTAAAGACACCTTTGGAGAAAAGAGAGCCACTTGTATGAATATCAAGAACTCAGATGGAAACCCAGTTCTAAGCAAAGAGGGGAAAGCAGAAAGGTGGAAGGAGTATATAGAGGGTCTACACAATGGCGATGTACTTGAGGACATTATTATGGAGATGGAAGAGGATGCAGATGAAATGGGAGATACGATACTGCGTGAAGAGTTTGACAGAGCACTGAAAGACCTAAGTCGAAATAAGACCCCGGGAATAGACAACATTCCATTACAACTACTGACGGCCTTGGGAGAGCCAGTCCTGACGAAACTCTACCATCTGGTGAGCAAGATGTCTGAGACAGGCGAAATACCCTCAGACTTCAAGAAGAATATAATAATTCCAATCCCAAAGAAAGCAGGTGTTGACAGATGTGAAAATTACCGAACTATCAGTTTAATAAGTCACGGCTAAAAAATGCTAACGCGAATTCTTTGCAGACGAATGGAAAAACTAGTTGAAGCCGACCTAGGGGAAGATCAGTTTGGATTCCGTAGAAACATTGGAACACGTGAGGCAATACTGACCCTACGACTTATCTTAGAAGCTAGATTAAGGAAAGGCAAACCTACGTTTCTAGCATTTGTAGACTTAGAGAAAGCTTTTGACAATGTTGACTGGAATACTCTCTTTAAAATTCTGAAGGTGGCAGGGCTAAAATACAGGGAGCGAAAGGCTATTTACAATTTGTACGGAAACCAGATGGCAGTTATAAGAGTCGAGGGGCATGAAAGGGAAGCAGTGGTGGGGAAGGAAGTGAGACAGGGTTGTAGCCTCTCCCCGATGTTATTCAATCTGTATATTGAACAAGCAGTAAAGGGAAGAAAAGAAAAATTCGGAGTAGGTATTAAAATCCATGGAGAAGAAATAAAAACTTCGAGGTTCGCCGATGACATTGTAAGTCTGTCAGAGACAGCAAAGAACTTGGAGAGCAGTTGAACGGAATGGACAGTGTCTTGAAAGGAGGGTATAAGAAGAACATCAACGGAAGCAAAACGAGGATAATGGAATGTAGTCGAATAAAGTCGGGTGATGCTGAGGGAATTAGATTAGGAAATGAGACACTTAAAGTAGTAACGGAATTTTGGTATTTGGGGAGCAAAATAACTGATGATGGTCGAAGTAGAGAGGATATAAAATGTAGACTCGCAATGGCAAGGAAAGCGTTTCTGAAGAACAGAAATTTGTTAACATCGAGTATTGATTTAAGTGTCAGGAAGTCGTTTCTGAAAGTATTTGTAGGGAGTGTAGCCATGTATGGAAGTGAAACATGGACAATAAATAGTTTGGGCAAGAAGGGAATAGAAGCTTTCGAAATGTGGTGCTACAGAAGAATGCTGAAGATTAGATAGGTAGATCACATAACTAATGAGGAGGTATTGAATAGAATTGGGGAAAAGAGGAGTTTGTGGCACAACTTGACTAGAAGAAGGGATCAGTTGGTAGGACATGTTATGAGGCATCAAGGGATCACAAATTTAGCATTGGAGGGCAGCGTGGAGGGTAAAAATCGTAGAGGGAGACCAAGAGATGAATACACTAAGCAGATTCAGAAGGATGTAGGTTGCAGTAGGTGCTGGGAGATGAAGGAGCTTGCACAGGATAGAGTAGCGTGGAGAGCTGCATCAAACCAGTCTCAGGACTGAAGACCACAACAACAACAACAATATTTTCACTGTGTGTCCCCGTCGATACAGCTGGTAGCTGTTACAAGTGTATTCGTTGTTTCAGACTTGTGACGTAGATGGCTGTATACAGGTTTACTGCCGACTGCTTATCTGGCTGCTATGTTATCATAGTCAGTGTGGTAATACGCAGAATCTGTTCTTGATCGCAGTATAGATTTCTTATTTTCCATGCATGATATCTCGTGGTTTGTATCGGTCACCTATGACCGATAACACCATAAGGTTTTCTCATGAACTGGTTTCATTCCTTCCTGTTCTATTTTATATTCAGTGCAGGACTTTCTATTGATACGATATTCATTATATAAGACCATGCATTTCTTATTCTTAATATTCTACATGACCACAGTATGACTAGAGAGTATTTATGTATCAGCTGTGAGCTGGGTTCAAGAAACCTTCCAGCATCTGATTGAACGTATGCCTGCGAGAGTGGGAGTGAGCCAAGGGTGAGCCAACACCATACTGAATTCCAGCATTACCGACGGAGGGCGCCACGAACTTGTAAGTCATTTTCAGCCAGGTGTCCGGATACTTTTGATCACGCAGTGTATGACTCCATTAATAAGGAAACATATACGAGGAAGTAAATAATCTGCTCTGCAATACTTAAGGACGTAATAGTTGAAGTAAATTGACATGTTAACTGCTTGATTGAAATAAATGAATGTGCGGCAGCATGTTGCCAGGGATTTCCTAGTGCTTCACAGAAAGCTATGAATCACGTGCATGAGGTCAGCGAGACTACAGCACGAAATGGGGCTGCCCCCCGCAACATGAGGTTGTTGAAGGAACGAGAGAAGATTCTGCGTGTCAGTCAACGAGCTGTTAGAGTACTGTGTTGTGGTGCTTTTCATTACAACATGGACTGTAGACAACACGCGGATGATTTCACACGATGAAGGAAGAATTGTGACGAAGGTAGCCCAGATGTTTGATATTACTCACTGCATTGTTTCACGCGCATGATGATCGTTCAGAACCGTATGCTGTGGAGACCAAAGGTGAGGCAGTAGTCGACCACAGTCAACTAAAGCAGAAAATGAGAGCTGTATTATTCAAGCAGAAGATTCAATTGCAACCACATTTCACAGGATAGCGAGGAACGCAACCTCTTTCTCCGCCGTGGTACGTCGACCACATGGCGGCGTCCCTTTGCCCGACGACCGTTACATTGCTTTCCGTTGACATCCGCACATCGGCTTCGACGTTTGCGATGGTACCAGGAGCTTAGGAACAGGACCAACGAGAAGTGAGGTCACGTGATCTTTTCCGATGAGAGCAGGTTCAGTCTTAGAAGTAATTCTGGACGTACCCTCATGTGGCGAGAGATGGGATCACATAACACACCCAGCAACTTGTCCAACACGATCGTTTTGATGGTGCAGGTGCCAGGATTTAGGAAAGCATGGTGCTGCATGAGCCTGTTGGTCTAAAAATCTTTGCACAAGGTATAATACTCACCGATTAACGTTAGTGTGACTTTGAACTCTTTATCCACTTGCATCTTTTCAGGGGTACGTTCGGCCTTGGCTTCATTCTTATGCGCGATCGCATCGAACATCGCAAGGGAAGCTACTCTTGGAACGACAGAATATTTGACTCAGAGTCCACCGAGTACCTGTAGGATACATTGAGGAGACGTATTTATCAACGCTAAACACCATCCGACAGTAGCCAACCACGCTGGTCGAAGAACTTATTAAGAGCATAAAGAGCATGCATTTATTTCGATGGCAATCACATAGCATATTGAGAACCATGTCTCACAATTTGTTATGTCATTGGGCCATCATAAACCGCGGTGTAATTATTGTCGGCCGCGGTGGTGGAGCGGTTCTGGGCGCCTTCAGTCCGGAACCGCGCGACTGCTACGGTCGCAGTTTCGAATCCTGCCTCGTCTATGGGTGTATGTGATGTCCTTAGGTTAGTTAGGTTTAAGTAGTTCTAAGTTCTAGAGGACTGATGACCATAGATGTTAAGTCCCATAGTGCTCAGAGCCATTTGAACTTACATTAGAAAATTTTATTTTATTTGATGAAACGATAGCCATTTAAAGCAACAGGGCTCTTATTTTTCTTCTACTTCATTGAACTAGAGACGTTGAAAAATATGATGCTGTACTGTGATTCAAATTCGTATCTCATCTTTCGAGGATCTGAATCTCTCGGAACGGTATAGTTCAATCATTTCGGTCCTTTTCCCAAGACTGCAATCTTCTCTAGGTCTCCTCCAAAGTTAAGTAGGTAGGTCCAAACCCACATCCATTACAAAAATATTCATAATTTCATTTCAAGCCCTATTACGTGCATACCAGTCTGATAGCGAAAATTAACGTGAATTTTCATGTCTATTCATGTGTTGCCAACAATCGCAATAGGTGTCGTTATTTCTGGTCAAACACGCACACATCTTACTGTTGGTGAGTAAGCAAGTGTTACTTAAGCTATGTTCGTGGATGGTAAAGAAGGACGGTAGGTGTGCGGTTCGACTGTCGCTCAGGCACAAAAATTTGTATCCTTGTTTTAGATCCAAACACCTAGTAGCTGGTAAGAAAAACCGATACGTACACTTGATTATACTTAGTTAACAATCCGATTGCGTACTGGGTTCGTATCTCCGTCACAGAACTTCACATCATGCGCTTCATCTTTAAATGCATGAACACTTTGTTCCTACTGAATGGAGGTCTATCACACATCTTTCGTGGTTAGTTAACAGGGACGAAAGGGTGTTACTGATTTATGAAGCTTAGTTTGCAGTCAGTTCTGAGGATTATTAGTAACTACGCTCCAGTCCCTAAACCCAGTTACAGAAATGTGAGTCAGACGGGTTACGTATTCCAGGCCGTAGCAGCTGCGTCTTTGAGACGTCAGCCATGGTCACTTCCCAGCCCACTATAGGATCACATCGGTTCGTCTTCTTCCTGCTGGTAATGTAACTGAGATTTGGCAACAAGGCAAGGTATATTTGGCAACTCTGTGATCGACGAGTTACTTCCTGGTTGGCACAGAATGAAGCCTCAAAGTTCACTTGATTTTTCCTATCATTTCCATTGAATAATATGAGTTATTATTAACGCTTGAGCTGTTACAAAATATTGTAAATTTACGGTTTTCAGCCAAGGAAAGTCGTTGCACGTGAAAATCGCAACTAATCTCGTCCTTTAAATAGCGGTGTCCAAGTTCTAGCCACTACTGGTTTCGTAAGGGGAGACGTAGACGCATGCCTTCCTTAGCTCTATGGAAACGTGTTAATCTGAGAGAAAGCGTCTGTTATGGTTTGCGGTTCCAGTCTTGGTGACTGTAACGTTTTTATACCCTTCTGTGAAAGAGCTACAAGCAGTCAGATCAGACATCGATAAGGAAATTGCAAGAAAATACTTTCGGCTCATAGTGCAATGGTGAAAGACTTACAATGCTTCACAACAGCTAACGCCTCTTTCTGCTATTGACAAACAAATTTTGGGTTTCTGGGAATACACAACTTTATTTATGAAATGCCACATTTGCATACCACTTGAGTATGACACAGCATACCAATCAAACACAGACCCAATCGAAATCTAAGTGATTAGTATTCTACTAATTCGTGCCGATAGAGGCACAGATACTCAGTTTTATTGAAACAGACTTTCGTCGTAAGGTTATCGTGGGTAGTTTTATTTCATTTCTTATAATACAGTACACAATTTTCGTACGGTTTCCTTTAGTGTTGTTAAAACATTAGTTAACATGAGAGAGAAATTAATCGTAAACGATATTTGCGAATTCTCTGATGTTGTCTATAACAGTCTGACAATGCACATGCAGTTTATTGATTACATGCATGTAGAAAACTTGTTCTGAGTTAAAGCTGTCAAATAAGGTTTTATGAAGAATAAAATGCCACTGCCACACGACAGCTAATGCAGGAAATACTTTTCTGACGTATTTTGGCACGATGCGCTCTGCCCGCACATAATGCAAAAGTTTCGACATGCATCTGCAGCCTGGCCATCTATTAAACCTGAAAGAACAAAATGTCGCAGAAGTTAGCCCTTTTTCCACATGCGACTGTTTTGGGTTGAGAAGTGAAGGGAAGTTCCATTAGATCGATAACTTCAGCAGACAGCAGTAGGGCGTTTTAAAAAATGTAGCCGTGAATGTACCCAAACTCGCAACGTCTTATCAACAGTGCGCGACGCTTACCGTTACGCTACTAGCTGACACATAGCTACAACACCTCCAGAACTCAAGAACAATTCCTCCAGAAGTTGCGCATTGCACAGTGCTGTGAGACAGACAGTTACAGCTTTTCTTTTGCACTGCACAACGTTTTTAACAAACAGATAGCGCAATAGAGTAGCTCAAGTCGAAAGGAACACTTCCTGTTTAAATTTCTGCATCCGACACTGTTGGCAGTGCTATGTAGGTGTCAGTTACGTGATTTTGTTTCGGTGATTACAAAATAGAGTCGAATGTATGCACTGGGTAGCCGAGGCAGCTAGTTTATGGCGATTCGGTCAACCAAGTAAATGAATGTACTGAACATGCTGCAAACCATTACAGGGAGTCTGTGTGTCAGAATTCTCATCCAGTGTGGCGCAACATTGTTATGATAGAAAAATGAGTCCTGCAGAACAGTATTTGCTGGTATCTTGGATTGATGCTAGGTTCATATGCTTATGGTCTGGGTTCGATTCCAACTTCTGCTGATGATTTTTGATAAGGAGAGACAGATTCTGTTCTCTTCTGGCAACGCCAAGTGAAGAAGGTATAATGGCATTGTGGTCTGACATTCATGTTAAACGTGATATTCCTTCTCTACCAAGTAGACGTTAGGTTGAACCACAATGAAGTGAGGAGTCGCGTCACGCAGAAACTATATCTACAGTAACCTTTGTTATCCCAGTTATTTATTTCTAGTGACGAAACAAAAACAATGTAGGGTCATAGGACACTTAGTCCATCTTTTATTTGAGCCTCTGTATGTCGATAAAATTGCTTCTGATCCCGGAATGCAACTCAGACCGCCCTTAACGCGGAATTTGATCCCTTCGTGACAATACAGCTCGACTGCAATTTGTTGTTTGTCCAAAACTGCAGATTCCCAAACATTTCCACATATTGTGCGTGAAAGGGTTCGAATCCTTTCTGCTGGTGGGTATTAATTTTGATTTTTATGTATTTTCATTCGTTGTCAACTCTAACGGTATCTGACGTTCTTGAGTCCCAGTGAGACACAGAACTGTTTCCGAAATCATTGTAAATTCAAGGATGTTATTCCGAGCTGCTGGTTGAGAAAAATTCCGTAGCTGACGTCTCTTTGTGTGCAGTCAACAACGATATGTGTGGGGCTCGATTCCCAGTCAGCACTGAACTCTTCGTCATTTTATTTCTAGTTCAAACATGCTCACAAGTCGCTGCTGGTGTAACAAACCCATTTTTAACGTTCCTTTTCTCTATAATATAACAGCGATAGGTGCCAGGTTGGAGTCCTGGGAAAGAAAAAATTGATGTTTCATCTCGTCATTTCAGTTAAAACATCTAGCTACTGCCGAGAAAATCCGATATATCACAGTATATTGTGCTTCGATGACAATCCAATTAGGTTCTGGGTTCGAATCGCTGTCCAACACAAAGCTTTACCTCACGGCATTTCAAGTAAGTTACTTGTGAAGAAGCAATATTTAACATCTCTCGTAGTTCTTTAACAAGGACAATAGATGCTGGGTAGGAATTCGCATCCGTTAACAATGTTTACGTTATGTAATTTAAAGTTGATATTTGCTAACTGATACTGTCTAAAATCGAGGTATTTCACTCTCTGTATGCCTAGTCAGGAATGACTGTTAGTTTCCGTCAGTCACGAAGTCTTTGCTTAGTCTGCATGACCTGGGTTTGAATCCACATGCAGAACGAGACGGTTCGTCGCGTCATTTAAAGTTCATACATATTCTCAACTAGCTGCTCGTGAATAACTTAAATTTTTAATGTCATTTTGTGTTAAATAATAAGTACGGTATGTTATTTTGAAGAGGAAATCATGAATACGACGAACTTACTACGTGAATTACCTATCTGACGTAATAATGAGAGTGGTAACATTTCATGTATGTCATTTATTGTAATAAATGTGAGTTTACAAGCCTGAAGAACCGTCTTATCTGTGATAAGATGTTCCCTGATATTTGTAGTATCTTGGTATTACTTTACATCTTGAGTTTTTGCGATACAGTGCAGTGTTTTCTAGTGGTGTCTTGTTGGAGCCATTTTCAATAGTCAAACGACTGTACCGAGGGGCGATTAGAGGACATGCTAGACAGCAGCGCTATGTGGGTTGCATTCAAATCAGGCGAAATGCAATTCAGGTCGTTCGGATACTTTTGAGCACGACTGTACATGCTGCGACTTTTAATTATTGTACTTTGAGGTGTTACTAGTCCTCAAAACACATCATTTTTTTCGTTTTACTGGAAGACCAGTTACGGTGCTAAAATAAATCACTTTCTATCTAATAATAAAAGGAAAATTAGGTTTTTAACACTGTGACGTCGACGTCTATGAACAGAAGTTCATATTATACTTTGATAGAAAAAGGAAGTTGTCTGTATCCTTCACAAAAGCACCGACATGTGATCACAGAAAACATTAACGTAGATGGCAAGACAGAGACGTAAACTCAGGTCGTTCACTTCGGACAGGCCCGTTTTCATAATCACTGCACCAGCACGCCCGGAGCTTCATGCGTAGCAAGAGAGTATAAACAGACGTGATTGGGGTACGAGAGGGGAATGAAATGAGCTTCCAGGGCAACTAAGGGAGAGAGAAAGTAATTGAGGAAATGGAGAGGGAGATTACAGAACAGCGCGTCGCTCGAGCTGAGACTTAGCGTAAGCCGCTAGAATGGCGCTGTCCTAAGCCGCTGAAGAGGTGCGCAATTCATGTCTTGTAGTTGTACTGCAGTTGTTGGTTGCCGCTTCGCCTTCAAACATGATTGCTTGCAAGCCTTCACATTCTGTGAGGACAGAAGACTCTTTGAAATCCGTGACACACGTTGAAATAACTTGCAGCATGTCTTCTACTTAGGTGTACATCTACAGTCCTAGGCAAATGAATTAGAGAACACTGCTATACTAGAGACAAATCATTCATGTCCCCACTACGAATGGAATCATTAGGAGTGTAACGTGACAGGGACCTCGTTCGACGCTGTACTAACAGCGGAATGCTGGCACCAGCCGCTGTGACCGAACGGTTCTAGGCGCTTCAGTCAGGAACCGCGCTGCTGCTACGGTCGCAGGTTCGAATCCTGCCTCCGGCATGGATGTGTGTGATGTCCTTAGGTTAGTTATGTTTAAGTAGTTCTAAGTTCTAAGGGACTTATGACCACAGCAGTTGAGTCCCATAGTGCTCAGAGCCATTTAAACCAATCCAAATCAATCTACACATCCTACCTGCATTGGGATTTTCCATATATATGTATATATAAATATTAAAATGTCAAGGCCTTGCCGCAGTGGCAACGCCGGTTCCCATCATATCACCGACGTTAAGCGCTGTCGGGCTGGGCTAGCACTTGGATGGGTGATCACCCTGTCTGCCGAGCGCTGTTGGCGCAAACTGAGGAGCTACTTGATTGAGAAGTAGCGGATCCGGTATCGTAAACTGACATACGGCCGGGAGGGCGGCGTGCTGACCACATGCCCCTTTATATCGGAATCCAGCGACGTCGTTGGGCTGAGAATAACACGGCAGCCAGTCGATATCGTTGGGCCTTCGTGGTCTGTTAGGGTGGAGTTTAATATTTTATATAGTAAAATAATATGTAGCTTATGTCCGACCCAGCGTTTATTGGAGCATCCTGATAGTATTTCAAGTGCGTGAGTCCCGATATTTTCAAGCTGTTTGCTATCAAAGTTTGTCTTTACCTACCGTGTATTTGTATGTTTATAAATTGTATATTAAACACCACAATACAAACGGATGCGCCTGGAGTGGTGACATGATCAGAATGCCTGTAATGCTGGTGATTAGTGTCATATTGTGTTCAGTGATAATTCGTGGTTTTGCACTATCCCAGATGACTATTGTCAGTGAGTATGTTTTGGAAAGGCACAGCGACGTTGCTCCTGGACCATGGTGTGGGACGGGTATGACTTCAGTTTAGTACTAGTGTGATTGAGACAACTCTGAGGCACTATGGTACCTTATAGACATCCTGTATCCTCCTCCGATGTATCAGTATGGAGGTGCCACTGTTCAACAGGATAATGTTCGTCTACACGTAACCCTTGTCTCTGTGAACTGCCCGCATGATGTTTAGGTGCTCCCGTACTCAGCAAGATCTCCAGATTCCTCTCAAAAAGAACATGTGTGGTACTAGCTCGTACATCAAATGCGTTCCAGTGACAGTGTTGGGGTTATAAGTGGGGCAGTTTGCCACAAGATAGGATACTAAGTACTGTGCCACCATTCGTGACCGAATCCGGGTTTGCATCAATGCCAGAGGGAGTGTAACGTTACACTGGTAAGTGGGCTCATGTTGCCATGGTCTTTGTAAATTTGACTCGATTTTGTACTCACTGCAATAACCATCCATACCCCTGGCATTTCATTTATTCTGTCAGGCAGTGTGTTTGATGACATTATTTGTTGTTTCGTATTCTCTTTCACTCGAGTATTGATCGTGGGAGGCAAGATTAACTGCGATCCCGTATCGCTCATCTCTCCTTAAACCCAATCTTGCATATATGATCCGTCAAGCTAAAGAATTACCGTATCTAAACATGAACACCTTCTGTATCTCTTGGTTTCAATAAATAACTTCTCTACCTTCTGCCGAGATTTGCTACAATTTCTCTTTACACCATTTATTTCATTCCACTGACTTCAGTTCTAACAATAACTCTGCAACTTCCCTATGACTAATTTCGATAGGTTGCCATATACAAGCTACAGGAGAAGGTTCTCATACAACTGCTTATGACCCTTGAATATACAGCACTACGATGGAAATTTCTACACAGCCTATCCATCGGCAATATCTTGCGTCACGTGTGTCATGAACAGCACGTACCTGCGTGAGGGAAGCCACTAGGATGAACACTTCCTACTGAGAGAAGCCACTCGGATGAATACATCCTAGTGAGAATGCTCTGAGCTGATTCGTCTTTATAGTTCTGACTAAACGATGCGATTAAGATGCTTTTTATAAGAAAAACGATGATGGCCTAAGTTGCATGAAGTATCTAAATAGTCAACAGTAGGAGTGCTACTTTAATTGTATACCTTCAGTGAAAATTTAGTATCCTCCGTGACGAAAATTTAGTATCCTCCGTAACTGGTCACCATACATCCTGCTAACTAGCATTGTTCAGTTCCTTGTGACCGCTTGCAAAAATCGATGGATAACAGGAAAAGAAGCTACTTTCAATCATAAGACTGGCTTTACGTATTTCCACAGTCTATTTTATCCTGTGCTGGTCTAAGAATCTTTGTACAATCATTACAACCTACATCCGCTTGAATCTCCATATTCTCGTAGTTAAGATTTAGTCTCCCTCTACAGTTTTTTCAGGCATTACCAAATTAACTATTCCTTTATGCTAAAGCATGTGTCCAATCAACTGATCCCTTCCTCTGCTTAAGTTGTTCGATTTATTTATTTTCTTTCCGATTCGATTCAATACTTCTTCATTAGTTACCCAATCTACCAATCTGACCATGTGTATTCGTCGCGAGGACCACATTTAAAAAGTTATTTTCTATTAAGGTTTTGAACATAGCTGTTCCTCAGCTCATCTAATCAGAACGACTTGCTATTGTGAAAAATTAAAGAGCGTATTTGAAGTAGGGAACATTAGCGCTGGACGCGGACGCGCACAGCGCAGTTGACTCCAGGTGAGCTCCTGTGCAGTGGAGTCGGACGGAAGTGCTTACGCGCACTGGTTGACAGGGGTATATAGTGCGGCACTTTTCAAGGTACCAAACTGGAAGAACTGTATGTTTACGCATAACTACAGCGTTAATGGGCACAGTGTAAAAAGCATCAAGAGGAATTAATACGATAGGGCCCAAAATTGTTCATTGCAAAGAGGCTCTGAGAAGGGCCAGTTGTCATGCATTGTCGGCGATTATTACCTTACGCAGAACCAGCTGCCACTCACTGAAGTAAGACCAGACCAACTTCAATACTTAAAATAGCATCAAGGCTACCCAGCGTTGTTATATCATTACCAACTGAACGTTAACGCTTTGTCAGAAGTGCTTAAACCTGAACAATTACCAAGTAGGGTACTATCGAGTCATTATTAATTAAACTGTCACTGTTGATGATAAAAATTTTGAGTATTTGTTTGAAAAAATAATTGAGAGCGTTAGATTAACGTAATGAACTTTCTTGCTCAGTGAAATCTTCACTTAAAAAGCAGTATTAACATTCATTGATTATGACAAAGTAATTTCAGTGAGTACTTATGGGGACCACATCCTGCCTATCTAACCCATGTTAATTTAGGCAAGTACTTCATCCATTTCTGAAAAAAAAAACTATTTGATGCAGGACCTTAATATTTTTACATGATGCTAATAAAATCAACTGTACTAAAATCTAGTTTATTCATTTTCTAGTTTTTAAGAAATGCTATTTTAAATTTTCTAACAAGAAATATTAAGTTTTTTTGCAGAAAATATTTTTTTTGAGAACTTCCTAATGTGGGAATATTAATGAATGTAGTACCTGAGGCGGCTTTTTATGTTATGCAGAGTCTCTAAAATTGTCATTCATTTATCTATGATAGTTGCTCATATAATGGGGCATATGTACTGAAAATGTTTGTTTCCGGAAAATTGACTTTAAAGAAAAAACTTTTGAAATTTGTTACTTACAGTTAATTAAAACCGTCCTGCTGCATATGATGGCCCTTCTTTGGCCTATAGCAGGTCTTCCAGCTTCTTTTTCACCTTCCTGGATGTTTGTTTTGCTTTCTGGCCTGTATTAGATGCAGACCTGTCTGCATCGTATAAGAGGTCCATGACTAAAGAATTTGTTGTTAGCGCATTCGAGTAGATGTAATTTCGATGGATTGCTCACGCGCTGCCTGCGATATGTAAGACATAAGATAATCTGAGACCAAAGAGTAGTGTTGACTGTTGTAGGAACTGTGCAGCAGTAGGAGTAAGTTGTTGCTAGCGTTCAGTCGTGTGTCTGGTCTGGTGTATCGAGTTGGCTGGGACAGTCGTGGTGCAGCGATGCCGGAGCCTGAGCATTATTGTATAAGGTAAAAGCAGCCTCGCGCATATGTAGTATTGTTATCTCAAGTCCCATATAAATGTTTTAAAAATGTCCTAATAATAATCTTTCTCATAAAAAGTAACTTTTAACAACCATTCATTTCAATTTAAAGAATTTACTAATTTCTCCAATCCATGATCATCCCGATTATTGCAAAAGAAAAATCAGTTGTTTCTTTTCATAAATGACAAATCTATCGGCCAGCATTGCACAGGGCTGTGCCAGAAAAATGTATTGTAAGAGCAGATATACTCCTGGAAATTGAAATAAGAACACCGTGAATTCATTGTCCCAGGAAGGGGAAACTTTATTGACACATTCCTGGGGTCAGATACATCACATGATCACACTGACAGAACCACAGGCACATAGACACAGGCAACAGAGCATGCACAATGTCGGCACTAGTACAGTGTATATCCACCTTTCGCAGCAATGCAGGCTGCTATTCTCCCATGGAGACGATCGTAGAGATGCTGAATGTAGTCCTGTGGATCGGCTTGCCATGCCATTTCCATCTGGCGCCTCAGTTGGACCAGCGTTCATGCTGGACGTGCAGACCGCGTGAGACGACGCTTCATCCAGTCCCAAACATGCTCAATTGGGGACAGATCCGGAGATCTTGCTGGCCAGGGTAGTTGACTTACACCTTCTAGAGCACGTTGGGTGGCACGGGATACATGCGGACGCGCATTGTCCTGTTGGAACAGCAAATTCCCTTGCCGGTCTAGGAATGGTAGAACGATGGGTTCGATGACGGTTTGGATGTACCGTGCACTATTCAGTGTCCCCTCGACGATCACCAGTGGTGTACGGCCAGTGTAGGAGATCGCTCCCCACACCATGATGCCGGGTGTTGGCCCTGTGTGCCTCGGTCGTATGCAGTCCTGATTGTGGCGCTCACCTGCACGGCGCCAAACACGCATACGACCATCATTGGCACCAAGGAAGAAGCGACTCTCATCGCTGAAGACGACACGTCTCCATTCGTCCCTCCATTCACTCCTGTCGCGACACCACTGGAGGCGGGCTGCACGATGTTGGGGCGTGAGCGGAAGACGGCCTAACGGTGTGCGGGACCGTAGCCCAGCTTCATGGAGACGGTTGCGAATGGTCCTCGCCGATACCCCAGGAGCAACAGTGTCCCTAATTTGCTGGGAAGTGGCGGTGCGGTCCCCTACGGCACTGCGTAGGATCCTACGGTCTTGGCGTGCATCCGTGCGTCGCTGCGGTCCGGTCCCAGGTCGACGGGCACGTGCACCTTCCGCCGACCACTGGCGACAACATCGATGTACTGTGGAGACCTCACGCCCCACGTGTTGAGTAATTCGGCGGTACGTCCACCCGGCCTCCCGCATGCCCACTATACGCCCTCGCTCAAAGTCCGTCAGCTGCACATACGGTTCACGTCCACGCTGTCGCGGCATGCTACCAGTGTTAAAGACTGCGATGGAGCTCCGTATGCCACGGCAAACTGGCTGACACTGACGGCGGCGGTGCACAAATGCTGCGCAGCTAGCGCCATTCGACGGCCAACACCGCGGTTCCTGGTGTGTCCGCTGTGCCGTGCGTGTGATCATTGCTTGTACAGCCCTCTCGCAGTGTCCGGAGCAAGTATGGTGGGTCTGACACACCGGTGTCAATGTGTTCTTTTTTCCATTTCCAGGAGTGTATATGCGTTATCCGGCGACTTCATTGAGGTAAGAATTTTTCTTTTTTATTCAGAATGATTTTTCAGGGCCATGACGCAGCACTGCTGACATCCAAACTTTAGAGGTTTAAATTCACAGTCCATTATTGAAAGGTTATAAGTGAGCGACAATTTTTTATTAAGAGATTAGTCACATTGTACTACTGATAGGTTTCGGAACTTTTACTGTTGAGAGGTTACAGTGAAAGTGAATGAATTTTGTGAGAGGTTACACTAAATGAGAATCTTATTCATATTGTTTTATTTTGTGGGGAGGTTACACTTGTCGACAACCGGTCAGAATCGTGTTTTCTTTGTGAATTTCTGAGAAGTAGTCAGTTATATATTTGCTCTTATTTACATAATATTAAATGTAGTTAGCATCTGGCGTAACGCATTTACTAATTTGTCACTCTTTCTTTCACAGATCATCGGCAATTTATTGCTCTTTGTTGTAATTGTATTTGTTCCAATTTTGCTTTGTCTTTGTTTCATTTTGTGCTTAACTTTGATGTATGATACTGCCGCGAAAAACTGCTAACAGTACATCGCGATGTGCAGTGAGTGAAAAAGCTGACTCGAAAAATTTGACCGATAATAGTAGCAACACTCAGTGTCATAGTGATAATCCTCTCATTACAGATAATCAATGCGTACCGACCACTAGTAATGATTTTAATCCTAATGATGAGCAAACAAATTCAATTGTGTCCACTGTTAATTTAACGACAATTGGTGAAGAAATTAAATCCGTTGCACAAGAGATATGTAGTACGCATGCAGACACAACAAAATTACTTAGAGATGAAATTAGTGCAGTCACTGAACAATGTTCTGAAAAAGCAACACAGTTACGCGACGAGTTTAAATTAATGTCAGCAGAACTTTCACACACGCTGGATGCGGAAGTCGATAAGAAATTTGAACAACAGAACAGCCAAATTGACGAACGTTTTAAAGTGACAGAAATGAAAAATGTTTCAGTCACTAACACGTCACAGAATACGCCACATTCCGAACATTTGTCACACTCACACAGCCAGCATTATTTAGATTATTTACAGGGACTACGTGACGTAGAATCCGAACAGACAAAGACAAATAGATTCTCATGCAATCCTGAACCTGTTCACACATTCAGAGACGATAACGTTGATTATAAGCAATTTTTATCAGTGAAAAAATCTAAGGTATTTAAAAATGACAGAACACAAATACATCCTTTGGACTGGATACGACAATTTGCTTTTGTATTTTCATCAGCTTGGCCTGTAATGCAGAAACTAGAATTGGACTGGATACAACAATTTGTTTTTGAATTTTCGCCGGCATTGCCTGTAACGCAGAAACTTAAAATTTATTTATAGCGCGTAATTGACCTCAGGGGATTCATTACACTTCGATGAATATGTGCCGTAGCGTGCACAAGGCCCCAAGCCGTAGTAGTGCTGTTTCATCTTTAGTTTTCTGCACTGCTGCCTACTCTTTTACTATCCTTAATATCTATCAAAACAGCTCTTTAACTATCGATCTATCTAGGATTAAGGATGTGTAAAGAAAACCTGATATGACAGGTTTTATCGAAAGTGGCAATTTTCACCAGACACTCCAGAACTACCAGCGTAATTTTAATAACAGAAAAAATTTTAATCATCAGTATGTACGAAATTTTCAGCTATCGCAGACGCATTTTGGCAACAATAGAGGGTTTTTCCTGCAACAGCATCACAGCAGCACAAATTATAGGCCCCTATTTCATCGAAGTAAATGTTAATGGTAGGAAGTACACCACATTCCTTCCAGAAACAATAGGTCTGTTATTGGAAGAAATACGTTTAGGAACAAGAAACAGAATGTGATATCAACGCGGTGGTTGTACGGCACATATTTCGATGCTAGCTAGAAATGAGTTGCAGAGACAATTCCCAAGTCTTCGGACTGGACACGGAGGAGATGTATCTTGACCGGCTCGTTCGCCAGACTTGACGCCTCTCAATTTTTTTCTTGTGGGATTCGTAAAAGACGTTCCTACTACAAAAGGCTCAAATGGCTCTGAGCACTATGGGACTTAACATCTGAGGTCATCAGTCCCCTAGACTTAGAACTAATTAAACCTAACCTAAGGACATCAAACACATCCATGCCCGAGGCAGGATTCGATCCTGCGACGGTAGCGGTCGTGCGGTTCCAGAGTGAAGCACCTAGTACCGCTAGGCCAAACCGGCCGGCCGTTCCTACTACACCTGAAGATATGCGAGAGAGAATTGTCACACCATGTGCTTCGATAAGTGCCGATATGATAAGGAATACAACTCAATCTATGATAAGAAGTTTGCAGCACTCCACTGATGCAAATGGTCATCACTTCGAACACCTGTAAATGGACGTTCATGCCACCTTGGTGACCTTCGTAGGCCTTAAAAGACTTTACCGTTCGACATCGATGAATTCTTCTCGATAGCCGCTATGAGAGAATCAGCACCGAACTATAGCATCCCATTAAAAAAAAAAAAAAAAAAAAAGTTTACCTTCATATCTGAGGCGACACCACCAAGTAACAAAAAACTAACGTCACTCAAAGTGACTCACCCCATATATACAGGGTG
Source organism: Schistocerca serialis cubense (assembly GCF_023864345.2). Taxonomy (NCBI): domain Eukaryota; kingdom Metazoa; phylum Arthropoda; class Insecta; order Orthoptera; family Acrididae; genus Schistocerca; species Schistocerca serialis. The sequence goes on from NC_064646.1 coordinate 317,370,695, forward strand.
TTAGGAAAAGGTACGGCCAAACTTTCAGGAAACATTCCCCACACACAAATAAAGAAAAGATGTTATTTGGACATGTCTCCGGAAACGCTTAATTTCCATGTTAGAGCTCAGTTTCGTCAGTATGTACTCCACTTCCTCGATTCACCGCCAGTTGGCCCAATTAAAGGAAGGTAATGTTGACTTCGGTGCTCGTGTTGACATGTGACGTTCAGGCGCTCAGTCCGGAACCGCGCGACTGCTACGGTCGCAGGTTCGAATCCTGCTTCGGGCATGGATGTGTGTGATGTCCTTAGGTTAGTTAGGTTTAAGTAGTTGTAAGTTCTATGGGACTGATGACCTCAGCAGTTAAGTCCCATAGTGCTCAGTGCCATTTGAACCATTTGACATGTGAGTCATTGCTCTACAGTATTAGCTAGCATCAAGCACATCAGTACGTAGCATCACGTAGCATCAACAGGTTTGTGTTCATCACGAACGTGGTTTTGCAGTCAGTGTAATGTTTACAAATGCGGAGTTGGCTGATGCCCATTTCATGTATGGTTTAGCACGGGGCAATAGCCGTGGCGCGGTACGTTTGTATCGAGACAGATTTCCAGCACGAAGGTGTCCCCATAGGAAGACGTTCGAAGCAATTGATCTGCGTCTTAGAGGGCACGGAACATTCCAGCCTATGATTCGCGACTGGGGAAGACCTATAACGACGAGGACACCTGCAATGGACGAGGCAATTCTTCGTGCAGTTGACGATAACCCTAATGTCAGCGTGAGAGAAGCTGCTGCTGTACAAGGTAACGTTGACCACGTCAATGTATGGAGAGTGCTACGGGAGAACCAGGTGTTTCTGTACCATGTACAGCGTGTGCAGGCATTATCAGCAGCTGATTGGCCTCCACGGGTACGCTTCTGCGAATGGTTCATCCAACAATGTGTCAATCCTCATTTCAGTGCAAATGTTCTCTTTACGGATGAGGCCTCATTCCAACGTGATCAGATTGTAAATTTTCACAATCAACATGTGTGGGCTGATGAGAATACGCAAGCAATTGTGCAATCACGTCATCAACACAGATTTTCTGTGAACGTTTGGGCAGGCATTGTTGGTGATGTCTTGATTGGGCCCCATGTTCTTCCACCTACGCTCAATGGAGCACGTTATCATGATTTCATACGGGATACTCTACCTGTGCTGCTAGAACATGTACCTTTACGACACAACATGTGGTTAATGCTCGATGGAGCTCCTGCACATTTTAGTCGAAGTGTTCGTACGCTTCTCAACAACAGATTCGGTGACCGATGGATTGGTAGAGGCGGACCAATTCCATGGCTTCCATGTTCTCCTGACCTCAACCCTCTTGACTCTCATTTATGGGGGCATTTCAAAGCTCTTGTCTACGCAACCCCGGTACCAAATGTAGAGACTCTTCGTGCTCGTATTGTGGACGGCTGTGATACAATACGCCATTCTCCAGGGCTGCATCAGCGTATCAGGGATTCCATGCGACGGAGGGTGGATGCATGTATCCTCGCTAACGGAGGACATTTTGAACATTTCCTGTAACAAAGTGTTTGAAGTCACGCTGGCACGTTCTGTTGCTGTGTGTTTCCATTCCATGATTAATGTGATTTGAAGAGAAGTAATAAAATGAGCTCTAACATGGAAAGTAAGCGTTTCCTGACACATGTCCACATAACATATTTTCTTTCTTTGTGTGTGAGGAATGTTTCCTGAAAGTTTGGCAGTAACTTTTTGTAACACTCTGTATACTGGCCATTAAAACCAAGAAGAAATGCAGATGATAAACGGGTATTCGTTGGACAAATATATTATAATAGAACTGTAAAACTGACATGTATTTAAATTTTCACGCGATTTGGGGGCATAGATCCTGAGAAATCAGTACGCAGAACGACAACCTCTGGCCGTAATAACGACCTTGATACGCCTGGACATTGAGTCAAACAGAGTTTGGATGGCGTGTACAGGTACAGCTGCCTATGCATCTTCAACATGATACCACAGTTCATCACGAGTAGTGACTGGCGTATTGTGACGAGCCAGTTGCTCTGCCACCATTGACCAGACGTTTTCAATTGGTGAGGGATCTGGAGAATGTGCTGGCCAGGGCAGCAGTCGAACATTTTCTGTATCCAGAAAGGCCCGTACAGGACCTGCAACATGCGGACGTGCATTATCCTCCTGAAATGTAGCGTTTCGCAGGGATCGAATGAAGGGTAGAGCCACGGGTCGTAACACATCTGAAATGTAACGTCCACTGTTCAAAGTACCGTCAATGCGAACAAGAGGTAACCGAGACGTGTAACCAATGGTACCCCAAACCAACACGCTGGGCGATACGCAAATATGGTGAGGACGAATACACGCTTCCAATGTGCGTTCACCGCGATGTCTCCAAACACGGATGCGACCAACATGATGCTGTAAACAGAATCTGGATTCATCCGAAAAAATGACGTTTTGCCATTCGTGCACCCAGGTTCGTCGTTGAGTACACCATCGCAGGCGCTCCTGTCTGTGATGCAGCGTCAAGGGTAACCGCAACCATGGTCTCCGAGCTGATAGTCCATGCTGCTGCAAACGTCGTCGAACTGTTCGTGCAGATGGTTGTTGTCTTGTTAACGTCCCCATGTGTTAACTCAGGGATCGAGACGTGGCTGCACTATCCGTTACAGCCATGCAGATAAGTTGCCTGTCACCTCGATTGCTAGTGATACGAGGCCGTTGGGATCCAGAACGTTCCGTATTACCCTCCTGAACACACCGATTCCATATTCTGCTAACAGTCATTGGATCTCGGCCAACGCGAGCAGCAATGTCGCGATACGATAAACCGCAATCGCAATAGGCTACAATCCGACCCTTGTCAAAGTCGGAAACGTGATGGTACGCATTTCTCCTTACGCGAGGCATCACAACAACGTTTCACCAGGCAACGCCGGTCAACTGCTGTTTATGTATGAGAAAGCGGTTGGAAACTTTCCTCATGTCAGCACGTTGTTGGTGTCACCACCGGCGCCAACCTTGTGTGAATGCTCTGAAAAGCTAATCATTTGCATATCACAGCATCTTCTTCCTGTCGGTTAAATTTCGCGTCTGTAGCACGTCATCTTCGTGGTGTAGCAATTTTAATAGCCAGTAGTGACCGGTATTAACAAGAAAAAGTACGAGAGCACTTCTGCAACAACAAAAGTGCTTATTTCCTTCACAGGACCTAGGTAAGGGACACAGATAATCAATAAATATTTTTACCACAGGTTTAGTTACTCTACTGGACGCTTTTAAGTTTAAATTGGGTTTACTTAGTTTGCAAAATCTCACAGCTGCTGACTGTTTTTTAATAGCCTAGTCCGTGCCTTTCCAAGGAATGTCAGATGGACATTTCATTTTGATATTTGTAAGTTATTGATGTACACGTCAGAGAGACCGAGATATGTTACTGTTGAACAATCTTTGGTCTTGTTGTGGCAGTCCTTGCCTCTGCCCAGTCTGATACATTCTTAGCTGAAGTGTGGTATGTGATGAACGTCTCAACAGGGCTGCGTTGACTTGTGACTGTACCTGCTGGATGAAAAAAGATTTATTGTAAAGGGCAGCGGCGATGAATACCATGTACATATTGGAAGGCGCAAAAATATAATTGGTTCAAATGGCTCTGAGCACTATGGGACTTAACATCTTAGGTCATCAGTCCCCTAGAACTTAGAACTACTTAAACCTAACTAACCTAAGGACATCACACACATCCATACCCTAGGCAGGATTCGAACCTGCGACCGTAGCAGTCCCGCGGTTCCGGACTGTAGCGCCTAGAACCGCACGGCCACCGCGGCCGGCGCAAAAATATAAATTGCGAATATGTTATCATTTTCAAAGGGAAGAAGTTTGACGTTAGACTGCAGTACTGCGCATCCAGTTTGTCAGCTAGTTAACTTGCTCAGAGCTGATATAAAGACCACCTCAATTCCTGAGTGACGCATTGACATACAAACTGATCAAGCTGTTTTGCTTTCATAGAAATTCTCTGCTAACATTTTACCCTTTTCAAATCATTTTTCACTTTATTAGGCATATTATTGTCCAGACCAATGTTACGTGTGAAAATCTTCTATAAATTTTACCCTGTCTTTTTGAATACATACTTCGTTCTAAAATCGTTGCCTTGGTATATGATTTCATAGCAGTAGTTACCCTTCCCATCCCACAGTTTAAAGGAGTTTTATCATTACTCACTACCACACTGTAGGTGGATAACAGTTTGTGGGTACACCGTTTTGGAAATACTTAGAGCAGGAGGTAAAATGGGGTACATTTCATAGAGAAACATATAGTGCGGAGGTTACGAAGTGTTCTTTTATCTTTATCCTGCTTTTAAACATTCGTAAATGCCCACTCATGACAGATTCATGATAATATTTAAAAACCACAGCCACTAGCTGTTTTGGAAGGGTCTGTTTGGTCCTTTCCTTTCTTCGGATCAGTCCTCCTTTATGCAATATGGCTTCAGCTGCTCGCCCTGTAGTTTACGATAAATGTTGTGAATGTAAGAATCCTGATTTCGGAAGGTACTAAAATCACCAAAAGGCACTGGTAATCTTCTCAGTATTGTATTAATACCATATTCATTACTCCCATGCTTGATGGTTTCATTAGTCACTAGACCCACACTCCCTCTTCCCGATTTCCGTATCCTCCTGTCCAAGAACATACAACTTAAACTATCCGCAGCTACATTTTCTGTACATCTTATATGTTTAACATTGAACTGAAATACAGGGGCCTTATGGTTCACCTAGCTATGCGGCGTGTGTTATGACGTCTACCGAGAACCTATATAAGACACTGATTAACCGTGTAAATCGTTTGCATTTGACATAAATCTTAGTTTGTCACGGGAAGTAGGACAGCTAACGCTTCTCCCTCATACATCAAATACTTTCTTTCAAGAAGTGACAAAGCTTCTGACACGTACGTTGCCAGCATTCCCTCCTGTCCGTCCTTTTGCAATAATATGTTGCTGACCCCTACCACAAAGGGGTCGGGATGGCATATGAAAGGCTTAGAAATGTTAGACATCACCATTCCCAGTGCACTGGCTAACGTTTGCACTAAATCCCCGTTCGCCTCCTGCTGTTATTCAGACCACTGAAGTCTGCAAGACTTCTGTTGTAACTGATTTAGTGGCGCCACCATCTGCCAAAAATTGATCACAAATCTGCGGAAAATATTTACCATTCCATCAGTTTGCCACCTCCTTATTACACCTGGGCGGCAGGAGCTTATCAATATTGCGCTACTCTACTCCTTATCCAGGCACAATATTCCCGAGAAACGAAAATCAAGGTTAACTTTATACGGTTGGACTGTCAGTCCTGCTTCTCCTGAGCCCTGCAAGACCTCCCTAACGTGCTCCGCATTTCCCTCACCGATTATTACACCAAATGACCATATTAACTAAATAACGATACAGAAAATTAAATTTTAGAAATATTGTCTAAGAACCGTAGTAATACGACGGTTCCTGTCGACAACCCAAATGGTATACGAACGAACTCATGAGGATCTAATCCGACGGAATGTGTAGCAACCAAGTAACACAAGAAACCGATCCAAGTAACACAAATATGGTTTTTTCCATAAGCCTCTGAACAATATCGTATATAAGCCTCTCAGGCCACCACACGTAACAAGGCAAAGGAATGATACAGAAGGTGCAACATAAGCGATGCGCAAAACAGCTGATGTGAGCGGAACAAATTAAAAGAACGTCGCGATCTCGGCTCGAAGCCGACCGGGTTAACCCCAGCGTCGAAGGTGCGGCCTAGGCTGCAGAAGATGAAGCTGCGTGCGTGGCTACCGGCCGCGAAACAAGTTAGCTGGGCTCCACTCTCCCATAGGCGTGAAGCGATAGATGCTCAGAAACTGGAGGAGGGCGTTGTCCGCCGAGGAATCAACAACAAACTTTTTCATTTGGGATCAAAATGCAAGCATTAGTCATTCGGCGTTGTCATTTGATTGTGGTCGGAAAGGCAGAGCAATAAGAAGACGAATGGCTTGACGGCAACAAAATAATTGGAAATTGTGAGAAACGAACTGGGGCCCATTATCGGAAACTAAGGTATAAGGCTTCCCGCAATAGAAGAAAGCCCTCTTAAAATCGTATGAACTCTGACGTCAGCCGATATCGACGCTCTCCGGAGAAACTGAGGCATCCACACCCGAGAGCCAGTAACAATACAAGAAGGCATCCAGAAAGTCTACACGTATGCTTTCCCATGGCTGGCGTGGAACGATCCAGGTACACGAGGAGAAGTGGGAGCTGCCTGTTGTCAGGTTCAAATGGCTCTGAGCACTATGGGACTTAACATCTGGGGTCATCAGTCCCCTAGAACTTAGAACTACTTAAACCTAACTAACCTAAGGACATCACACACATCCATGCCCGAGGCAGGATTCGAAACTGCGACTGTAGCGGTCGAGGGGTTACAGACTGAAGCGCCTAGAACCGCTCGGCCACAACGGCCGGCTTCTGTTGTCAGGCACACTGCTCACAAATCCTGACAAAACGGACAATTTCGCCATCACTCCCTGGTCAAGAAAAACGTTTTCTGGCTAAGAGTTTAGTGTGCGAAACTCCCTAGAGGTCCTGGTGGATAAGGCATAGAACCTCGAGCTGCAACGCGGTGGAAATGACTAGCCTGGAAGAGAGATCTTCGGTGGTCAACAGTAAAACATCGTCAAAATCAGAGAGGCGATACCGTAAGGAAAAATGGTTTCACTGTGGACCTAAAGTCCATCCAGGCGGTTTATCTGCCAGCACTGTCGAAGAAACCGGACCTCCTAGTGGAGAAACGGTTCAGTGGCAACGGCAGCTGGTATGTGTGAGCTGGGAATTGAGAAACCCGCAACTGCGGGTTGCTGTTGAATATCAAGAGGGAAGCAGAGCTATTCTTCACGACCGAAGTCGCAATTACGACCCACAGGGGTACGCATTGGCACGTTTAGACTTAGGTCAAAAATGGGTATCGTAATTCTAGGCAGACAAGAACTGCACCCAGCGCTGTGGGCGGTGTGCTATTTTCTTAGGCAAGGAGTGTGAGGGTTAAACAAGGAAATCATGGGTTTATGGTCAGTAATAGGGTGAAACTTGAAGCCATACGAAAAACATGAAATTTCAGGAGAGCACGGACTAAGGAAAGTGTTGTATCCACGGACCCAACCAACCAACCAACCCTGACCGTGACATCGTTGGCCACAGTTCCTGTCGCGGCCGTTGACGTCTCAGGTTGTTACCGCCGACGGAAGAGGTCGCGCCATGGCTGAGCTCGGGTCCGCAGCGCCCTCTGCCTTTTGCATATAAGAAGGAGCGCTGGCCCCGAGACGGACAGTCTGTTATCGATTGTCTATTGCTAGCCTTTCGTGGAGATTATAGCGGAGCCATTGCAGTGTGATATTTGCTGTTGTATTCGACTAGGCTCCGTACACGTATTACTCTTGGATATTACTTGTATTGCTGGTGCACGTTTCGTCAGAAATAAAGATAAGTTATATCTTCATTCTAGCTGGCGTAATTCTTGTCATTACTTATTTTTCGGTGAACAGACATAGCTACGTCGTGGTCACTACCCACGCTTTATACAATTTGTGGTGGCTGCCCCAAAAATACCGCCGAAGACCTTTGGTTTGGCAGCCGTCACAAAAGAAAGAGCCTCTTTTTCCGTCTGGGATAACGTTACTGGACGGGTGTGAGAGATTTAGAGGTGAAAGCAACAGGTTGTTCAGAGCTTTCGGGGTATCACTGCGCTAGAACCGCCCGGTGCAGTACTGTGAGACGTCAGTCGTCAAAACTATGTGCTGGTCCGGAGATAAATTAGCTAAACGAGGGGTCGAGATTACTTTGGATTTCAGTGTTTGAAAAACACGTTCACAATTCTGGCAGGTACAGTCTTGCGTATGAAGGCATGCACTGTGGTTGGTTCTGGCAGGAATTTGTGGTATTACGCTATGTTCCCTAGGAAGGCCTGAAGATCCTTCGCGTCTAGGGGCGAGGAATAGACGTAACAGGGGTTATGCTGTCTGGTGGGAGGTAAAATTCATCCCCCGAGACCTCTAACCCCAAATAAACAATAGGGAAAAAACAGAGATTTCGTGAGCTTACACAGAAAGCCTGCGGACTGTAGGATAGAAGGCAAAGTGCGCTAATCTTTCAAGCGATGGACTGTGAAGGAGCCCGTGACAACAATATTATCCAGATAATTAATGTAACCGGGGGCAGGCAAAAGTAACTGCTCTTAAAATCGTTGGAAAAATAGCAGGCTGGCAGCTGCACCAAAAGGAAGTCGCAGATGTTGTTAGAGACCAAAAGAAGATTCTTTTATTTATTTGTTTCATCAATAGAACCCACCGCCTTGAAATGTAAGATCAAACAGCAAAGACTTCTTATTCTACAATATTATTGGTGTGTAGTTGTTAATGCTATTTTAAATAATATAAAGACCATAATGTATAAAAAATTCTCCAAGCTTACAGAGAACTCAATTCTTAGCAGTTGCCAGAGTGATTCTACAAAATTCGTTTCTGCCTAGTTGAGGAGATTATAATTCATATAACGCAAATATAAAAAGAGTAAGCCCTCCTGACTGACCGAGCGGTTCTAGGCGCTACAGTCTGGAACCGCGCGGCCGCTACGGTCGCAGGTTCAAATCCTCCCTCGGACATGGATGTGTGTGATGTCCTTAGGTCAGTTAGGTTTAAGTAGTTGTCAGTTCTAGGGGACTGATGACCTCAGAAGTTAAGTCCCATAGTGCTCATAGCCATTTCAACCATTTTTAAAAAGAGTAATACACTAAGTATGGTGAAAATAAGTTACAATACGTAGGGGGAAGATATACTGTTTTTCAATGTATGGTATAGTCAAAGTAGCTTGTTAATTGGTAACAGCCTATTTCTACCTACTGCGGGTGGGAAGCTCTCTGTAGAACCTCGAGATAGACTCCGAAAGGAGTATTCAAAACCAGAATTCGCCGAGAGTCTTCGTCCAAGGAACCTGCAGATATGCTTCAGATAAATCAGTTTTAATAAGTAGTCGCCGCCCGATATTTTCGCCAACAGTTCCTCCTTGCGTGTAAGAGGATACTTAGACGTGATCGATTGCATTTTGACAGTAGTACTTTGTAGAGGCGAAGTTTCCTGCCGGCTTCCGAACTATAGCCAATGAAGGTGACCAGTTACTAGCCATAACATGCTGCACCACCCCTAGAGATTTAAGTCTGTCTAATTCTGCTTTCATTTGATCTTAGTGAACATGATACCTGTCAATTGTTAACGTATGTTCTATATTTTTTATAAATTTTTTATAATAGTACATTTCGTCTAAGCATTTTACAGGGGCCTGAAGATGGCATCAATGTAATGCCGAAACTGGTAGCACATAGAAGTTCATAAAATAAAATAAATTTCTACAATACATACGGCTGTTGGTGAATGATTGCATCAACAAGATGAACTGCGTCGGTTATAGGTAATCCAAATGCCGAAATGCTTCCATCCCACACAAGTTCTCAACACCGGCATCAGCAACCACCAATAATGCAATGGAACGAACCAATGACATGTAAGAGGCAGATGCCGTAAATTGTCCCCACAGGACAACGTTCTCTTAGTTATAACTGAGCATCTTTCATGTGACTGGTGCCAACGGCGTGAGCCTAAACTCACATAGCTTTGAGAGTTCAGTAATGCCACTGCAGCACCTGCGTAGTCGGAGCACTTGGCGAAAAACACTTAACTCGACAAACAACTTGGGAGAAGTCGAAAGCACTGGAGTCACACAGTTTACATTCATGTCCATATCCGGAGCAGCCTTCGGCGAACGACACGCGGAGCTGATGTGGCCTTTCTTCTGACAAGCATTACAAGTAGCCCAGCGTTTGGGATACGGGGAACGTTTGTGCTGGATAAAACAGAAAAGACAAGATGGGAACACATAGCGCTGAGGCAGGCGCTGTGGCGGTCGCGGTTTCTTGGACCGCCTCGGCCTGTTCGCCGCTGGGTCCTCGTGCTGCCTGCCATCCTAAGGTGCACATCTTGTGACACTACTGCCACATTTCTCCACTGTTCAATTTGATCACTCACTGCCCTATAAATCAAAAAATTGTGTTATTTCCAGAACTTCTGCCAACGGTGGGTTTTGACAAAGTAAAGCCTTCTGGCGCACTTCCTTGTCCAGAGTTAAACAGATAGCTGCATCCCGTACCATACAGCCCATATAAGAGTCATTAAGGACATCATTAATGAACTAACACCTACGGCTATGGTCTTGAAGGTCGCTGCACAGGCGGTGCATGACTGATTTTGATTTCTTGGGACGTCGGTAGAATTAAACACGCGCTGCTATAACATGCGCTTGTTTGCAGTGGTAGTTGGACATGTGATCGAAAGTAAGAGGTGCCAGTTCTTGTAAAGGGTCAAGCTGACACAACAATTGATTCAACGTAAGTGGAATCCACTAGAAGAATAAGACTATGTACAAATTAGAGTCTGTCACACAGACAAGCAAAAAATTATGTCTGAGTTTTTTTTCGTAAGCTTTACAATCCTGGGCTGGATTAGCATACGGAAGAAATGCAGTGTATAGACCGGTGGAAAGGTACCCTGTCTGTTTATGGAAGCGGGCAAAGTGGTCACTGCCGAAGTAAGGTGTTCAATTAGGGCCGGTAGCACAGGGTCCACAATGTCTAAGCCTGATGAAATGGCTCTTAAAGACTGCGTGGAAACCGTTCGAAACAGGTCACCAATCGTGTAGAAACCAAGAATACACGAAATCGATCCAGATAACACAAATGTGACTTTACTTACACAACTCTGAACAATAGCATAAACAAGCCTCTCTTGATTCCATACTAAGAAGACTAAAGAATAACACAGGAGGTGCAATATGAACGAGCACAGAAGAACCGATATGAGCGTTACAAACTAAAAGAACATAGTGAGCGTGAGTCGCCGTTGCAGTAAATGTACGGCGATCATTTTGCCCGATCTGTTACAACGAAGTTCAGGCCTTGCGGCAAAGCCTTCACAATTAATACGTAGATACACAGGGTGAAGAAAAGTTCGCGCACTCGGACTTGGCAGCGCAGCTCCTCACATTCTCGCAATACAAATATGTCTGTCACAAAATTTCGTACTGCACATACACTCCTGGAAATTGAAATAAGATCACCGTGAATTCATTGTCCCAGGAAGGGGAAACTTTATTGACACATTCCTGGGGTCAGATACATCACATGATCACACTGACAGAACCACAGGCACATAGACACAGGCAACAGAGCATGCACAATGTCGGCACTAGTACAGTGTATATCCACCTTTCGCAGCAATGCAGGCTGATATTCTCCCATGGAGACGATCGTAGAGATGCTGGTTGTAGTCCTGTGGAACGGCTTGCCATGCCATTTCCACCTGGCGCCTCAGTTGGACCAGCGTTCGTGCTGGACGTGCAGACCGCGTGAGACGACGCTTCATCCAGTCCCAAACATGCTCAATGGGGGACAGATCCGGAGATATTGCTGGCCAGGGTAGTTGACTTACACCTTCTAGAGCACGTTGGGTGGCACGGGATACATGCGGACGTGCATTGTCCTGTTGGAACAGCAAGTTCCCTTGCCGGTCTAGGAATGGTAGAACGATGGGTTCGATGACGGTTTGGATGTACCGTGCACTATTCAGTGTCCCCTCGACGATCACCAGTGGTGTACAACCAGTGTAGGAGATCGCTCCCCACACCATGATGCCGGGTGTTGGCCCTGTGTGCCTCGGTCGTATGCAGTCCTGATTGTGGCGCTCACCTGCACGGCGCCAAACACGCATACGACCATCATTGGCACCAAGGCAGAAGCGACTCTCATCGCTGAAGACGACACGTCTCCATTCGTCCCTCCATTCACGCCTGTCGCGACACTACTGGAGGCGGGCTGCACGATATTGGGGCATGAGCGGAAGACGGCCTAACGGTGTGCGGGACCGTAGCCCAGCTTCATGGAGACGGTTGCGAATGGTCCTCGCCGATACCCCAGGAGCAACAGTGTCCCTAATTTGCTGGGAAGTGGCGGTGCGGTCCCCTACGGCACTGCGTAGGATCCTACGGTCTTGGCGTGCATCCGTGCGTCGTTGCGGTCCGGTCCCAGGTCGACGGGCACGTGCACCTTCCGCCGACCACTGGCGACAACATCGATGTACTGTGGAGACCTCACGCCCCACGTGTTGAGCAATTCGGCGGTACGTCCACCCGGCCTCCCGCATGCCCACTATACACCCTCGCTCAAAGTCCGTCAACTGCACATACGGTTCACGTCCACACTGTCGCGGCATGCTACCAGTGTTAAAGACTGCGATGGAGCTCCGTATGCCACGGCAAACTGGCTGACACTGACGGCGGCGGTGCACAAATGCTGCGCAGCTAGCGCCATTCGACGGCCAACACCGCGGTTCCTGGTGTGTCCGCTGTGCCGTGCGTGTGATCATTGCTTGTACAGCCCTCTCGCAGTGTCCGGAGCAAGTATGGAGGGTCTGACACACTGGTGTCAATGTGTTCTTTTTTCCATTTCCAGGAGTGTATTTGGGGAAGTAAATGGACGGTAAAAATCGGCAATCTGGCAACTCTGTAATCACATGTACGGTAACGAACTATCTCAGGATATACAGGCAGTGCTGAGCAGTTGGTGCAGTGAATAGCGGTTTGGGCTAGCGTGCAGAAAGTGAACGGTTCGATTCTGGGTTGTGGGTCAGTTGTTTTTATTTGCATCAATTAATACCAACTATTATTATTGCTACGTTCAGGTCCATTACAATCCGCTAGGGCCTTACGTTGGCCTAGAAAAATCCTTCGCAAATAATTTCGATGGGACCATTGGGGTAGGGTACACAGAAAACAATGTACGACAGTGGCAGCATAATGGCAGCATAGTCTTCCTCTAATCTAAATTTATGGAGCAGGCTATCAAGAGAACGGCATTGTCTTTTCTCCAAGGATTCTCCTACAAGTTCCTCAAGCATTTTAGTTATAGCTTCGTACTGATACATCGAACTGTTGGACCCTAGGAGCACGTCTCTGAATTCTTTCAGTGGCTGCTGTCAGGTCTGCTTCATAAGAACTCGAAATAGTAGAACAGCACTGCAGTACTAGTCGCACTAGCATCTTGCATACATTTTCTATTCCTCTGCGTAGAAACCCTTTCAATAAATCAAAGTCTTCCATTAAAAACCATTCAAAAGCTAAGATCGCAAAAATATTTTGTTTTATTCCACACAACATGTTTCAAAAGTCTTAGATATCATCTTCAAGTCTTAAGCCTTTTTGTAGTATAGTAAACCATATTAATCTTACATGTAGTATGTTCCAGCATACGTAAACAGATACACTATTGTGTGAGTATGCGTATTATGTAAAAAGCATCTGCGAACTGTATGTATATGGAAATGGCCTTTCCGACAACATTCACGCAAATTGCAAAGTTAAGTTTAATACCATTGGTGGCCAGGCTGTAGAGGCCAGCTTAAGTAACGTGCTAAGCAATATTTTAAATATTTTAGGGCTGGCAAACGTTTATAATGTGCTGAGTTTTATCCACTTGACATCTTGTACATGAGGTCAGCGTAAAATAAACATGGTTTACTAGAAACAAATATTTAAGAGCTGAAGGTAATTGTGCGATCTTGGCTTTTAAATGGTTTTCAACAATTAACAGGGATCGCTCTTCAGTACTCATAATGGGAAAATTCAACCAAAGTCATCCGTTTGCCTTCCCTGCCACTAATTTTGCATGCTTGTACCCATTCATATCTTTTCTAAGTGTTACCCGTGAATACATGTGAGACTCGACTGGCAAAGACGTTCTCCATTAATCTTGTAATATATCCTACCAGGTGCTTTGTCTTCGTTGTAGGTCTTATCTTAGATTGATCCACAAACAAGAGAGCATCGATTTTCTGTTCTCCAAAAAATGTTCGTCACGCAAATTGCAAAGTTAAATTTAATACCATTGGTGGCCAGGCTGTAGAGGCCAGCTTAAGCAACGTGCTAAGCAAGTAAGCCACTGGGCAGTATTGTCAACATTATGTCAAATCATTCCTGTCAGACGAGGTTTAAAACACCGGTCATGGCTGAGGTGCGTACAACTACGAACGCCGCAACATAGTGCGATGAAGGGTGAAGTAATACTTTGTAACTCCAGGTATCGCGAAACTCACACGTTGCAGATTTGATTGGGCCTAGCAACCCATGCCTCGCAGAAAACGAGCTGCGAAAAGCTGACAGTAAAAATAATATGGCAAACCCTTTCGTTCAGAAGGGTGGCTATAAGGGTGTAAATGATGGAGATTAGGGGCTCAAGGCGTTCAGGTATGTCGCCATCTGGGTCTTAAAATAGAGAGAATGACGGGCTTTTGAGTTTCAGAGAAATGACTGCTATCCAGTGGTGAAGATCGGCTGGCCACCTGTCCATTTATTAAGTCATCGAGTTCCGTTGTGAGGCTCGCCCTACCGATGGGGGGCGACTGTGGGATTTGGGGAAATTTCACCCATGCAAGGAGCTGATGTCCAACCTGAGGGACTTCGTCAAACAGACGATCTGGCTAGGGCAGGCGCTCCCTCGCAGCCTCCTAATTAACCAGACATCAACAGGCACCATCCTGGTCTAACTGAGGGACGACAGGGGGCATCCAAGTGCGCAACATGTAGACAAGGGGGTACCCAGCTGATAAAGCTTCAAAGGTCAATGGTGGGATACACCAGTCTCCAACCGCGGCCCCACGGCAGCTGCTGCCCACGACATAGGTCAGCGGACGTCACCGGTTTGACCGGGACATCAGCACGTTCCGTCACGAGCTGTGTTTTCACTCACGCAGCGGCGTCCTGGGACCGGATGGAATGCTGTGTAAGGTTGCATGACAGTACTGTCAGTGTTTAATAGCACATCTGGCATCGATCTGCTTCTGCCTCACTATTGGTCTCGCCCTTCCTCAAGCACAGCGACCTACAGCAGGCTGGGTCATTGTATATTCGTTACGCCAAGGGGAGTTTGTCAAAGTCTTTCTGCAGTACCCTACGAGCGGCTTACGGTGATACATGAACACTCATAAATCGTCGTTGAACAGTGCGATAGTACTTCTGTCCTTGGTTGATAAATCAAATACATAGATTGAAAGCGATAGGGGGCGTATCGACGCTTCCTTAAGAAACACCCGATGCTACTATGGTATCTATGAAGCATCCGTGGTCTGCTATAACGTACACGACAATAGCAGTCATTATTGCCCTAGCCAATCACATGTTAGCTATGATACTTCACAGTTGTTGTCGGTGTGGTGCAGTGACGAACGCCTTTGGGAAACTTCGAAGAATCCGTCTATTTACCTGCAAATATTGCTCACAAGATTTTGTGTATGATTAGAAAATGGTTCAAATGGCTCTCAGCACTAAGGGGCTTAACTTCTGAGGTCATCAGTCGCCTAGAACTTAGTTCTAATTAAACCTAACTAACCTAAGGACATCACAGACATCCATGCCCGAGGCAGAATTCGAACCTGCGACCGTAGCGGTCGCTCGGCTCCAGACTGTAGCGCCTAGAACCGCACGGCCACTCCGGCCGGCTGTATGATTATAGCAAAATGTTTTTCACAGAAGAGGTTCTTTTCTGAATAGGTATTGATTCTAAGAGAGAATCCTGTTTACATCCACGAACGTCATAATGCAGGGTGGTTGTTATTATACAGCTTCTCACAGAGGTCGACTGTGGGCTGTAATTATCACACGTCAACGAAACTTGGTATATATTCTAGTGAGCTAATTCGGAATAGATTTATGCAGGAAGAAAACCACTTTTAATTTTTGCCACCACGTGGAACTCTGGCACTGTAAATGCAAGAAAAACGATCAGAATGTTTCCATATCTAAAGGATTAGGATCAAGTCGTGGGCTGAAAAGCTGAAACAAGTGAGAAAGGCGTTAATTTTGATTTTATTATTACCTGCCACCTGCACAATTTGCTCAATATGAGCACCAGAGACGTCGACGAGATGCTGTACAGAGTCAGATTCGCACCTGGGGACAAAAATTGGAAGTGTTTTTTTCTTTCTTTTCAGCGCAAAACGGTTCCGCATTTACCCATTGTCATATCAACTAAGTTTCGTCACCATACGATAATTACAGCCCACACTGAGCATCCGTCAGTGGCTGCACTTTAATTTCAATCACCCGGTGTTACAACATTACAAATATTCACAACCCGATAGTCACGCTCGTTAGTACGCCGCTTCCGGGATTCTAGGAGGCGAGCTGCCCCAGGACCGAATACGCTCGGTCGATCAACGTCGGGTGTCGATGGGTCTTAGGTGGCCCCAGGTCCACTCAGCCTGTCGTCAAAATAAGAATCGTAAATCTTTTACAGTGATAAAAAATGTGAGTTGCCTACCATCCCCCCCCCCCCCCCCCCCCCCTCCTAGTGCCGCAGTGGATAGAGGAGCAATCCATTCACGGGCTTGTGCCACAAACTTCGCTATAATCGTCATTTTTACATTTTAAGGAGAACAGGAATGCGGATACCAGTATAGAAAATCGCGAAGTGCGTGACCTCAGGTGTACAATGTGATAGTGCTGCTGTTACCATCTGATAAATCGTGTATGTATATTGAAACCACTGAAGTCAAATGAGAGCCAGGGGAAATGAACTAAGGTGTATAATGATGAAGACAAACATAAAAAGCACAACAAAAGTGGTCTGTTAATGAGTAATGTTAAATGGTGATACAACATCGAAAACTTACAAAAACGTGAAAATAGTAGTTTTCGGGTTATTTTAACGAAATGAGCGTTAGTAGCTGACTGAATAGAAATCTGAGAAGATAAATAAATGCAGAATAAGTACTGACTACAGTTGCTGTGTGAGATTAAACGTTATTACATTAACGCTAGAAAGATTAGAATCCCTTTAATTTGAAGCTACTTGTATTTCAAATTAACCCTTTCGGTCATGGCATCCTCATATAACGACATACTAAATAAATGCTTAGTATATTAAAATTCGTTAAATTTTTGCATTTGTTATTGTTGTCCTCATATTGTCACAAGCAGTGATTTTAGTTGAGAACGGTGTCGACATCTTCTGTCAATCTGTGGTACCACAAAACAAAATTAAATGCACACAGTCACGTGGAAGATTCCCAGTAATCTTTGTACTTTCCATCAGCCGGTTAATATCTTCACAGTTTAGGTAAAAAAATTATTTGTGCGTAGAAAGGTGCATTCTTGAATGTCAAAACTAAAGGTGTCTTTCAGAACAAAAGGTAAATGACATATTTATAACTTTACACATGTTTCCAAATGAGGACATAGTGATTGAAAGTTTGTAATAGCATAGAAATTCAGGACATTAATTCGCTGCCTTTTTAATCATCTTACGGTCATTTCACAATGTCCCGAGTCTAAGATAGACTAAGGCCACTTACAGAAGAAGAAGTTATAGAGCGCCTTAATTCATTTTAAATTGACGATCTATACCAAGATCCTCGGGATAATTTTGAACAAGAGGACAATGACGGAAGTAATGTTACACGTTTTGTACCATACGGTATACTGTAAGCTGAGTAGCCTAGAAGCAAAGCCCGCGAACTGCATGATAAGTGACACTGAGATAATCACGAAACACTTGTCCCATTCAAACAACAATGCATTGGCAGCGATAATGTTATTGTTGCATACGAATTTGTTAAAACACAGCCAACGTAAATCAGAATGAGATAAATACAGATTCTAATCGTAACAGCCTGAAAGGTAGCTTTGAATGTGCAGATTGGTAAGTCTGATGTCTTTACACGTGCTTTGCATCCGGACATGGTAGGGCGACAGCCATGCTTACTGGGCATTTAGCGGGCTTTACACCCGAAGACAAGATGCAGTTAGCTGCTTATGAAACTGAACACGATTTTCGACAGCCATGTTTGTTCATGCAGTTGATATTGCATGGACTGGGTAAAATCAGAACTAGGTGTTCCTAAATATAAGTCACTTGATTTGCTTCACTCTAGGACAAGTGTGGTCAAAGTACTGACAAAAATAGATAAGCCATCTGCCAGGGAAAGGGAGTGTCCCACTAGTGATTGTTCAATGCCTTCTCCAAGTACTTCAAAACTAAGTAATGTGGAAGTTCGTCCCGAAGTTGATGTTCGTTTGGACAACGTTGAGTATCTTCCAATGGCTCTGAGCACTATGGGACTTAACATCTATGGTTATCAGTCCCTAGAACTATGAACTACTTAAACCTAACTAACCTAAGGACATCACACAACACCTAGTCATCACGAGACAGAGAAAATCCCTGACCCCGCGGGGAATCGAACCCGGGAACCCGGGCGCGGGAAGCGAGAACGCTACCGCACGACCACGAGCTGCGGACTGAGTATCTTCCAGTGGTCACTGACCAAAAAACCATTTCACAGGTGCAAGAAAGAAGGTTGCAAAGGTAAAAAAAAAAAAAAAATTGTTGTGTAAAATCTAACGTTCACTTATGTCTGGATGGAAAAAAATTGTTTCTTTGATTACTATTCTTCACAAGCGTAAAATCATTGTTTAAGTATATAATCATTAAGTAATATTTGTGTAATTTATGTATTTTGATGAAATAAAAGCAAATATAATACTTTGAATTTTCGACTTATACTGCACCCACTTGAACACAATATCTTCAATAGGTGAAGCGCTGTATCCCCCCTTGGGGGGCACCTCGGAATGCGATGAATCATTGGTTTAAAAAAACTCTTCTTATGACGATATGAATAACAAGAAGAGGAATGAATAATGGAACTGCTTGTTGTTGGTTTGTGAAAGATGTCAAATTTAACAGTACCTTCCTCTAGTTACACTCCTGGAAATGGAAAAAAGAACACATTGACACCGGTGTGTCAGACCCACCATACTTGCTCCGGACACTGCGGGAGGGCTGTACAAGCAATGATCACACGCACGGCACAGCGGACACACCAGGAACCGCGGTGTTGGCCGTCGAATGGCGCTAGCTGCGCAGCATTTGTGCACCGCCGCCGTCAGTGTCAGCCAGTTTGCCGTGGCATACGGAGCTCCATCGCAGTCTTTAACACTGGTAGCATGCCGCGACAGCGTGGACGTGAACCGTTTGTGCAGTTGACGGACTTTGAGCGAGGGCGTATAGTGGGCATGCGGGAGGCCGGGTGGACGTACCGCCGAATTGCTCAACACGTGGAGCGTGAGGTCTCCACAGTACATCGATGTTGTCGCCAGTGGTCGGCGGAAGGTGCACGTGCCCGTCGACCTGGGACCGGACCGCAGCGACGCACGGATGCACGCCAAGACCGTAGGATCCTACGCAGTGCCGTAGGGGACCGCACCGCCACTTCCCAGCAAATTAGGGACACTGTTGCTCCTGGGGTATCGGCGAAGACCATTCGCAACCGTCTCCATGAAGCTGGGCTACGGTCCCGCACACCGTTAGGCCGTCTTCCGCTCACGCCCCAATATCGTGCAGCCCGCCTCCAGTGGTGTCGCGACAGGCGTGAATGGAGGGACGAATGGAGACGTGTCGTCTTCAGCGATGAGAGTCGCTTCTGCCTTGGTGCCAATGATGGTCGTATGCGTGTTTGGCGCCGTGCAGGTGAGCGCCACAATCAGGACTGCATACGACCGAGGCACACAGGGCCAACACCCGGCATCATGGTGTGGGGAGCGATCTCCTACACTGGCCGTACACCACTGGTGATCGTCGAGGGGACACTGAATAGTGCACGGCACATCCAAACCGTCATCGAACCCATCGTTCTACCATTCCTAGACCGGCAAGGGAACTTGCTGTTCCAACAGGACAATGCACGTCCGCATGTATCCCGTGCCACCCAACGTGCTCTAGAAGGTGTAAGTCAACTACCCTGGCCAGCAAGATCTCCGGATCTGTTCCCCATTGAGCATGTTTGGGACTGGATGAAGCGTCGTCTCACGCGGTCTGCACGTCCAGCACGAACGCTGGTCCAACTGAGGCGCCAGGTGGAAATGGCATGGCAAGCCGTTCCACAGGACTACATCCAGCATCTCTACGATCGTCTCCATGGGAGAATAGCAGCCTGCATTGCTGCGAAAGGCGGATATAAACTGTACTAGTGCCGACATTGTGCATGCTCTGTTGCCTGTGTCTATGTGCCTGTGGTTCTGTCAGTGTGATCATGTGATGTATCTGACCCCAGAAATGTGTCAATAAAGTTTCCCCTTCCTGGGACAATGAATTCACGGTGTTCTTATTTCAATTTCCAGGAGTGTACATCAGAAAAATCATAATTCAATTCGAGGGACTGGACGGCAAAGCCATTTTTTTTTCAGGAAAAAAGTATTTCGAGACCGAAAGAGTTAAAAGGGACACCGATCGTCCAGGTGACAGCGTACATCACTAACGAATGTAAGATGAACATGGCACATCGTAAATACATACACTCATACTAGCGAACGTGGCAAGTGTCTTCCTCACAAAAAATGTCAAGAGACGTCATATCCAGGGAATGAGCTGGCCAAGATAAAAGTCCTCTTCGTCCAATCCAACAATTCTAGAAGATATGCCGTAGTACTTCGTGCACTATAGGATGGATAGCCATCTGTTCGGTACCTCACGTTCCTCCTAAGTCAGTAGAGAAATGTCTTCTTGCATCCGTGGAACATTGTCCGTTAGCAGTCAGCGATACTAGTGCACGTTCATTGTTCCCTCTATGAAAACCGGGTCTATTAACTGACAGTTGACTATCCCACACAACACATTTACACTCCACGGAGCCGGTCTTTGTGGCCGAGCGGTTCTAGGCGCTTCAGTCTGGAATCACGCGACCCCCACGGTCCCAGGTTCGAATCCTGCCTTAGGCATGGATGTGTGTAATGTTCTTAGGTTGGTTAGGTTTAAGTAGTTTTAAGTTCTAGGGGACTGATGACCTCAGATGTTAAGTTCCGTAGTGCTCAGAGCCATTTGAACCATTTTGAACATTCCACGGAAGCGGACATTCCACATCATTAAGTCAACATTGATTGTTAACAAACCAATAAGGCATGTTTCGGCGGTTTACATGGCCATGATAGGTAAATGTGGATTCATCCCTAAACAAGATACGTCGTACGTCAGCAGTATTCTGTCTTAATGTCCGTTTATAGAATTTAAAACAATTCTTATAATCGTTTCCATGCCGCTCTTGATAGAGAAAGATGTGATTCTGATGTAATCTATGTCGATGCAGAATGCGTAGGACACTTGCCTGCCTCATGCTACTTCCTGGAGTGATTGCGCAGAAGCTAACGTGCTTATCAATTGCAACAGCAGCAAGAACATTAATCCCCCTCCGTCTCCGCCTCTTCTGTCGTCACTTGTTACCTTCTGTTGATTGCCGAGATGGTTGATGTCTATCGGAACATGTTGCCACATACACCGTACGAGAACGAACCGCACTCTTCCTACACCCACCGTATACTGTGAGCATATGAACTTTTCCTGCTTTGGTAAATTCCATCCTCAGCTCACTACCTACCTCTTGGATTGTCACGAACTGACTAGCAAGTCACAATTCACTCTAGGAACACACAAGTACACTGTAACGACGTAACAAGATCGTATCTAGCAACTACGAAGGTTCACAAACAAGTGTCTGTGTAGAAATTTTTCGATATATGATATCTCGTAAGTGACGAGCACTAGAATCCTGCAAAACAACCAAGGCATTCTAATTTATCTTATTTTTAACCTGTTAGTGTCAATAGACACAAAACATCTGTTAAAATTTTCATATTCATAATATCCAATAGGAGTATCAGTTTCGTGATACATCTGAGCATATAAATAATTTAGATGTACCCTAGGATTTACGAACATATATTGTATGATTATCTTGACGAATAAGTAATTTGAGGACAGAGAAAAGTAAATATCAGTGTAAATCAGTAGTTAGATACTTAGCTGTCGTATAATGAACACATATCTGCCTGGGTAACACAAGATGAAGTAATGAGATTGAAATTAATGATACCATGATCTTGTCACATGTAAATAATTGTAGGAAGATGATGTATTCTCTCAGGCGGATGCTTTTGCTAATTTCAGTCGTTTATTCTTCCAACATCGTAGTTGATAGTAGAAGCATTAAATCCATGTTGCCGGCCGGAGTGGCGGAGCGGTTATAGGCGCTACAGTCTGGAACCGTGCGACCGCTACGGTCGCAGGTTCGAATCCTGCCTCGGGCATGGATGTGTGTGATGTCCTTAGGTTAGTTAGGTTTAAGTAGTTCTAAGTACTAGGGGACTGATGACCTCAGAAGTCAAGTCCCATAGTGCTCAGGGCCATTTTTAATTACTTTTGAAATCCGTGTCAATGTAATGTTTACTGTCTACAGAGAATATGTGATAAATGTCAACAAAAACGATTTTTTATACAGTGTTCAGTAATTGCAATGGTTCTGTAATTTTGAAGCTCTGATATTTAGAAGTAGTTAGGGATAGGGCAAAATTTCCGTGCACCTGTTTCTCACTGCTTATTAACACTAACGCTGAATTTTGACAATCTCCTTGACGTCGTCAGCCAACTGAATGGAAAGCAGGGTTATGGAATGTCATGTTGTAACTTGCGTCGTACTTATATGTCGGTGTTTGGACCTTGGTCAAAATATATTTCCAGTAATCCAACTAGAAACTGAGGCAACATGTTTGTAAACACAGGAAACACCCAGCAAAGTTTTCTCACTCGCTCGTTGGTACCTGTGAGCTAGATAACATAAAACATTATTGTTTTCTTAAGGTCTGCTGGCTTCCAGTTGGACTGATCCATAATTATTCCGTTATGTAATTGTCTACACTCTTCGCTTCTGCATATCAACAACACGCGTCATTGACCACAACCTTTCACTCTTCTTTTAATACACGTATGCTTTCACTAGATTTTGTACTTCTACTATTCCTTTCACTACCAAATAAATTTTTCGTCGAATGTCTCAGCATGCTTTCGACTAATGTATACCATGTTGCTGTAAGATATACCTACAGATTTCTTTCATTATCCATAATTTCTTATACTACTTCAATTTGTACTTTATATTCCACATTAGTTCTACCCATACTGGATATGGTGCAATATAATTTCCATAGAATTCTGTTCTCCTAACGCACAAATTTATCATGTGTTTTCACATTTCGATGTCAGTATTGAAGAAATCCTTTTTTAAGAAAAGCTTCATTCATCTTCTTATAGTGATACCTTCTTGGCTTCAGTCAACAGGTATCTCATTGCTTATTCTGTCAGAAAATATTCTTTCACTTTGAGCTACAGAAAGGAGATGCCAGTGCGGTATGTTAATTCACTTGTAGAAAAAAAAAAAAACTGAGTGTAGCCAGGAAAGTGAATGGGTAAGTGAACTGATACTGATGACCTTGCACGATTTTGCTTAAAGAAGTACAGGAAATTCATTTCGGCGTAGGAAACTCAAGCAGAAATTAAATTACATATGTCTCTTAACATTTGTGACATATTATGAATGAAATTCCGTTCTATAGTACGAATGGTGCAGTTGAAAGTGCCTTGTGGCCGACGTATGCCTTGAATAGACTGATGTAAAAAAATCGCAACACAAAGGAGGAGTTGTGCGAGATAAACGAAAGTTGGCAGGCCTCTTTCTACATCTGAAAGATGATGACGATCCAGCTTTCACACCAGCTACATAAGAATAAATACGCGTTATGACCATCGACATCGTGAGTTGCCTTTGAGACTGGATGTCTTGAGTTGATGTCAGCCAAGAAAGCCTTTAAACCAATAAAGCCGCCATTAACATCATGTCACTGAGTTGAAATAGGTCGTGGAATAGGGCTATGAGGAGCTGGATGCTCCTTCTACGATACTGCAGAAAGACTTGCAGGAATGCAGCCAATGTACACGACTGTTGGCAGCGATGATAACGAGAATATACATTCGCAAGAACGCCGGGCTCCGAACGGCCACGCGGCACTACCAAGACGGAGCGTCATCGTGTTTAGCGCTTCGTACTACATTTGCATCAGCAATTTGAGAAGCAGTTGGCACCACAGTGACACAACGAACTCTTACAAATCGATTACTTCAAGGACAGTTCCAAGCCAGACGTCCTGTAGCGCACACTCCAGACCCAAAACCATCGTCATTTACGGCTTCATTGGCGTCAAGCGAAAGCTCATTGGAGGGCAGAGTAGAGGTCCGTTGTGTTTTCTGATAAAAGCTGGTTCTGCCTCTGTGCCAGTGATGGCCGTATGTTGGTTAAAATGAGGCCAATTGAGGGCCTCCAAGCACCCTATTTCAGTGCTGGACACACTGGAGCTACACCATATCATCAAGGGTGCGATTTCGTATGACAGCAGAAGTAATCTCGTCGATATCCCACGCACCCTGACTGCAAAATTCTATGTCAATCTGGTGATTCGATCTGTGCTTTCATTAACAGCATTCAAGGGAGTATTTTCCTGCAGAACAACGTTCACCAATATACACCAATATACCGCTGCTGTAACCCAACATGCTCTACAGAGTGTCGACATGTTCCCTTGGCCTGCTTGATGACCAGATCTGTCTCCAATTGGGCACATATCGGACAACTTCAGCATCATCCACAAACAGCATTATTCGCCCTGGTATTGACAAACCAAATTGCAACAGTCATGCAATTTCACCACACAAACTGATATGCAGCACCTGTACAACACAATGCAGGCAGCTTGCATGCTTGCTTTCAACATTTTCGTATTTACACTGCTTATTAATGTACCAACATTTCACATTTGCAATGGCTTATACCGCGCTTACATTAACTTGCAATCTTTCAATTTTAAAAACTGAAATATGTTACAAACGCAAATGTATTCCCGAAGTTTCATTACTTTACATTAATTATTTCTTAGTATTGTGATTTTTGGCGGATATTTATCCACATAAAACGCTCAACTGGCACTGCACCCGTCGCAGATAGATTTAAAGTTTCAACTGATCACCACCTACTCTCCGTGCCTTTCATACCACATAGAAGGTCTAACACGATCCTCGGTAGACCTCAGCAAAGTTTTCCCCTAATTATAAATATACTGAAGCTTAACCCCTTAACCTATAAATTTTTTAATGGCTACACTGTCTCCCTCCCCAACCCTCCACACTCTTCTCTCACTCTTTCTTTTCCACTCATTTCTTTTATCTTTTTCTTTGGAAATTAGAGTATCATTTCTTGAAACACGGTCGCCTATTACAGTTCTGGGGCTGTTCCGAAGTGCCGTGCGAGAGATACACCAGGTATAAAGACCACAAGAGGACACTATGAAAAGTTTAAAAAGACTGGCAGAAAGTAGTAGACCTGGATTGAGTGACGGCGCTATTGATACCGTGCGTCCAGTATTCCAACGCAATCCGAGAAATCGATGAATCCTGTTTCCAGAGAAACAGGCGTACATCAGACCGCAGCAGTGACAACTTTACACAAACGGCTGCATTCCATGCATATAACGTGCCACTCGCTCACGCTTTGCAGCCAGGTGATAGGCCAAAACATACAGAATTTGTTAGAAACATACTGGAACCAATCGCTGCGGACGTTGATTACCTTAATAAAGTTCTCCAGGGAAGTAGACAAGCTTAATGTCCGGACCTGGAAGTCGGAATATCCACATGTACTACGGCTGGTAAGGGACAATCTGTAATTGAGTGTGTGGTGTGACGTAGTGTACACCACAGTTATTGCACTGTTCTTTCCCACTGAACTCATCATTATGGCAACACCTTACCAGGGGATGTTGGAACTTTTCGTTGTGTCTTACAGAAATCTCTCACAGGTAGTCATTCAAATCAGTGTTTATTCGTGACAAACGCGCAAACTGCTCAAAAACCTTATGTACCACGCTGATCACCCTCATTGTATTTCTTTTCTGGCTACTATGTTATAATCATAAGAGTTACTTTTAATCAGGTGCATTTCAATGAAAGTCGCATGACCATTCTCCGAAAAAACGAGTTTAGCCCACAGTAAAATTTTTAAATGCAATGAGACAAAATTCTGTACTGCTGTAACCGACAGACGACAGAAAATCCTCATGGTAAAGTTTGTTCATTTGAGTTGGCTGCTCAGTAGGTGTTAAGTTCGTGTCATTTTGTCGGTAATCTCATTACTAATGCTTTTTTTAATGTACCTAATAAATCTACGTTCTCAGTGTTGTTCAAGAAGGCGCTCGGTTTCTCCAGCATCCTACCTTCGTCTACACCTGCATGTCTACTTTGCAGTTCACACTTACCCGGTTAGCAGTGGGTTCATCGAATCATTTTTACACAAGCATTTCACCAGTCCACTCAAAAACAAACAATAAAATCTTTTCTTGTTAACTCTGATTTCTCTTATTTGATTATGATGATCATGTACGCCATGTCCAGCATCCTACCTTCGTCTACACCTGCATGTCTACTTTGCAGTTCACACTTACCCGGTTAGCAGTGGGTTCATCGAATCATTTTTACACAAGCATTTCACCAGTCCACTCAAAAACAAACAATAAAATCTTTTCTTGTTAACTCTGATTTCTCTTATTTGATTATGATGATCATGTACGCCATGTCGTTTGGCGTCAACAAAATTTATTCACATTCGAAGGATAAATTTCGAGAGTGCCATAACGGAAACCGCGTTTTTGATGATTGACACCTCATCTCGTATATCATATCCCAGGCGCTACCCCCACCTCCCCCCCCCCCCCTCCCACCTTCCACCGATTTGCGATAATTGAAAACGAGCTACCCTACTTTGAAATTTTTCTATGTCCTCCGTCAATCCTGTGTGTTAAGGATCCCATCCTGCATAGCAGTACTCTAGGAGAGCAGAGATAAGAGTAGAGTAGGTAGTCTCTTTAATGGATTTGAGCATATTTTAAGTGCTCTGCCAGTACAACGCAGCCTTTGGGCCACCTTCCCCACGACATTATGTCATCATCCCAGTGTAAGTCCTCCGCGATTGTTATCCCTAAGTATTTATTCGAGCTAACAGTCTTTAGAACTGTGTAATTTAACAGGTCGCATTTAGTGCTCTTCCATATCGCCTCACACTTTTCGTTATTTAGGATCAATTGCCATTTATCGCACAATAGAAATGTCTCATCTGAATGATTTTGCAACCGCTTTTCATCTTCTGATGACTTTACTAGATGGTAAATGACAGCTAACAATCTCACATGACTCCTCTGTCTCCTTTATGTAGATTAGGAACAACAGAGTGCCTATAACACGTCCTTGGCCAACACCAGATACCACTTCTGTGCTGCTCGACGACTTTGCGTCAATTACTACGAACTGTGACTTTCTGACAGGAAATCACGAATCCAGTCACACAACTGAGACGGTACTCCATAGGCACCTGTTTGATTAGGAGCCGCTTGTGAGGAACCGTATCAAGTATCTTCCGGAAATCGAGAGAGATGGAAACAGTTTGAAGTCCCCTCTCGACAGCACTCGTTGCTTCATGGGAATGAAGGATTGGTTACTCTACAAAAGAACGCCACTTGCTCAATCCGCGTGGACTGTGTGTCATTAGTTCGTTTCCTTCGAGGTAATCAATAGGGTTTGAATACAGTTTATGTTTAAAAATCCTATTGTAAATCGACGTCGCTGATATGGATCTGTAATACAGCGGATTACTCCTCCTTCCTTGAGAATTTGTGTGGTCTGATACCGATCTTTCGTCGAGTTACCGGTTGCTTATGACTGCTATGTATGGAGCTACTGTATCGGCATACTCTGGAAATAATTGGTATAGAATCAGCACCGCAAGACTTGCTTTTATGAAAGAATTGGACTTGCTTCGCTACGCCAAGGATTGTTTCTTTCTTTCTTCTTTTGCTTGTGCCATTTTCCCGCAATGACGCAGGGTCGGCATGGTTAATTGGATTTGGCAAGGTTAATTGAAGGGGTGGCCGGATGCCCTTCCTGCCAACTCCCCATACTCCCCCAGGACGGAATTAGTGTACCCCAACTGTCTGTATCCAGTGTAATCCATGGAATAGGGTGAATGTGGTCAGATGTCTCCGAGCCGTGTAACTGAGGCTCGACGTGGGGACCAGCCCAGTATTCACCTAGTGGATGTGGAATACCGCCTGAAAACCACATCCAGGCTGGTCGGCACACCGGCCTCCGTCGTCAAGCCGCCGGGCGGATTCGATCCGGGGCCGGCGCGCCTACCCGAGTCCAGGAAGCAGCGCATTAGCGCTCTCGGGTAACATGGCGGGTTCGCTACACCAAGGATATCTACTTCCAAATTAATCGTGTTTGAAGCAGTTCTTGAATCGATTTCCGAAAAATTTACTTCGTCTTCTTTTGTGAAGAAATGTCTGAAAACCGCATTTAGCAGTCGATTTTGACGAAGTGTCGGTAACATTACCACCGCAATCGCGAAGTTAAGGTACTGATTGTGTTTTGCCCCTGCAGTGTTTCAAATATTACCACACTGTATTCGGATTTTTTGTCATGTTTTGAGACAGACTTTCGTTGTGGTAACTATCAAAAGCATTTCGCGTTGAAATCCGCTATAAATTTCGAGCTTCTATAAAACTTCGCCAATAATGGTGATTTTTCGTTATTTTAAATTTGGCAAGCTATCTACATTTCTTCTGGAACAGTGTGTTAACCATGTTTGTGTACCAAGCACTTCTTCTAGTATTGCGAGTCCTGTAAGTGTCACAGGAGATCTTCTATGAAGTGTGGAAGGTAGGAGATGAGGTACTGTCGGGACGAAAGCTCTCAGTACGGGTTGTGAGTCGTGCTTGAGTAGCAGTCGATAGAGCACCTGCTCGCGAAAGGCAAAGGTCCGGAGTTCGAGTCTCGGTCCGCCACACGGTTGCAATCCACCAGAAGTACGAAATCTGCGCATAATCTGCTGCAGATTTCAAATGTTTAGCTGCTTCAAACTAATGAAGGAAACTAAGAAAAATCCACCAGACAAAATCGTCTAATATTCTTTAAAATTATGAATTAAACGTAGAACTTAAACTTCTGAATCTGCGCTTCATTTACTTTCTCTGTATCTATTATAACATTCATAATAATAGAATACAGATCAACGTCAGATGAATTCATGTTATCTGAGTAAATCACGAAAACTAAAGAACAATTTGGAAAGAAATTAGTTCAATGGTTTGTTAAATGAAAAAAAATTGTTCAAATGGCTCTGAGCACTATGGGACTCAACTGCTGTGGTCATAAGTCCACTAGAACTTAGAACTACTTAAACCTAACTAGCCTAAGGACATCACACACATCCATGCCCGAGGCAGGATTCGAACCTGCGACCGTAGCGGTCGTGCGGTTCCAGACTGTAGCGCCTTTAACCGCTCGGCCACTCCGGCCGGCGTTTGTTAAATGATTTTTACGATGTGGTATACATTTAGGACTCTTAAGTTATAAGCAGTTTTGTGGTTTGGTTGTTATGTTCATCGTCCCATCTCGTAATTTTTATAATTTGACGTTTTATCGCTAGATTTGACAGATTTAGTCACCTGCCACAACTGTCAACAGATTGATATACCATCTTTGGATAATTGTCACGATTGTCAATTTGTGAAAAATCTGCCGATAAAATGTCAAATTATAAAAATTATGAGGAAGGACTATTAACAGCAGCAGCAAACCACAAAACACCTTATAACACTACAGTCCTAAATGTATACCACGTTGTAATATAAAACAGAGTGACTGCGACCACTGACGACGTATGGAGGTAGTCTGAAGACGGCTATTGTTGTGGCGTAACAAGCCTGCTACGCCACACTGGGAAGGGAGCCGAAAGAAAGGCACGCGTACACACACGCCGACTGGCGTCAAGTCTGGAACAGGATAACTATTGAATGGTAGCAAGAAAAGTACGTAGCTGCTTTATACTTAACTTTTATTCTTTGATGAATACAGCGTTCTTCTTGAGACATTTATACTATAACTCTCAAAGTAGGTAAG
This sequence comes from Schistocerca serialis cubense, assembly GCF_023864345.2. Classification (NCBI taxonomy): domain Eukaryota; kingdom Metazoa; phylum Arthropoda; class Insecta; order Orthoptera; family Acrididae; genus Schistocerca; species Schistocerca serialis. Next base: position 317,400,752 of record NC_064646.1, read on the forward strand.
GCTAATGGCGCCTTGCTAGGTCGTAGCCATGGACTTAGCAGAAGGCTATTCTAACTGTCTCTCGGCAAATGAGAGGAAGGCTTCGTCCGTATTGTCGCTAGCAATGTCGTCGTACAACTGGGGCGAGTGCTATATCGTATCTCGAGACCTGCCTTGTGGTGGCGCTCGGTCTGCGATCACACAGTGGCGACACGCGGGTCCGACATGTACTAAATGGACCGCGGCCGATTTAAGCTACCACCTAGCAAGTGTGGTGTCTGGCGGTGACACCACATTCCTCCCCCGCAAATCGGCGAACGGTTGTGTGATAAGGCTTCCGTCCGCCGTGGGGAGGACCCCATGTTGACGTATGCGATGAGGTGGGGAGCCTAACAACAGGCGAGGCTGTGCCACCCGCACCCGGCCATTCGGTCCTAGGGGATCTAGGAAACGCCTGAAAACCTAGTCCAGGGTGCACGTCAACATGCAGTGTATGCGCTCGTAATGAGACAGGAGGGGCCGAAGGGTCGACCTCCATTGCGTCGGGGTACCCGACGCGCGATGACGTCATGTGGTCCGGAGCGGGCAAGAGGTCCATGGCGGAGGACGGCTGGTCACGGGAAGCGATCGGCGGCGCGTGACCCAGGGAGGCGCTTGGCGGCTGCAGCGAAGCGTCGAATGCGGGCGGCGCCGGCGGGAGAACAGGCGGCGGCGGCGGCGGCGGCGCGTCGCCATGGGGCAAAATGGAAGGCATCGTCGGTAACACCTGGGGAAGAGGCGAGCCAGTAGATGGGTCCCCAGGGCGCTGACCGGACGGCACCGTCGCTGAAAGCAGACGGGGAGCGGCAGAACCCGTGCGACGACAGAGGCGCAGCTGATTGAGATGCCGACGCACCTCACCAGAGGCCCCCAAAACCAAATACATCGCGCGGCCGAGGCAGCGAAGAATGCGCCCTGCGAGCCAACGCCGTGAACCGCGATAGTTGCGATAGAATACAACGTCGCCTGGAGCAAAAGCAGGAGTCTGCTGCTGCACAGGAACCTGATGCGGCGGATGCAGCAAAGACATGAAGGTTCGATGAGGACGACCGTGGAGCAACTCAGCCGGCGAGCGATACGAAGACAAAATGAGCAACAATGCGTCCTCTCGAGAATGCGACTCTTTCAATTTCAACATCTGTGACTTGAAAGTCTGGACCAATCGTTCAGCGGCACCGTTTGACTGAGGCGAAAACGGCGCGGATGTCAGATGTTGAATACCATTGGCCTGGCAGAATGACTGAAATTCTGTGGACATGAATTGTGGGCCATTGTCGGAAACAATAGTCTGCGGAAGACCTTCAATGCAGAAGATAGCAGACAACGCTTGGATGGTGGCAGTGGACGTCGTGGAAGACATCCGGACAACAAAAGGAAAATTACTGAAGGCATCGACCAGAACCAACCATCGAGCATTCCAGAATGGACCAGCAAAATAGATGTGCAAGCGTTGCCAAGGGGAAGTGGCTTTTGGCCATGCAAAGACTTTCCGCGGCGGTGCGGATTGTTGTTCGGCACACGCCATGCAAGAAGAACATATTCAAAATCGCAGCATCGATTCTGATCCAAGTACAGTGCTGACGAGCAAGTTGTTTCGTTCGCACTATACCCCAATGTCCTTGGTGAAGAAGCCGTAAAACAGAGGACTGCAACGAACGTGGGACCACTACTCGGGACTGATCATTATCAGAACGCAACAACAAAACACCACATCGAACAAAAAGTCTCTCCTTGTGAGCAAAAAATCGGCGAACCAACGGATCCGCAATCCGAGACTTTGACAAAGGCCATTGCGTAGCAACAAAATGCAAAACGGTAGCAAGGACAGGGTCAGCAGCGGTGGCTGTAGCTACACGACGAAAATCAATCGGAAACGATTCGACTACTTCATCGGTTTCCGAATCAATGAACAGGCAAGCAAGTTCGGAAGAATCGAATGCTTGATCCTCAGCAACAGGCAAACGGGACAACGCATCAGCGTTGCCGTGCTTAGCAGTGGACCGATACAAGATATCGTAGCGGTACTGCGAGAGGAAAATAGACCAGCGAATGAATTTCTGCGCTGTACGTGGAGGTACAGGCGTGTTCGGATGAAAAAGCGATGTCAAAAGTTTGTGGTCTGTGATGATGGTAAAGTGACGACCATACAAGAAATCATGGAACTTAGTAACACCAAATACGAGAGCCAAAGCTTCTTTCTCTATCTGGGAATAATTTCTTTGCGCAGACGAGAGCAATTTGGACGCAAAGGCAATAGGGCGATCATGCGAGCCAACTTTGTGCCAAGCACAGCACCGATCCCGAAATCCGATGCATCTACCATCAACAAAAGGGGTTTCTGGGGATCGAAAGGCGTGAGGCAAGTATTAGAAAGCAACGCCGATTGCAACTGGCGAAAGGCGCGTTCGCATTCCGTCATCCAGAGAAACGGAACCTCTGTACTGCGTAAGCGATGAAGCGGAGCTGAAAGGGAAGAGGCATTGCGCACATTCACTCACACCTTGTGATGCTAAAACGGGTAATGTTCTTGCGACCGCAACACGCAATGCGTGAGGAACATTGCGCGCTATGAAAAATTTCGGTTGCGCGTTTACGTTCAGTTCCAAATGTGCTTCATAGTTTTTAGCGCAACCTAAGCCCGGTGCAAAAATGTCTGCAAATTCTTCACACAGACGAGAAACACTGTCTGAAGGCACAGTTTGATTCACTGATAGGACCTGATTTACAATAGACATGTTAAACATCTGAAATAAATCTAAACCAAACAAGTTCACTGCAGTAGAAGAACGAAGAACGTAAAACGACACAAGTTTTGTTTGTCCCTTGTCCCTTGTATGTGGCAAGAAGAGTGCACTGTCCTAACACAGGGATGAGCCGTCCTGAATAACTTTTTAGCGTAACATTTGCGGCACGCAACGGAGGTGCGCCCAGTTGTTTGTACGTGTCGTGATTGAGCAATGAAACTGCAGCTCCAGTATCGAGCTGGAATGGTATTACCTTGTCATTAAAGTCCAAATCTACAAAACGTTTATTGTCCTGCTGACGACAAGAGCGACTGTTTTGTGCAATTTGAACAGACACTGGTACAGCATCACTTGCTAATTGACGTGATTTCCGGCGACGTCGACGCACACTGTTTGTGGGATGAACACAGTCACTGTTAGGAAAAGTGTCACTGGACGAAGTGGAATTAACTACATGAATGTCCATGGGCGAAGGTCCACGAGCCTGAGTGTCCTTGGTTCGATACCGGCGCGAAGCAAAGCGCCTGGAATGGTTGTGATTGTCTGATCTGAGCTTTTTCTGGCAAACACTTTGAACATGTCCTTTCTTATTACAGAAAAAGCAAATAGCTAGGCGTGACGGGCAATGTTCACGCGAATGTCTAGTAGCACACCACGGGCATGATTTCACTGCATTTGTGTGCTGGCGCGGCACACCTGGTTTAGAGCGCGGCGGCAGCTGCGTTGGTGTGCGCGAGGGCAGTTGACCGGGCCGCGTAGCGCGAGCACGCCCGGCGGGCCGGTTAATGTTACACACAGCTGGCGAAGTTTCAAAAGATTCCTGAGCACAGTCAAGTGTGTCTTGTCTATCCAATATGTCTATCACTTGTTGAAGGGAGGAATTTACTAGTTTCAAAATTTGCTTCCGTATGCGAACATCAGAAACGTTCTGTGCAATTGCATCACGCACCATTGTATCTGAATAAGAAAGGCCACAGTCACAGTCAAAGGCACAGTCCCTAGTAAGTCCTTGCAATGTTGCTACCCACTCCCTATTAGTTTAACTGGCCGTACGTTTTGTGCGAAAAAATGTATATGCGAAAAAATGTATACCGTTTTGCAACCACATTAACTGTTTCTTTAAAATAGGCATCTAAAGCAGACAAAATTTCTTCGTAGGACAGAGTTGCTACGTCGCGTCGGGGAAACAATTTCACTATCACACGGTAGGTGGACACACCGACACAAGAAAGCAAAAACGGCTACCGCTCATTACCTTGAATTCTGTAGGCGGCTAGATGAAAGGCAAACTGGCGGGACCATTCCGTCCACGATTCGTGCGCCGGGTCGTAGTGCCTAAAAGGCGGTGCAACTGCGAGTTGTGGCTGCGGTAGCGGTGAAGCGGCGGCTGCCGCATCGTGTGGCAGTGCACGTTGACCCTTGACGATCTGTCCAAGGGCATCCAACAACGCCTGCGTCTGCTGATTCTGCAAGTGACAAAATTCGGACAGTACATCTGGAGATTGTGGCGAAGCCATGACACAAATAAATGTAAGCAATCAGAAAGAACACTTTTCCTTCGTCGCCAATCTGTTGTGGCGTAACAAGCCTGCTACGCCACACTGGGAAGGGAGCCGAAAGAAAGGCACGCGTACACACACGCCGACTGGCGTCAAGTCTGGAACAGGATAACTATTGAATGGTAGCAAGAAAAGTACGTAGCTGCTTTATACTTAACTTTTATTCTTTGATGAATACAGCGTTCTTCTTGAGACATTTATACTATAACTCTCAAAGTAGGTAAGGCTAATGGCGCCTTGCTAGGTCGTAACCATGGACTTAGCAGAAGGCTATTCTAACTGTCTCTCGGCAAATGAGAGGAAGGCTTCATCCGTATTGTCGCTAGCAATGTCGTCGTACAACTGGGGCGAGTGCTATATCATATCTCGAGACCTGCCTTGTGGTGGCGCTCGGTCTGCGATCACACAGTGGCGACACGCGGGTCCGACATGTACTAAATGGACCGCGGCCGATTTAAGCTACCACCTAGCAAGTGTGGTGTCTGGCGGTGACACCACAGCTATTTAGCCGAAATGTATCCGTCACAATAAAAACACTATATTCATATATCAGCAATCTGTATTTTATTGCGTTATTTAGGTCTGTAGAAAGAGCACGAACCAGAATCCGATTCGCACTTGTGAAAAAGTGTAATATTTCAATCAGATGTCACCATTTTGGTTATTAATTTCCTTTTATGTCTCAGCAGAGCTGCTTTATTTTAAATTTTTATAACAGTTATTCTTTCATTTCCGTTCCTCTTGAGTCTAAGACTTCATCCGTCTACAGATTTCCGGATGGTGCAGATGCTGGCGACAATGTACAGTGCTGGTGCAGTGACAATGTTTCGGAGCACACCGATCAGCAGCACACTGTTGATCATGGGACTATCATGTTGACCCAACAACATCGCCATTTGCGATTACAGTATGCACTTGATAATCAAGACTGGGTAGTGGAACTATGCAGGTGTGTCGCTTGGTCGGACGAATTACACCAGTTTGATAGTTGTGTGCGGATACGCTATCATTCAGCTGTGTGACTGCCCATGCCAAGCGCCGCGCCACGAACCCAGGCCATTGGGGACGGTATTACGCTACGGGATATTTCCACCTCGGTTTCATGCTTGTCTTCCGGAGTGAACGATGGCAGTTTCCAGCTAGATATGTCATTTTTACAAGGCCAGAATCGCGGCACAGAGATTTGAGGAGCATAATAGCGACTTAATGTTATGTTTGGTCCTTCAAAACAGCATGATGTAAAATCTATGGAGCACTTTTCGAATGCTGTCTGGGGCCACCTCCGTCACCACAAACCTTCGGCCAGTTAATTCCGAGAGTCGCGTGAATTGTACACAGATATTTGGCGCCTTATACGTATGGACACCTACCAAGCGTTTGTCGAGACACAATGAATCGGAAGCCTACTGCATTCCAAAGGTTGACGACCGCACTATTAAGCATATGATCATACGTCCGTGCTCATTAGTGTCTGTTGTATCACACTGCTGCCTCCTGCAACAACTATTCACGGAAATGCGTGATGATCAGCAGTAGAAGAAGGAAGACTGAGGTTTAATGTCCGATCGACTGTGAGGTCATTAGAATTGAAGCACAAGTTCGGGTTGGTGAAGGACGGGAAATGAAACTGGCAGTGCGCATTGAACAGAATCGTCCGGAGATCCAGTTTAATCTAGAGAAGTAACGAAAAATCTATCCAATGTGATGACAAATCACTTATCAATCGCCGGCCAGAGTGGCCGAACGGTTCTAGGCGCTACAGGCTGGAACCGCGCTTCCACTACGGTCGCAGGTTCGAATCCTGCCTTGGGTATGGATGTGTGTGATGTCCTTAGGTTAGTTAGGTTTAAGTAGTTCTAAGTTCTAGGGGACTGATGACCTCAGAAGTTAAGTCCCATAGTGCTCATAGCCATTTGAACCATTTGAACCACTTATCAAACCTTCATAGCACCACCTCTTCTTTAAAGAATCTAGCCCTCATGTACACTACCTGAACTCTGCTAGTGACATGATTGTTGAGGTGTTGAATGTCTTTAGGTGGATGGAACCGCATTCTTCCTCCTGTCCCAAAATGAGAGAAGGTGGTGATGTTGGATGCTGGGATCTAGACCGAATTCGACATTTTATTTAATCACAAGTGTTTTCCGTCGGCGACTGGCCAGAACTCAGGGCAGGCTTGTACGCTTTACTAACATCACAATCCATTGCCTTGCAGTTGCTGCTTTATGACACCCTACACCGTCATGCTGATGGCAACAATAATTGTTTCCGGACCGTTCCTCTACTGTACGCACTACACAGTTCTGTAAAGACTGACTCCAAGACTCTGGACTGGCTGTCATATTTGGACGTTTCCATCTGATTGTAGGTATTTCTACACTTGTAAAACCAATACTCTAAAAAAAAGTAAAAATCCTTCCTCGTTTAGCATTTTAAGCATAATGAAAGGACTACAAGTTTACCACGAATAACATTCCCACACAGCAACGCCACATCCTCTGTACTCGACTGCAGGCACAACACCTGATGCCAGGTAACGTTCTTCAGGCATTCGCCAAACCCAAACACTTCTATCAGCTAGTCACACCCTATAGCGTGATTCCTCATTCCACGTCACCCGTTTCCAGTCATCCACCGTCCTCTTTACACTACCTCAAGCGTCGCTTAGCACTTGGGTAATGACGAGTCACTCCTTCCGCTGATTTGATTTTTTACAACCACCTTTCACAATGCTGGACGTGCCCTGTCAGTCAGTACGTTAGATCTGTCTGGTCTTGGTTTAGCTATGGTTGTTCCTTCGCTTTCCTACTTCACAATCACATCACCAACGTTGGACTCGGTCATCTTTAGAATGGATGAATAACACCTGATGGATCTGTTACTCACGTGACTTCCAATTACTAGTCCATGTTCGAAGTCCATGAGCTCTCCTTACCCATTAATCCTGATGTTGCTACTTCTATACTGACTCCGTCAAATTTTATACTACCGGGTTCGCCTTTCAACCCACACAGTGGTCCAACACGCATTGAGTATGGGTGTCCGAATACTTTTAATGAGACAGTGTGTATCTGTGGTACTGAATAGAAAATTGTGAAGCATTAAGTTATAATTCGTCTTTTCTCAGACATAAGTCACGAGCCGCTATAATTATTTCTGAAACTATCGTTTCAGGAATTCATAACTGAAGCAGTGCCGTTAAGATATTCCATAAAGTGGCTGCTATGACGCAAAGGAGGACTCATTTGGAAGTTTTAATTTTAATAACGGAAAGTTTGTACGCTCTCAGCCGGCCGCGGTTTGTAATGAGACAGAGCAAGCAGGACGGAGGTCCACCGCCATCTGGCCCGGATCTTCGGCTCCGAAACTGGGGACAAGTTTTGATCACCCAATCTGCAGCCGCTTCGCGTGATGGCCCAAGTTGGAGGATGAGGTCCTCGGCAGCCGACACGCATCTCTCGCTAGAGGGGAGAGGGGGTGGGGAGCGTGGGAGGGGCATTGCTTTCACACCTCCCCCACTATAGCAGTCCTCTTCCCAACCCAATGCCACTCCTCTTACGCTTTGTGTCATTCCTATAGTAGTTTAACACACTAGTGTACATAAATATGAAACTAACTCTCGCAGGATGTTTCGCTGCTAAATAACATAGCTCGATGAAACTATGTGCATACATAGAAATAGCTGCTGCGGTCTAATACAAAAGATACCTGTAGGGCGCATTGAGACGAACAGAAACGTCACTGAAGTCACAGCGATTTTAAAGGACTCTTCGACATAACAGAAGGCGAGACATGACTCCTAAAAGGAAGTGTGATCATCATGAACGGCAGTGCATGTTCTGCAACGTGCTTCCATGCTGACCACGAGGCTAACTTGTGGCAGGTATTTCCACTCCTTCAGCATACAACTGCTGGATGATATTTGGTGCTAGTGGACATCTCCCCAAGGCATTCTGCACGAGCACCATGGGATTTAAGTCGCTCCCAGAACTCATCCACCAGCACCGTTCGATGCTGTCCTGCATTGCCTTCCTTAAATGTGAAGTCAGGGCCGAATGCACCACTAAGGAGACGCCCTTGAGGAAGGAGTACAGTGTCACAATATCGGTGACCAGAGAGTATAGTGTATTCAAATATTTCGAAGTCAGTAAGCCGATCAAATATTATCCAAACCCCGCACTATAGCACCTGGACCAGCAAAACGATCGTGCTCAACAGTGTTCCAGGGTGCACTGGGGTTCCTAGTTCATGCCATATGAGGGAACGTCCAGCACTATCCAGCATAATCCTTCGGTGACCGAGGTGCTACGGCGTAGGAAGGCATGATGTTGCATGGGCCAACTGACCTCGAGGTATTTGAACGCTATTGCTACACTGTGCTCTTTCCTCAAGTGTGTCTTCTCAGGGGTACACTCGGCTCTAACTTCATTTATGTGGATCAGAACGCGGTACTGTATCGAACGGCGCAGGTGGAGGAGTCCTTAGAAGGAGAGAATACACGGCGAATGGACTGGCCTGCCCGTTTCCCCAACTTTAATAATCGCATCCAGCACGTTCGGCTTGCTTTGGCGGATGTATATTGCAGCACGTCCACACGCACCAAGGACCATACAGCAGTCGTCAAACGCGGCGGTGGAGGAATGCAAAGCCCTGCCACAAGTTCTCCTTACCAGACTTCCGCGGCCAGCACGGGATCACGTTACAGAACACGGAATGCAGTCCGGGGCCGTGACACATAATATTAAGAAACATGTCCAAGAGTCAGTCGCGAATAATGGTTACTATGGTGTTATTATTCTCTTTGAATAAATATGTCATTACTGTAAATCTCATTGCGTATTTCTTGCAGTTAGCTTCTGTAAGATACTGCAGCAGATCCTTGTATTTATGGTCAAAGTTTCATCGAGCTACGTTATTTGTTAGTAACGCATCATGTGAAGATTATTTAAATTCTTAAGTTTTGCATGAACGTCAACAAAAGCAAAACGAGGATAATGGAATGTAGTCGAATTAAGTCGGGTGATGCAGAGAGAATTAGATTAGGAAATTAGACACTTAAATTAGTAAAGGAATTTTACTATTTTGGGGAGCAAAATAACTGATGATGGTCGAAGTAGAGAGGATATAAAATTTAGACTGGCAATGGCAAGGAAAGCGTTTCTGAAGAAGAGAAATTTGTTAACATCGAGTATAGATTTAAGTGTCAGGAAGTCGTTTCTGAAAGTATTTGTATGGAGTGTGGCCATGTGTGGAAGTCGAACATGGACACTAAATAGTTTGGACAAGAAGAGAATAGAAGCTTTCGAAGTGTGGTGCTACAAAAGAATGTTGAAGATTAGATGGGTAGATCACATAACTAATGAGGAGGTATTTAACAGAATTGGGGAGAAGAGAAATTTGTGGCACATTTTGACTAGAAGAAAAGATCGGTTGGTAGGACATTTTCTGAGGCATTAAGGGATCACCAGTTTAGTATTGGAGGGGAGGGTTGATGGTAAAAATCGTAGAGGGAGACCAAGAGATGAATACACGAAGCAGATTCAGAAGGATGTGGGTTGCAGTAGGTACTGGGAGATGAATAAGCACTGAGAGCTGTATCAAACCAGTCTCTGGACTGAAGACCACAACAACAACAACACGTTTTGCATAACATTGCACAGGTGCGGGGTAGCAGTTGCAGTACTTTATGAATAATATTTGGCAAGCTTCAGCCTTTGTAACCGTACTTAAATAAATATCGTAGGTTTTACTGTTGCCAAACAGAAGTTGACACCATTATCTGTCAAGACACGTTACTGGTTGAAAGAAAACTGCTTGGTATTATCTACACTCCTATTATACTATAGTAACATTCGACGCTATCGCAGGGCGTAGTTTAAGTAATATCAACCTATAGATAACCGCAGAAAAAAATACAAAGAATCAAAGTTGTATGGAAGAAGGACTTCAAATATTTGTCATACTTGTGATAGAAAAGAAGCTAAGAGTCGGTATTACCGGGAAGCCCTTATCTAGGACCTAATATGCAAGAACGGTTCCTGGAAAAAGTCTTTCCATTCAATGAAATCACCAAGCAGTAACAGAGAGAGGCAAATTACTTGCTCTGAATAAGTAGGAAAATTTATTCACAGGGTTTATGACTAATCGGGGGAGGGGGCAATGGCACAGTTTGAAATAAAATATCTGGTAGCAGTGATTATGAGGAAAAAATGGAGGAATGAGACAAGGATTTATTCGTGCAAAGTGATTACGATGGAAAGCAGTGGATCAGCATGACATCACGTAATAGCTGAAGGAGTTGCAAGGACATGCAGAAGTTTCAAGTCATCCGAAAAGCTGAAAGATGTAGAGAGATATTTTACACATATTTTAGCCGGTCGTGTGGCCGCGCGGTTCTAGGCGCTACAGTCTGGATCCGCGTGACCGCTACGGTCGCAGGTTCGAATCCTGCCTCGATCATGGATGTGTGTGATGTCCTTAGGTTAGTTAGGTTTAAGTAATTCTAAGTTCTAGGGGACTGATGACCACAGATGTTAAGTCCCATAGTGCTCAGAGCCATTTGAACCATTTGAACACGTATTTTATACTTCATCAAGGTTTATTTTGGGTAGTAATGGTACAAGGAATCTTAAAAACCAGCTAGCTATGGTAGTCATTAGTGTGGGAACACTAGACAGGGTCAGAGAAAGACTGCAGAAGGAGTTATTTGACATTGGCAATGCGTGATTCAGTATAACCGCAGAAAATAAGAATTCAAAGTAATTAGACACCACATGGACAGTCACTTTCGACGATGCACCAATAATTACCATATTTTGGTCTGCTATTAAAGCCAGTAAAGAAATTCGTAATAAACTCAAATTTAAAAAAAAAAAAAAAGGATGCACCACGAAAGAATTATCGGCACCGGCAGAATTGGAAAATGTGATGTATATGTACAGCCACACAAATGACTATAACTTCAGGAAAACTGGATGATTTGTGCAAAAGCTGGGCTTACATTTCAGTGTGTAATGGCCTCTCAAAAACGGCGAGTGTTTCTACTGCTTGGCTTCATGCTTGCCAAACCCTCCCTGGGCTACTACGGTCGCCGGTTCTCTCCTCGATTGAGAATGTTTGGAGCATTATGTGCAGGGCCCTCCAATCATCTAGATATTTTGACAATTTAATGATCCATTTGGACAGCATTTGGCACCTATCCCTCGAGAGAACATCCAGCAACTCTTTCAGCCAATTCAAATCGATACCTGGTCCCATAAGGCGGTGGACCAGCGGTGGACCAATGCGATATTGACTTGCTCACTTTGTGAAGCTGTTCCTCTTGAATAAATCATCATTCTGCCCTTTGGCAGGTCCTCACATGCAGATCTCCAAGCAGTCCTGTCACTTGCTACCCTCTTCGTTCTCCCATAACTGTTTTCTAACCTTATACAAATCCACCTTCTGCATCCTCTTCTTTCGTCCACCGTTCCTTCTAGCATCCATGAGTAAAGAGTCTCTTCTCATCTGATGTTCAAGCCATTTGTGTTTCCTCTTTCTGGTTACCTTTAAAATATCTCCTTCTTCCTCCAGTCTTATCAGCGCTTCATTTTTCTCTTTCTCTACACACTTTCCCTCTTTCATCCTCCTCCAAATCCATATCTCTAATGCTTCTGTTCTTTTTTATTCCTCTTTCCTCAGTTCCCACGTTTCAGAAATGTATAATGCCACTCCATACAGAACGCTTTACCAATCTCATTGTAAAGTCCCTGTATATATATCCACATAGAACCCGCCTCCTCCTATGATAAGCCTACTTGGCAATTGCTAGACACGTTTCCATCTCTTTAATGCATCTCATGTCTTCTGTAAATATTCTTCCCAGCTATCTGAAGCCACTAACTTCTTTTATACCTTCCTGTTCTAACTTTATAGTTTTCTTAGTTTTTATGAACTGATCAACATATTTTTTTCCTTATTAAGGAAATTAATTCCTTTAACATTCCAATCATATTTGTTTCGCTCTCTGCCAGTAACACCACATCCGCAAATCGAATACGTTCTATTCTCCTACTACCTACACATACCCCTCTTTTCCGTTTCAGTTATTTCTGAATGGTATGCACCAAATATATGTTTAACAATACTGAAGACAGACAGCCGCTCTGCCTCACTCACCTCCAAATTGTGCTTTTCTCTGGCATCCGTTTTAGGTATAGATTTTTAATCAGTCTTCTGCATCACCAGTCAACATCATTCTTCCTTAGAATGTCCATTACTTTACTCCACTGTACTCTGTAAAAGGCTTTATTCGAGTCAGTGGAAAAGGTATAAACTCCTCGTCCTCTCTGAGTGTATCTCTAACCTATAATTTACTACAATCCAGCCTCATTTCTTGTATCTTTCCATCTTCTAAGTCCGCCTTCTAAGCATCACCCTTAGTAGAACGTATGCTACGCGATAAAATAACCTTAAGCTTCCAAAATCTTCATGTTACTTGGAATTGCTTCTCTTCTCAATCAGTATCGTTACTATCCACAGAATGTCATTTGTCCATTCACCTTTTTCATTTATATTATTACTCAGATAAGTTAGTTTTTACACAGGGTTACTTCTGTGCATCATAAACAATTCTGCATCTAATCCATCAGTTCCACTTGCCTCATGATTCTTCATCTCTCTTAAGGCCCTTTCTACTTCTCCTTCAAAGATAAAGCTTACTTTTTCCTTTGCTATAAACCTCGTCCCCTCTTCTAATTCAATATCGTTTGGTTTTTGATGAGCCTCATACAGCTGCTCTACATATTGTCACTTTCTCAACACATTCCCTAGTTTATGAACCATCGTATTTCCATACTTATCCAGGTTTTTGATGCTAACCTTTACTTCATTTCATATTTTCCTTATTTTTATAGTTTCTCTATTTCTTTGCAACTCTCTTTAATCCATGTTTTCCTTCCCTATTCGGTTTCTCTCCGTAACTCATTACTCAGTTTTCATCACGTTCTTTCCCCTTCCTCATTTCCTAGTGACTTCCTTCCTTCTTTCATATTACCCTGCATTGCCTTTGTTGACCATTCTTTCCTTATTCTTTCGAACATTCACTCCCCTGTAACTTGTCCTGCAGATTCCTTCAGGTTTCGTCTCAGCCTCTTCCGTTTCTCGTTGGACTCTTTATCATATTTTGACATAAATGTCTATTCCAACTCACCATCCTTTCCTTCTTCATTTAATCTTTCTAGATCAAATTTCTCTCTTCGTTTTCCTCTTCTCACGTTCTTCAATCTTATTTGCAAATCCGCCGCCATAAAATTATGGTCTGCTCCAAGTTACGCTTCGGCATTCTCTAGGCAGTTTTTGTACCTGTTCTGAATACATATACATATACAGTATACTCTCGTCTTCTGTAATGTTCAAACAATGCGTTTCCTGCTTCATTGAAGAAAGCACCAGAAGATAACGAGCAGTGGTGTGGTTGAAATATTGTGGAAAGTCTCGAACAGCGCAATACGATTACTATCGCAAAAGAATTCTCTCTGCAGAAATTAGTCTTTCGCGCCTGTCGTTCTTTTACCAAGCCCAAATCTTTCAACCACTCCCCGTATTTTCCCTCTCCTACTACTACATTCAAAATGATGCAGACATTTCTTTTTCCTCTACATAAAATTCCTTCAATCTTTTCATACTATTCCTCTACTTCATCGTCAATGCAGTGACTTGAACGCATGTATATTTGTATTAAAATGAAATTCCTCTTGTCCTCTCTTGAGCTCATTATCTTTAGTCTCATTTATGTACTCTACTTTCAAAACGTTGTTCATTAGCCGTTTCCCTATCGTAAATGCCACACTACCTCTGCCACTCTTCTCTTTGTCTGAGGGGAAGTTTGGCCTCCAAATTGTTTTACAAAGAGAGTCATACCATACGTTTCCTGGGAAAAAGTAATGTGGTAGTTTTCCGTTCCTTTCCACGTATGCATATGGTGGTCCAATGAATTCAGCTGCTCAGTATACGTCAGATGCTGCTTGTAACAGTCTCTCTGAGAAAAGACGCTACACTACCCCACTTCCTCCCTCGATGCTGTGTCCAAGTTAATCTTCCCCGCCGCCACCGACGTTAGAGATATAAAAGGAAAATTAAAGACACCCTCGGTCGTTGAAAGTTAATGAACGTGTCTAAACATTGTATGTTTCGGATAAGCCCCTGAATCTATTATAATTTATGTATTACAAAATGTCTTAGTAGTTTCTTGAGACAGGCATGTGTATAAAGCCCATTGACCAGCTGAAATACAAATTAAAATTACCCTATTGTACCTGAACTTGTTATTTCGAGAGCGGATAATCAATTTAAAGAGACGTAAGGCAGAAATCTATACAGGAATGGTATAACAGCAAATTCCATTAAGATGGACAATACAATGGGACCTTGAATGTTTGACTAATCTTTTTCTATTCGATATCAACTCTATCTGCAAATACAGCGTTCATGTCCTTGAAAGAGTCATTGTGCTAGTATCTTCTCGGAGTCACACTAGAACTCCCTGTAGATAAGGGTAATGTCACGGTTTGTTTGACAAGGGAAGCCTACAACGAGAAGATGTTTGGTCAGTTAAGTGATTCTACGTACCAAAAAACCGAAAAGGACCCAACGATCCGTATTTCAAGAAAAACTGCTACTCTTATGAACGATAGTTCTCTACTTAAACAAGTTATAAAGAGTCTGAGAACACACGAGGCAGTACCGCTAAGACTATATGGTCTTTCCGAGAATCACTAGGATGGTGCCCTACTACGATTAATAGTGAGTCGTACTGGTGCCTCCACCTATTCCATGGAAAAATATGCTCTCTCTTCTCAAGCCGTATGTGCGTAAGTGTTGTCGCCAGATACATAATTCTGTGGATTCTGTCAATCGCTTGAAGACGCTTAAATATAGAAGGGCGCATTTACTGGTAAGCTTTGTTTTGGTCTCACTTTTTGCCAAGGTGGCTTTAATGGACTCGTTACATCTTATTGGTAACTTATTCAGTGCTGACCTGACGGCCTTGTTTGAACATACTCTCTCCTCTAGCTACTTACTATTTTATAACGAATTCTTTGAACCATCAGAGGGCGTCACCACTGGGAGCCTTTTGTCCCCTGTGGTGGCTTGTCTCTTAACGTAGAATTTTGATACTTTATTGTATGGCCTCATGGCAGAGAAAAACTGGAGACGGCTGTATATCAACTGTGTTCCTTCCACAATGCGCTGTATAAATAGGCCACACTCCGCGAACTGTCCAAGAGCGTTGTACAGAACACGAAAGATACACCCGTCTTCGGCAACCATTAAAATCAGCAGTATCAGAATGCTGTATTTCCATGGACACTCAATGTAATACAATAGATCAAAACTTTTTGCTACAGTTTCCAGTTTTTGGGATTCAGTAACCAAAGAATACGCCTTGACGATAATTTTATAAACCGTGACAACGGCTTTCTACTGGATATAATTTGTAATTCTGTAATTAAATTTATCCCGTAACAATGGAGTCAACTGGGTCATTCGATATCCAATGATCATATAACCACTGGGGGCATCACACACAACTCGGCTGTCCCACCCCTATCAACACCTGACGCATGCGCCGAAAGACGCCAGCACAGTCCGCATGAGCGAGAATCGGCACAAATACCGTCAATGCACCTGAGCTCTGCAGTAATTGTCTACTCACCTGAAGACGGTCAGACTTCTCTGCACCGAATATCGCGCCAGAATGTCGACGGGATTGGATTGCACACCCAAAAACTATCAGAAGAAGAAATATACCGGAAAAATTTCAGAAGTAGGTTTACCTTTTTGAACCTACCTTCTAAGTCGTAGTGTCAGGGCTGCCTTGCGTCTTTCTGCATCTCTCCGGAATCCAGTCTAATCTTCCTCAAGGACAGACTCTACCAGATTTTCCATTCTTCTGTAAATAATTCATGTTGTTGTTTTGCAAATAATTCATATGGCTCTAAACACTATGGGACTTAACATCTGAGGTCTTCAGTCCCCTTGGCATAGAACTACTTAAACCTAACTCACGTAAGGACGTCACACACAGACATGCCCGAGGCGGGATTCGAACCTGCGACGGTAGCAGCAGTGCGGTTCCGAACTGAAGCGCCTAGAACCGCTCGGTCACAGCGGCCTGCTTTGTTATTTTGCAGGCGTGACTTATTTCTGGTGGGTCGGTTCTATACATAACTGTCAACAACTGCTGCTTCGGAAATGGGATTATAACATTCTTACGTGAATTTTAAAATTTTGCCAGTGGATTGAGTGTTCAAAGAAATTGAGGGCGTACGGCCGGTCGACATCAATTGAACTCCACGGCATTTGGACTGGGCACTTGCCAGCCACTCTCATTTGAACCATCGGCAACCGACAAAGACGTTCTCCACTCCGCAGTATACAGTGCGCTGTGTGTATACCAAGTATTCACCTAGGCCATCGTGACAGATGGACCACCTTACACCGTGCTAGCCCCTCGCTGATACAACTGCAGAACTCCGCTGTCATCAGCGTTTCCTCCTGCCACGGTCATCGCCGTATTCAGTAGCATTCGATTAGAGAAAATCGTAGAAGGGTTAGGGTTCCTAGATTTGTCCAGCTGCAACCAGCTGTCACCGTTCATTAGATTTTCCGCCACGATTACTTCCAAGGGTTCTTTACCAATTTTAACAATAAACTCTCAAAAAGGAGGTGAATGAGAAAGACTTAGACATGATACAGAAACAAGACTTTTACCGAGCACTGATTGACCTAAGCCAAAACTGGAGAATAGGGAAAACTAAATTCGCTCATAAATACTAGAGACTTGGCGGAGTCAATCATGAGAGAACTATTCCACCTGATGTGCAACCTAAGTGATAGAGATGGAATACCCTTATACTTCAAGAAGAACATAATAAGTCATATTTCAGTATAAACACTGTCAGATCTCAAGTCGTTCAGTACGTTACCTCAAAAAATAGTTTTCAGTAGTGAGCTGTGCGCGGCTCGTGTTCATGCCATTTATTGTTTGTCATCTTCTTTTACGGTACTGCCGCCTCCCTTTCTTATTCCATTTACTGACATCACTAATTTCCGCCTTTCATGCCCGTGAGTGGCAGCAGCAGCGCTTATCGATAAGTCCACTTTAGTACCATCTCTGGAGCGACCGATAGTATTTCCGGGTCGTCGTGTGTCTGGAGGTCAGTCGGAGAAGGACCAAGAGAGCTGTCGGGAGGCAGCAGCAGTGCATTCGGGGATGGAGCCCCAGTAAGGTCCGCACAGCCAGTACCTGATCTATATTAACGACATAGGAGACAATCTGTTTGCAGATGATGCTGTCATTTACCGTCTTGTAAAGTCATCAGATGATCAAAACGACTTGCAAAATGATTTAGATAAGATACCTGTATGTTGCGAAAAGTGGCAATTGACCCTGAATAAGGAAAAGTCTGAGTACTAAAGGAAATCATCTAAATTTCGATTACGCGGTAAGTCATACAAATCTCAAGGCTGTAAATTCAACTGAATACTTAGGGATTACAATTACAAATAACCTAAATTGGAACGATCACATAGATAATATTGTGGGTAGAGCAAACCAAAGACTGTGATTCACTGGCAGAACACTTAGAAAGTGTAACAGGTCTCATAAAGAGACTGCTTACACCGCCCTATTCTGGAGTATTGCTGCGTGGTGTGGAATCCGCATCAGGTGGAACTGACGGATGACATCGAAAATGTACAAATAAGGGCAGCTCGTTTTGTTTTATCGCGCCGGCCGGAGTGGCAGAGCTGTTCTAGGCGCTACAGTCTGGAGCCTCGGGCATGGATGTGTGTGTTGTCCTTAGATTAGTTAGGTTTAAGTAGTTCTAAGTTCTAGGAGACTGATGACGTCAGCATTTAAGTCCCATAGTGCTCAGAGCCATTTGAACCATTTGTATTATCGCGAAACAGGGGAGATAGTGTCACAGACATGATACGTGAATTGGAGTGGCAATCATTAAAACAAAGGCGTTTGTCGTGGCGACGGGATCTTCTCATGAAATTTCAATCACCAGTTTTCTCCTCCGATTGCGAAAACATTCTGCTGGCACCCACCTACATAGGGAGAAGTGATTATCACGATAAAATAAGAGAAATCAGGGCTCGCACAGAAAAATTTAAGTGCTCGTTTTTCCCGCGTGCCTATCGAGAGTGGAACGGTAGAGAGACAGTTTGATGTTGGTTCATTGAACCCTCTGCCAGGTACTTTATTGTGAATAGCAGAGTAATCACGTAGATGTAGATGTAGATGTACCAGCGGGAGGACCGCTGGTTTGTCGTTCGGTCGGTCGTCTCATTGAGGACGTGTATTTGGATCGGTTCCTCCCTGTGCAGAGTTGTCGGTTGTGTTCCCTCTGCGTGGTTGGGTCCGAGCCAGTATCTCAGGCACGTCGTCCGTACGAAGGAAGTCAGTTAAGTTGGAGACGGACCAGGAGTGCAGTCGGAGCAGTGAGTCGGCAGAGAGAGTCGGAAGGCAAGACAGTGCAAGTACGCTCCGGGACCGTGGTCGACGCAGACGGAAGGCCGTTGGTCGGTCGATCTGCTGGTCGTTGGACGGCGACATGTGGTCTGCGGAGCACTGACACCAGTATCGGTCGGCGAAGAGTTGGCAGCCAGCAACAGTGGGGTCTGTATGGTGTTAGTAACCGCCGGGACTGCTGTCGGTGAAGATAGGCTGCCGCTGGTCGTTTGCTCGGCCGGTCGTCTTAGTTGACGACGTCTTGGATCCTCACGACGAACACCGTTTTCCGAGTTTGGATGTGGTTGGACCTTTTGGTTCGTTGGAACTGAGCAGCGACGCAGTCTCCACAGCGCGTAACCAGGCAGCATGTGCTGTTCCATCTGGAGGCGCTAGCTGTGCGACCGAGATTTTGCTTTCTTCCGAAGCAGGATCCTCAAGTCGAGTAATTAGTTACCTGTTATTAAAATTGGACTGTTACGCTTTGTTCGCTATTTGTGAATTGTTCTTTTCTCAGACCATGACGCGTGTGATAACAAGTCGTGTGTTTTCTTGCCTAGAATCTGCAGCTTCGCCCGCATCTCGTGGTCGTGCGGTAGCGTTCTCGCTTCCCACGCCCGGGTTCCCGGGTTCGATTCCCGGCGGGGTCAGGGATTTTCTCTGCCTCGTGATGGCTGGGTGTTGTGTGCTGTCCTTAGGTTAGTTAGGTTTAAGTAGTTCTAAGTTCTAGGGGACTTATGACCACAGCAGTTGAGTCCCATAGTGCTCAGAGCCATTTGAACCATTTGAACCATCTGCAGCTTCCGGTAGTGACTTGACAGTTGTGACTTGTGTTTTCGGTTCTTTTAAACTCGATGATGTTTGATGCCTTGATCTTGGTGAGGCCCAGTCTGAAGCTATTTGTATCTTGGTTTACTCTTCATCGATCGATATTTCCCAATTGCAAGGCTGTTCTTTTAGGCCTTAAGCCGTAAAATTGTTTTCTGCATAGTGTGTGTGTGTGTCCTTCAACCGAGTTTTAATCTCTCTCAAATTAGAAATTCAAAATTTTAGTCTTTCCCCTAAGTCATAACATTGTTATGAGGCTTTCAGCCGAGTTTTCATGAAATATTTAAGCTAAAGCCCTCAGCCTGTTAAATTGAAAGTTCTTCTTCCTAGGCTTTAAGCCGTTAAATTGTTTGACTGATATGCGGCCTTCAGCCGAGTTTTAGCCTATTTAGAATTAACATTGAAAATCTTTGGTTTGGCCTTAAGCCGTAATACTGTTCTTGCTTAATGTCTTGCCTTCAGCCGAGGTCTATGGGAAAGATCTAGGCTAAGGTCTTCAGCCTATTTTTATTGAAGTAAAAAAAAAAATTTTTTTAAAGAAGTGAAACTTCCAGAAGAACTCCTGTACCTCAATTCCTTACTGAGGCCTTGCGCCCTGGATTTTCGTATGTGGCCTTCAGCCGATTTAAATCAAATCAAAGGAGCTCTTTCGTCAAAATCTTGAGAGTTTTTAATTCTTGCTTATGTTATTGTGTGTTTTAACAAATAAAGTTTATGAGTTAAGTGCAACTGACAGCAACTTATTTTGGCCCCTTTCCACAAATAGAACCTCACCCGCTCTGTCCTGCTAGTCCAGGGATTTCAAGTAGGCTCTGAATAACTTTCTTAATTTCAACAAGTGATGACTTAGATGACTCTCTTCTAGAGGTGCGATAAACGTTTTTCAAAGATATTTGCTCTTATTTCTCTCTGGTCCTTTTGCCATCGACACGCGGAAGGGCAACAGCATACTATTCCCTCACCTCGCTCGTTGAACACAAACAACGGTCCTCATCGATGGAACTCGTTAGCTGCGATTGCAGTGATTGTTTCCCGGGGCGTCCAGTCCATCAGATTAATTCCAGTTGCGTGGAGTTGGCACCGTAAAGGCCTGCTGGAAATTATAGCCCAGGGAGTTAGCGGACCGTGACAGCACGCGAGAACGAGGCCCACCGAACAACAAACGAGTGCAATGTGGATCATTTTGCGTCCCGTCAACGTGGTTGCATTCTTTGTAGCTCCATTGGGGTTAAGCCTAACTGGAGCAATGATAATGTTGGTGTTATTTAGGACGAATGAGGAATGTAATTGCGCAGCTGAGTTGTTCGCAACACTTTGCGTCCCATCATATGCAATGCTCTTATGCTAAAAATATTTTTTGTTTGTTTTCATGTACACATAGAACTTTGTAATGCGGACAGCCACAGCCGTTAAACTTCACAATGAAGAGATCAATATAATTACCAATCCTTGAAAGAGCAATTCCTAAGTCTAAAAAATGGTTATATTTTCATCTACTTTGTGATTCTACTTATTTATACATGTATGTCTTTGTTCGTCATTATATTTACCTTTCCTTGCATGAGCAGTTCATTTTGTTGTTTCCCGTTTTTAATATTCGGTCTTTCGACACTTTCTTTCAATATTACGACGCTCCCCAAGCTTCCTTATTCCTAAATCCAGCCGTGTTTGCCTTATCTCGAGGTCATACCGTCACTCACTAGCTCCTCCCATTGTACGTCATCTTTCCGTGTTGGCATACACCTGAACGCTTTCCATGCTGCACCATTGTAGGCACCACAGGATAAGTGTAGGCTCTTGTTTCATGTTACTTCAGCTTACCTTAGTCCTTTGCTGGCATATTATCTTAAATTTCTGTCACGATTAGGTGTGCTTTCGTTTGATATAGTCTGCCTGACGAAAGCTTTTAACGTATCAGTAACTATATCAGTATGTTGCGGTTTTAATTTTGTGTCCCGCACTTCACTTCGATTCCACACGAAGACACTTATCACGTTGTTCCTCAATCATCCTTAAGGCTTGACATTTATTCATAATGGTGTTAGGGTGGGTGAAAAGGGTTGATATGAGAAGGGTCGCGAGGGGGGGGGGTCGGTTATTTAGCTTATTTACCTTGTTGGAAGCCCCAGTTTTGATCTTTCGTTATTAATGACTTTCGTGTTCACTCATTGTACTTATAAATGGTATTTCTCTTGTAGTGTGCCACTGCACTATTCCCCCTGACGTCCTGCTCTATTCATTTTGATGACTTTCCCTGCTCACTGCGTTCGATTTTTGACTACGAACGTTGGGGGCGCCTCCATGAGCTAATGTGACACTGTTGAATGTACGGTCTAATTTTGATTTTTCCTGTCTGTTTAAATATTACATAACTTCTATAAAATATTACGCAACTTTCCTTTAAAATTCTGTAAAACATTTACATTTTTAAAAGATTCTTACAGTAGTTTGATCATATGTATTAAACGGCATCCTTTCCTTCTCATGTAGGTCACCTGAGGATGCTGGTTGAATATAACTAAACCGATAATGAAATGACCAATCACCAATTACAACTGACTTGCGGTTCATTTTAGTTCTGTTCATTACGTTTTCAAATGGTGTTGTAGTTGCTAGTCTACCCTGTGTATGCCTCTCCATTTCAGCATGAATCGTTAGTGCAACTGTATGTAGCAAAGAGACAAAATTTCGTCACACTGCCTACCACTGGAACAATTAAACCTCACTCCATTGGAGCATTTTCGGTGCTGAAGTCTTTTTTAAATGTCAGGAAAGTGTCATCCACAAGAAGACACATACGAGTCGGAGTGCGATACCTCATTAAATCACGCAAGTAATAGTGTAATCGCAGAAGACTACCAGAGTTCATTACTAGAGTTCAAGACAAAGGCATCATAACAAGTGTATTTAACTAGAAACTATTTCACTGATCCAAATATGGCCTTTTTAATGGGTTTAATGTGTGCAAATATTCGATAAATGGCTTCTCCGACGAAACTGTTAGGTAATGGAAACAATGCTAAGTGATATTTTAATTTTACCACTGAAAGGAAATTAAATAAAATTTTATCCTTCGTAAAATTTGTGGCGTCTTGTGAACCCGTGTCCAAAGAAATATGACTAAATAGGAACGCCACTACTGGTGCCATTCCATAGTTGACAACGGCATTTTAGTTCCTGTTATTGCTGTAAAACCAGTTTTACGGATCGTTAATGGCATGTCCTGTGGGATATAATCCTCGTGAGACCACTACCGCAAATATAACCATCATACCTGTTCAATAAATAAGGCTCAACATGTTTATTTTATTTTATGTTGTGCACGTCCAGTGTCCCTCCTTCATCTCCATATCTTTTTCGATAGTGTGTGGCAAGCATGAGTGGTTTTGAATGCGGTAGTAAACTATCCAAATCTATAGAGGAAACCCCAGTTTGTATCAGCTTAACTTCAGTGTGGGCAAATCATGGAACAGGAACAGGGCAGTCAAGTCAAAGATGTGTTAAAGGCTAGCAGTTTGGTGTGCACTGGTTGATCATGGGCACTAATTCGGTTTCCCTCACCATATGTGCCAGACATGGCGAGGTACTCTGGATCTGCCATCTTGGATACTGTTCTAGAAGACGGTAAGCGAACAGATGTTCCCTCAGAAGGCCTTGTCGAATGGTGGTATTACAATGGCTCATTTAGTGGCTAAGCCTAATTATTTCCTCCCATTTCAGGTTTATGAGTGATGAGCTTGGGCAGGGGTCGTAATGTTATCATGTTATCGAATTAGGGACTTCACAACTGAAGTGGTGTGGCTACCGTTATGGGAGACCATGTGAAGTTCAGGTGTAGTTTGTAAATTCATCCAGTTGCCCTTCTCTAACATTATCTTACGTGTAATTGACGTCAGTTATCGTGCGCCAAATTTACAGATTTAAAGGACCTTTCTTTACGTACAACATGACTTGGTTTGTGTGTTACGGTGAGTGTACTTGTGATACATACACTTACACCTAGCTTCACCATAGTCAATGTGATCACGTGATTTAAGCCGCCTCACGGTAGACCTCTACCTGAAATTTTGGTGCGTTTCATTGTGTGTGTGTGACTTAATGCTGTATCCAGTCCACATGGAGCGCCATCTCGTTCTATGTAAAATGTTTCATTTCCAAACACCTCTCGGATGGCAGGTGCCGGCCGGGATGGCCGAGCGGTTCTAGGCGCTTCAATCTGGAACCGCGAGACCGCTACCGTCGCAGGTTCGAATCCTGCCTCGGGCATAGATGTGTGTGATGTCCGTAGGTTAGTTAGGTTTAAGTAGTTCTAAGTTCTAGGAGGCTGATGACCTCAGGAGTTAAGTCCCATAGTGCTCAGAGCCATTTTTTGTATCCGATGAGAAAGTTAACAAATCAGCGTAGAAATAAGAGAATTATACAATTAGTATTTTGCTAATATTATCAGAACTCTGACTTTCGTCATCTTTGGCGGCACTAGTGTTCAGTATGTGTGTTATCTTTCGTGCATCAGTCCGAGAACCGAGGTTTTAAATTTGCATGTACGTCGCCTGCCCGTTGCAGTTTGCCTTGAAAATGGCGGGGTGTTCTCCCGCTGAAATATCGGCGGCCGCTGAAAGCGTTACCTGGCTGAAATCCCGGAAGTTATTTGCAAGTTGTACACGCCAGGAGAAACTCAGTACTCGTCACTTGGTTCAGGCTTGTGCTTCAGTGTTGAAGTTGCTCCCGCTTCACTGGATTGCCTGTGGTTCTCCTTCACTCTACTTGTTAAATTTACCCTATGGCCCCTCTATCTCAAATTACCTGAGTGCCGTATCTGACGTGTTCGAAAATTTCTTGTAGGTGCAACTTGTTTGGTGTCTGCTTACCTTGTCATTCGGTCGTGAAATTAACTGTGTCACATATTCTAGGCTGCCACTCGTATTAGTGACCACTGAGGTCGATACTGAGTCGTATTTACATTGAGTGTCGTTGCTTCCGTGACTGATATAATGACTATAAAATTACCTACGGTTGTGGTAATCAAACACTAGCAGCCCCTCGAATTTTAGCTCATTTGGGTAATTAAGTTCCATAACTCTGTAGAGGTCTTCCCCCTTTCAAAAACTTTATTGTTTTAAATACAATTATGATTGTAGTTGTTTGAGTGTTATTCCTCAACATTTACATCTACATCTACATTTATACTCCGCAAGCCACCCAACTGTGTGTGGCGGAGGGCAGTTTACGTGCCACTGTAATTACCTCCTTTTCCTGTTCCAGTCGCGTATGGTTCGCGGGAAGAACGACTGTCTGAAAGCCTCCGTGCGCGCTCTAATCTCTCTAATTTTACATTCGTGGTCTCCTCGGGTGGTATAAGTAGGGACAGCAATATATTCGATACCTCATCCATAAACGCACCCTCTCGAAACCTGGCGAGCAAGCTACTCCGCGATGCAGAGCGCCTCTCTTGCAGAGTCTGCCACTTGAGTTTGTTAAACATCTCCGTAACGCTATCACGGTTACCAAATAACCCTGTGACGAAACGCGCCGCTCTTGTTTGGATCTTCTCTCTCTCCTCCGTCAACCCGATCTGGTACGGATCCTACACTGATGAGCAATACTCAAGTATAGGTCGAACGAGTGTTTTGTAAGCCACCTCCTTTGTTGATGGACTACATTTTCTAAGGACTCTCCCAATGAATCTCAACCTGGTACCCGCCTTACCAACAATTAATTTTATATGATCATTTCACTTCAAATCGTTCCGCACGCATACTCTCAGATATTTTACAGAAGTAACTGCTACCAGTGTTTGTTCCGCTATCATATAATCATACAATAAAGGATCCTTCTTTGTATGTATTCGCAATACATTACATTTCTCTATGTTAAGGGTCAGTTGCCACTCCCTGCACCAAGTGCCTATCCGCTGCAGATCTTCCTGCATTTCGCTACAATTTTCTAATGCTGCAACTTCTCTGTAAACTACAGCATCATCCGCGAAAAGCCGAATGGAACTTCCGACACTATCTACTAGGTCATTACCTATTACCTTTCAATCCACTTAAGTTAATACACTCCTGGAAATGGAAAAAAGAACACATTGACACCGGTGTGTCAGACCCACCATACTTGCTCCGGACACTGCGAGAGGGCTGTACAAGCAATGATCACACGCACGGCACAGCGGACACACCAGGAACCGCGGTGTTGGCCGTCGAATGGCGCTAGCTGCGCAGCATTTGTGCACCGCCGCCGTCAGTGTCAGCCAGTTTGCCGTGGCATACGGAGCTCCATCGCAGTCTTTAACACTGGTAGCATGCCGCACAGCGTGGACGTGAACCGTATGTGCAGTTGACGGACTTTGAGCGAGGGCGTATAGTGGGCATGCGGGAGGCCGGGTGGACGTACCGCCGAATTGCTCAACACGTGGGGCGTGAGGTCTCCACAGTACATCGATGTTGTCGCCAGTGGTCGGCGGAAGGTGCACGTGCCCGTCGACCTGGGACCGGACAGCAGCGACGCACGGATGCACGCCAAGACCGTAGGATCCTACGCAGTGCCGTAGGGGACCGCACCGCCACTTCCCAGCAAATTAGGGACACTGTTGCTCCTGGGGTATCGGCGAGGACCATTCGCAACCGTCTCCATGAAGCTGGGCTACAGTCCCGCACACCGTTAGGCCGTCTTCCGCTCACGCCCCAACATCGCGCAGCCCGCCTCCAGTGGTGTCGCGACAGGCGTGAATGGAGGGACGAATGGAGACGTGTCGTCTTCAGCGATGAGAGTCGCTTCTGCCTTGGTGCCAATGATGGTCGTATGCGTGTTTGGCGCCGTGCAGGTGAGCGCCACAATCAGGACTGCATACGACCGAGGCACACAGGGCCAACAACCGGCATCAACACCCGGCATCATGGTGTGGGGAGCGATCTCCTACACTGGCCGTACACCACTGGTGATCGTCGAGGGGACACTGAATAGTGCACGGTACATCCAAACCGTCATCGAACCCATCGTTCTACCATTCCTAGACCGGCAAGGGAACTTGCTGTTCCAACAGGACAATGCACGTCCGCATGTATCCCGTGCCACCCAACGTGCTATAGAAGGTGTAAGTCAACTACCCTGGCCAGCAAGATCTCCGGATCTGTCCCCCATTGAGCATGTTTGGGACTGGATGAAGCGTCGTCTCACGCGGTCTGCACGTCCAGCACGAACGCTGGTCCAACTGAGGCGCCAGGTGGAAATGGCATGGAAAGCCGTTCCACAGGACTACATCCAGCATCTCTACGATCGTCTCCATGGGAGAATAGCAGCCTGCATTGCTGCGAAAGGTGGATATACACTGTACTAGTGCCGACATTGTGCATGCTCTGTTGCCTGTGTCTATGTGCCTGTGGTTCTGTCAGTGTGATCATGTGATGTATCTGACCCCAGGAATGTGTCAATAAAGTTTCCCCTTCCTGGGACAATGAATTCACGGTGCTCTTATTTCAATTTCCAGGAGTGTACGTTCGATTATCCTGTGATTTATTGGTTATTACTCTAACTTGTTGTCATATTTTATCGTTAGATCAACCGGTTAATCCTCCTAGTAATTCTTATTGTAAGATTTTTGCCGTAATATGTATGGTAAACCTTACTCCACTCTCACATTGAGTTTCTTGTTTTGGTCTGAGCACTTTCATACGTCCTCTGATTGTTATGCATGAATTATATGTTTGCTTGTTTGCTCTCGCCTTTCCGAGCTGTCCGTAGCGTTTAGAAGCGCTGCCTCCGGATGTTACCTGTTAACCAGCGCCTCATATGGCGTAGTCTGTCTGCGTCTGCTGTGTACTGTGCGCAGGAGGCGCGCCGCTTCCCGTCACAGTCACACCGGAGCCTCTGAGACGTTGCAGCCTCCTGGCTTGGTGCGGAATTTCTGATTGAGCATCTATCTCGTAACAATCGGGCGTTAATTTAACCAATAGTGCACGTTATTCTAAACCATCTTATTCACACCTGGCCCACTGTACCTGCCCCTTCCATGTCTTCATTGTTTGAAATTTGGTTTCAACGTAATAGTTTAGTAATCGTGTAATTCTCAGTCTGTTAAATGGAATTTTATCATCTTTCCACATCAGTCTGTTGCTTATGCCCAAGGCGCTTCTCTGATTGATCAAATTTTGGATATTTGTGTTGAGAACTGTTTCTGTACTCGTTGCATAAAATATTAGTACTTAACGGTCCTCAGTTCGTGAGATACCAGAGTTGTGAAGTTTTGTGTTACTACACTTTTCGTAAGTTACATTCATTACTGTCAGTCACCCCCTTTGGCCAGCCAAATGTTGAAATCGTAGTCCGTAGCGTCATTGCTGTCATTGTCTGCCCAGCCCTAAGCGCGAGTTTGAGTTTTATTTGATTACACTACTTATTTGTTGGCCCTTCCTAAATTCCGAGCTATGAAAAACCATCGAGGTCTGTGTAGCTATCACATCAGGAACACTGACAGCCATAGTTCGGTCAAGAGTTCAGCTGCATCAGCGTTGTTTGACTGCTAATGGGGGTCACTTCAAACACACAAAATAAATTTCTCCATTCAAGAATTATGACGGTATATCATTTTGTTCAATTAACATGGACTATCAAAGAGCTTTCTGGACCGTTCTGTATATGACAGTTGCGAATATTCTCTGGCCTATCTATTCGGACGCCATACCGTCGTTTGAGCATCTGTATGGTATTGTTTCCGCAGTGGGCTAAATAGTTTCATCTCAAACTATTTACAGAGGTGTAACTGTACTTGGCATCCTGCTGAAGATAATAACCCAAATTTATGTCTTCTTCCATAATGATGTGACATATCAATATCCCCATAACAACTAAGGGTTTCTTTGGAAATTATAGAGATGTTTATATTGATATTAAAGTAATATTGTTTTTAAACTTTAATGATTAAATGGTAACGCCGTTATCTATGAACGACTGTAATATCTCTGAACATTTATTTATTTTCTCCTCAACATGGTAGTTATTTTATGTAGATGGGTAGTTAACCGTGTCTCGTAGAATCGTTACTACTGTTTTGCATAGGGTTTGATGACCTCAAAGCCTTACGTTTTGTTTTCTACTCGTCAAGTTACCATGGTGCTTCAAAAAAAAAAAAATGGTTCAAATGGCTCTGAGCACTATGGGACTTAACAACTATGGTCATCAGTCCCCTAGAACTTAGAACTCCTTAAACCTAACTAACCTAAGGACATCACACACATCCATGCCCGAGGCAGGATTCGAACCTGCGACCGTAGTGGTCGCGCTGTTCCAGTCTGAAGCGCCTAGAACCGCTCGGCCACACTGGCCGGCAACCGTGGTGCTCTACAATACAGTAATATCTACGACGTTGCAACGCATCTGTCTCTCCTTCACGCTGGTCGCATCTAGAAATATTTCTATAGTAAATAGTAAATGCCAATGTGCATCAATGTGCACTGCAGTACGTTTCATATAATATTTTTGGTGCACGATGGGGTTTCCAAAAGACATCAAATTTATCTACCTTTTTTTGGAAATTTATTTGTTCAATTTGTAAACAAAATACTTTCTAACGCTTTCAATGTACTCCCTGCTGGCACTAATACTCTTCTTTAATATTTTATTCCAGTATTCCGAACTTTTTTCTTGTTATTTTTGCGATGCCAAACAATTTCGGTGAAGAAAATCTTCATGATCTCAACAATTTTAAAAATCGCATTCCTTTAGTGTCTCTAACTCTAGAGGTACCATATGGGTCTTTTTTTACTCATGAGGGTTTTCGAGGGCCCTGCCTCCTTCCATAATCATCGCAGAACCAAACACGTCTGTGACTTTTCATCATTTATGGGGTTGTACAACTCATAACAATTTCATTCCCCTAGCCCACCAAGAAGTACTAAGAATTTACCTGTTATACCAGTTGTACCACGTCGGTCTTTCTTTTACTCATTTGCATTTTAACGCAATTTTGTATCAGTAGCAATGATCTTGTGACACTAAATAGTTTCTGGGCGTTCTTCGGCGTCCTTCACGAGATGTTGAGGTGTATTACGACATTTTGGGCCTAGAAGAATGTAAATTCGGAGGTTGGGCGATACTTTATATCAGCGGGGCTTTACGTTTTCTACGGACTGGCGACATGCAGATTTACGCAGTGTCACTGGGAAGCAACAGCCGCCACACCAACCTCCTACACCGCTGTCTGGGGCACCGACAATAGTTCTCTAACACGACAGCGGATGTCAGGCGCGTCGCTCTTACGGAGCATCACGACTGACAACCTCTTCACCTCCGTGAATCTGGCGGAGGGGCTGAAACAAAACGGAGCAAGTTTGGTTGGCACTTTTCGGAGATCACTCAAAGATGTCCCTTCTGGAGCAAGAAGTGGAGACAACGCACTGTATGCAACATTGTCACAAGTCAGGCGACAGTCTTCTCACAGCATACGGAAAAAGAAAAAAAAAACATGCATGCTGGATATCAGATGAATGAGAGTACAGAGAGGAAACTTCCAGAAACTATGAAGTTTTATAATTAAACTCAGGGTGGAGTCGATATAGTTGATCAAATAGTTAAACATTACAGTGTCTGAGCTGGCACCCACTGATGGCCCGGGCATGTCTTTTACAATATTCTTGACCTTGCCATGATCAACGCTCGCACAGATTTTAAGTTACTTATCTCTAAGATTTCTCGTTGAGACTTTATTGTCAGAGTAGCAGATGAGCTAGCCATGCAACTTATCTTTGGCATGGTTAGCAGATTGCAAGGAAATAATTTAAGTTACGAAGAATGTTTATTTCTTTACAAGACATGGAGCTGGACCTGTTAGTTAACAAAACCAACTAGCAAATTTAAATATCGACAATCAGCTCCTAAATCATTTGGCGCATTGCTCTTTTAAATTTAAGGAAAGATCTATCTGTCAGTTTACTACGCGAAAACTGAAATTAAATCTACGTCTGGTAACCAGGATAGCGAACTTCACACTGTTTTACGTTAACATGTACGTTTAGAACGGCGTAGTGCTTACCAATAATAAAACTTTCACTGCGTCCTTGAACGCTGGTACTGTAATTCCACTCCCATATACATTAGCAGCACTTAGTGGCCTTTCAAAACCTGACTGCATTTTGCCTACTATTGACAATTACTTGTTCCAAAAGCTATAGGTTATCTGGTGCGGTGTCTTCTGTAGGAGACAAACTCCAACTGCCTTTTCCAAAAGCGTGATCCACACCTGGAACTAAATCAAGTTAACAAGCACCGAGTCCAGACACTGAGACACTTTGTACTTCGTTCAGCCTATCAGAAAACAATAGCGATATATACGACCACTTGTTCACAGCGGATGGAACACACAACGCGCAATGTGCATCTGGGTCCACGGTGGCCCCATCTTTTCTCTCCACAAGGAATATCTCGCTTTCCGATTTCATTTTCTCTTCAGCGCCATCGTGCTCATCGTTTCAAACTTTTTTTTTTTTGGTCATCAGTCTACTGACTGGTTTGATGCGGCCCGCCACGAATTCCATTCCTGTGCTAACCTCTTCATCTCAGAGTAGCACTTGCAACCTACGTCCTCAATTATTTGCTTGACGTATTCCAATCTCTGTCTTCCTCTACAGTTTTTGCCCTCTATAGCTCCCTCTAGTACCATGAAAGTCACTCCCTCATGCCTTAGCAGATGCCCTATCATCCTGTCCCTTCTCCTTATCAGTGTTTTCCACATATTCTTTTCCTCTCCGATTCTGCGTAGAACCTCCTCATTCCTTACCTTATCAGTCCACCTAATTTTCAACATTCGTCTATAGCACCACATCTCAAATGCTTCGATTCTCTTCTGTTCCGGTTTTCCCACAGTCCATGTTTCACTACCATACAATGCTGTACTCCAGACGTACATCCTCAGAAATTTCTTCCTCAAATTAAGGCCGGTATTTGGCATTAGTAGACTTCTCTTGGCCAGAAATGCCTTTTTTGCCATAGCGAGTCTGCTTTTGATGTCCTCCTTGCTCCGTCCGTCATTGGTTATTTTACTGCCTAGGTAGCAGAATTCCTTAACTTCATTGACTTCGTGACCATCAATCCTGATGTTAAGTTTCTCGCTGTTCTCATTTCTACTACTTCTCATTACCATCATCGTTCTCCGATTTACTTTCAAACCATACTGTGTACTCATTAGACTGTTCATTCCATTCAGCAGATCATTTAATTCTTCTTCACTTTCACTCAGGATAGCAATGTCATCAGCGAATCGTATCATTGATATCCTTTCACCTTGTATTTTAATTCCACTCCTGAACCTTTCTTTTATTTCCATCATTGCTTCCTCGATGTACAGATTGAAGAGTAGGGACGAAAGGCTACAGCCTTGTCTTACACCCTTCTTAATACGAGCACTTCGTTCTTGATCGTCCACTCTTATTATTACCTCTTGGTTGTTGTACATATTGTATATGACCCGTCTCTCCCTATAACTTACCCCTACTTTTTTCAGAATCTCGAACAGCTTGCACCATTTTATATTGTCGAACGCTTTTTCCAGGTCGACAAATCCTATGAAAGTGTCTTGATTTTTCTTTAGCCTTGCTTCCATTATTAGCCGTAACGTCAGAATTGCCTCTCTCGTCCCTTTACTTTTCCTAAAGCCAAACTGATCGTCACCTAGCGCATTCTCAATTTTCTTTTCCATTCTTCTGTATATTATTCTTGTAAGCAGCTTCGATGTATGAGCTGTTAAGCTGATTGTGCGATAATTCTCGTACTTGTCAGCTCTTGCCGTCTTCGGAATTGTGTGGATGATGCTTTTCCGAAAGTCAGATGGTATATCGCCAGACTCATATATTCTACACACCAACGTGAATAGTCGTTTTGTTGCTACTTCCCCCACCGATTTTAGAAATTCTGATGGAATGTTATCTATCCCTTCTGCCTTATTTGACCGTAAGTCCTCCAAAGCTCTTTTAAACTCTGATTCAAATACTGGATCCCCTATCTCTTCTAAATCGACTCTTGTTTCTTCTTCTATCACATCAGACAAATCTTCACCCTCATAGAGGCTTTCAATGTATTCTTTCCACCTATCTGCTCTCTTCTCTGCATTCCCGTTGCACTCTTAATGTTACCACCGTTGCTTTTAATGTCACCAATGGTTGTTTTGACTTTCCTGTATGCTGAGTCTGTCCTTCCGACAATCGTATCTTTTTCGATGTCCTCACATTTTTCCTGCAGCCATTTCGTCTTAGCTTCCCTGCACTTCCTATTTATTTCATTCCTCAGCGACTTGTATTTCTGTATTCCTGATTTTCCCGGAACATGTTTTTACTTCCTCCTTTCATCAACGAACTGAAGTATTTCTTCTGTTACCCATGGTTTCTTCGCAGCTACCTTCTTTGTACCTATGTTTTCCTTACCAACTTCTGTGATGGTCCTTTTTAGAGATGTCCATTCCTCTTCAACTGTACTGCCTACTGCGCTATTCCTTATTGCTGTATCTATAGCGTTAGAGAACTTCAAACGTATCTCGTCATTCCTTAGTACTTCCGTATCCCACTTCTTTGCGTATTGATTCTTCCTGACTAATGTCTTGAACTTCAGCCTACTCTTCATCACTACTATATTGTGATCGGAGTCTATATCTGCTCCTGGGTACGCCTTACAATCCAGTATCTGATTTCGGAATCTCTGTCTGACCATGATGTTATCTAATTGAAATCTTCCCGTATCTCCCGGACTTTTCCAAGTATACCTCCTCCTCTTGTGATTCGTGAACAGGATATTCGCTATTACTAGCTGAAACTTGTTACAGAACTCAATTAGTCTTTCTCCTCTTTTCCTTGTCCCAAGCCCATATTCTCCTGTAACCTTTTCTTCTACTCCTTCCCCTACAACTGCATTCCAGTCGCCCATTACTATTAGATTTTTGTCCCCCTTACTGCATTACCCTTTCAATATCCTCATACACTTTCTCTATCTGTTCATCTTCAGCTTGCGACGTCGGCATGTATACCTGAACTATCGTTGTTGGTGTTGGTCTGCTGTCGATTCTGATTAAAACAACCCGGTCACTGAACTGTTCACAGTAACACACCCTCTGCCCTACCTTCCTATTCATAAGTAATCCTACACCTGTTATACCATTTTCTGCTGCTGTTGATATTACCCGATACTCATCTGACCAGAAATCCTTGTCTTCCTTCCACTTCACTTGACTGACCCCTACTATATGTAGATTGAGCCTTTGCATTTCCCTTTTCAGATTTTCTAGTTTCCCTACCACGTTCAAGCTTCTGACATTCCACGCCCCGACTCGTAGAACGTTATCCTTTCGTTGATTATTCAATCTTTTTCTCATGGTAACCTCCCCCTTGGCAGTCCCCTCCCGGAGATCCGAATGGGGGACTATTCCGGAATCTTTTGCCAATGGAGAGATCATCATGACACTTCTTCAATTACAGGCCACATGTCCTGTGGATACACGTTACGTGTCTTTAATGCAGTGGTTTCCATTGCCTTCTGCATCCTCATGTCGTTGATCATTGCTGATTCTACCGCCGTTAGGGGCAATTTCCCACTCCTAGGACAAGAGAGTGCCCTGAACCTCTATCCGCTCTTCCGCCAAGGCCGTTGTCAGAATGAGGCTGACTTCTTATGCGGAAGTCTTCGGCCGCCAATGCTGATTATTTACCAAAATTTAGACAGTGGCGGGGATCGAACACGGGACCGAAGACGTTTTGATTATGAATCAAAGACGCTACCCCTAGACCACGTGTACCAACCTTTCAAAGCAGCCACGCCAGAGTTTTACTAG
This sequence comes from Schistocerca serialis cubense, assembly GCF_023864345.2. Classification (NCBI taxonomy): domain Eukaryota; kingdom Metazoa; phylum Arthropoda; class Insecta; order Orthoptera; family Acrididae; genus Schistocerca; species Schistocerca serialis. The sequence continues at coordinate 317,435,207 of NC_064646.1, forward strand.
TAATCAGAGCCTCGATTTAACGCGAATATTGAACCAATGTAACCCCGTAAAAAACAAGGTAGACCGCATCTCGCCTCAATGAAGTCATTTAAGAATGGTGGTGGTGGTCGTGGTGACAGTGATGGTGATGCTCATGATGATGATAAAATGAATATGTGAAATTCAATACAGGAAAGTGAACATCCATTTTCTGAGATAAAATGGTTCATTTGCATGTGTAAAAATCCGTCAAGATATCTGATCAAAACTCCTCCTGGCAGGTTTTCCGTTTCCACTTTGTAATATATTATTCTGACACACTGCTGTCCATGAGATAAGCTCTAGCAGTGAGTACTGCTGTAGCTCTAAAGAACTGCACAAGTGGACAAACAGATACGGGAGGTATTGCAAAATAATGAAGGATCCCGTACTCTTGTATTGTAGCATCTCATCGATAGGCAGTCCGAGATATTCTTTGCTACTGTGCATCTCTTTTGGCAAATACTGCGTGATATAACAGAGAAATTAAAATGTGTCGTAACGCTGATCCAGTAATTTTTGGATTTTAACGAGCTAAATCATCAGCTCCTGTATAAGTAGTCTGAGACAGGACCTTACCTTCTTAGGGAGTGTGCAGTAGCAATGTGAACCTGACTGTAAGCTACCAACTCAGTTTTCTAATTATATCCTTAGCCTGATTTTAATTTTCGTTTTGCCGGCCGGAGTGGCCGAGCGGTTCTAGGCGCTACAGTCTGGAACCGCGCGAACGCTGCGGTGGCAGGTTCGAATCCTGCCTCGGGCATGGATGTGTGTGATGTCCTTAGGTTAGTTAGGTTTAAGTAGATCTAAGCTATAGCGGACTGATGACCTCAGAAGTTAAGTCCATAGTGCTCAGTGCCAGTTGAACCATTTAATTTTCGTTTTCATCACTCCACTAAATTATTGCTTGCGAGGGTCATTCGCACTGACTTGTTAGATGTTTCATCTTTACATCTTTCACTGATTCGATAGAACTGCTACTTGGAATTTGACATTAAACAGTGTTTCCTTCAATCTACTCGATGTCACATTTTCCAAACAAATACAAATTACGAGGATTAAACATTACAGCGTAACTGGATTTCGAAGAGATGAATATTTGTTGACATATGTTGGATACTCTCATCGCATTTTAACTGTTTACAAACTTACATCGCAGTAATTAAGATAAACTGGTTGTTAAGCTCGGTGTCAAAATACAATTCTTACGTGTGCGACGTGACACTTTTGAAATATCTCCTACTGTTGCCGCAGCTTCTTTGCCGTCGGAACAGCAGTACATCCCGGCGCTGCCTGGAGAAAAAGAACTGGTGGGAGAAAAACCTCAGTGACAGATGGAGACTTGTGATGGAATCGATCAGTCGATAAGTTGCGCAGAAGTAAGAAACGGCAACCCCCGTACCCAATTTCGGCGTGCCATCTGAAAAAGAGAACACGAGCGTCGGACATGACGTCAGAGAAATGGCACTCCGCGGGAGGAAGGGCGAGGAACTGGCTGGCCCTCGACAGACGGCTCTGGCAGCGGCGAGTCTGTAGGAGAAGATGCCGGAGCGTCATGCTGCCCGTGAAGCCGCGAGGGGCGAGAATCACAAGGTGGCGAGTAATTCCTGACGGCCGTGGGACTTCCGGTAAAGAAAGCGCGCACGAGAAGCAAGGCCACTGCCGGACTGCAAGACAACGTGTCTGTTGAGCGTCCTACTTAAAAAAGTGTATTTTTTTGGAAGCGCTATTGGTGGGATTCACAATAAACAATTTTACTTCTTGCTTCCTAGTATGCCTTTCAAAGTTCAGCATTTTGGTTTCACAGTATTCTGGTTTCATTTCGTTACCGATTTTCTCTATTGGATCATCCCCTTTCCCATTACGTGGAAGCAGTCATCTTTAGATGTGATAGAACTCGATAACGTAAAAGGACATCCAAAAATGTCCGTTTACATACATGTAATACCTTCCAACATGTAGAACGTGACACCGTGCAAACTAGCGTGGTGGCTGAGATTCAAGACTCATGAAGCCGTCTTCATTCTTTTTTTTTTTTTTTTCTTACGATTGGAAACACATCCAGTTACATTTCCTTAAAGTTTCACGAATGTACGTCTTGCTTCACGTACTATTAATTCATTACCAAATCACTCACTGAAAATTTCGTAGATGCTCTCTCTAAGAGATATATAGACAATCATTAGTGTGCACACACATGCGCGAGCACAAAAACCACGCAACACGCACACACACACACACACACACACACACACACACACACACACACACACACACACACACACACACACTATAAGCGGCGATCCAAAAGTTTCCATTCTAATGCCGTACTGTCCAGAATCTTTCCGCTAATCAGACAAAATCGCCGTGAGCATTGAGACAACCATCTGAAAGACGATCCTTGTTGAAGATACTCGTTTGGTAAAACACTGTTTCCTGGTGCATCAAGAAGTCCGCGAGTACCTACTGCACACCCTCGTCCGACAGGAATCGTTGGCCTTTGAAGACATTTTTTACACATCGAAGGCATGATATAGGGAGAGATCAGTACCAGAGGGTGGTTGCTTTAGTGTCTCACTTGTGCCGCCATAACTTTTTCAAGATAGTGACATGCCTTATCATGAAGCAGAAACAACCCTTGTCGCAAATGGTTTTCGCAGCTATGTTGTCCCATAGACGTCTTTCATTCTCCCGTGGATGTCTACCGGTGTTTGTCTTACGGCAGCCATGAAAGAGAACAACAGCGCTTTGATTCTGTTTCGTCGCATTTGGTAATAACGTCTTCATAGTCGACGTTTCCGTATTTACCGCTCGGACGTCAGAAAGGCACAGACGCCAAACTCATTCCTTGCCCACATGTCGATGTCTATATATCCGCATCGGAGTCGCGCTGCGTTGCAACTCCCTCAAAGGAAAACATTTTGATCGCAACTCATACAAAAATCATGTACTTTAGAATATGGACTCCCTAAATATACATAACTTCTTATTCAAGTATCATATAAATATGTGGTGTGTCTTACAGGCATAAGACTGCTTGTGTCATAAACAAATGTAGCAAACGATTAACGCTGTAATTCTATTCCGATAACAACGTTTGTATCGAGATCGTCGAAAGAAAATGTCTTTTGACAAGACGAAACGATTTGAATAGCAGAAATAAAAGATTGGTAATAGACTCTTTTTTTCTGTACAGGGACAGACGTAACCATACCAGTTCGATTATGGTGCTTCTTGAAGTACCCGTGGTTGACGCTGATCGTTGGAATTGCCGGTTCCGTAATTCGTCGTGTTTGTTCAGAGAACTGGTCACCCCATTTAATAAGAACACTGAGTGAAGCTGTCATCGACGGGATTTGAGAGGTGTCAACCAACACCCGCACAGAATTTCGGAAGTAAAACGACGAAGAAACAGAAATAAAAAAAAAACATGAAAGAAAACTGCGATCGTCGTCCTAAAAAGTCATGAGCATGGGCTGTTGTTGTTGTCACGCCAAATACGCTGCGGTAGCAACGGATGTATATGCTGCCTACTCTCGTCATCAGGGTTGGGAGGACTCCTGTAATTTCTTGAGCCACCGCAAAATTTCAAGGTTATCTATAGTTGAGATTAGCCCGTTGCCTCTTTGTCTTTCACAAATTGCCTGTTTCACCAACACATTTACGGTTTCGTTGTCTAGGATTCGATACTGTAACATTCCCCATGCCTGACCCACTCTCTTCAGTGCGTAATGGAATTGTGTACTTCGTGCCATTTTGACAGATTGCTGCCTCTCCTTCCTAAGTGCAACAGTAGGGTAAGAGATGATCTTGAGTCAGAGAAAACGGTGACATGTTCTGTTCCTAAGTCAGAAACGTGTTGTAGAACGTTCTGCTGTCACGATTGTCATGTTAGACGGAAGCCAAATATCTGCCCACGCCAACTTGCAAGTGAAAAACTTTTGCTGCTACATCGCTCGTTGCTCTTCGAAAAATCAGAAAAAGTTAAGTGCACGATGCCTCTCTTGAAGCCGGCCGGTGTGGCCGTGCGGGTCTAGGCGCTACAGTCTGGAACCACGTGACCGTTACGGTCGCAGGTACGAATCCTGCCTCAGGCATGGATATATGTGATGTCCTTAGGTTAGTTAGGTTTAATTAGTTCTAAGTTCTAGGCGACTGATGACCTCAGAAGTTAAGTCGCATAGTGCTCAGAGCCATTTGAACCATTTGACCCTCTCTTGATGTTCTGTCTTCACAGACGGTACTAGTGTGTTTAGTAAAGTCACAACCATACAAAACTACCCCGACATGCAGACGATCGTCCAAAGCATCGACGCTTGGCGCAGGAACTGTCAGCATAAATGAAAGTAGAGTTCTGCCCATAAATAAAAACTAGTCTCTGCTCGATTGCATGACTGGAGATTTATCGTCAAATATCCATCTGTATGTGTTAGGTACGATATAAAGGAGCACATTCACTTAAAATTAATTGTTGGAAAAATAAGTGTGCCGGCCGGAGTGGCCGTGCGGTTCTAGGCGCTACTGTCTGGAAACGAGCGACCGCAACGGTCGCAGGTTCGAATCTTGCCTCGGGCTTGGATATGTGTGATGTCCTTAGGTTAGTTAGGTTTAATTAGTTCTAAGTTCTAGGCGACTGATGACCTGAGAAGTTACGTCGCATAGTGCTCAGAGCCATTTGAACCAAAAATAAGTGTCATAATGAAATCGGTTCGAATGATTGTGAGATGGATCAATTTTTGATCGTTGTTCACATCTTGTCCCCCAGGAGACGCAAAATACAGCCTACGTAAAAGAGAGACGAGCTGTTTACGACTCGGTCGTGTCGTGGTCCTTTTCCTGTGTGGCTTCTTTGGAGCTCGCCCTACGCAAGATGCGCCTGAGTCGTAGGTTGTTGAGCGCTCTTCTACATAGGCTGTGTTCCATATCTTCTGGGGGAAACAGCAGTCTGTCAAAGTGGGACCTTTACAGGGTATAATTAATAGAAAAGGCATAAATGACCCCAAAACCGAGAGCGCTAATGCACTTCTTCGTGGACTTGAGTAGGTGTGCTGGCCCGGGGTCACCCGACGTATTAACGATGAGGGCTGGTGTGCCGACCAGCCTGGATGTGGTTTTTAGGCGGTTTTCCACATCCCTGCAGGTGAATACTAGTTGGTCCCCACGTCCCGCCACAGTTACACGAATCGCAGACATTTGACACATATTCGCACCAGTTCATGATTTACACTAGATGCATATTGCTGGGGTCAACTGTTTCCTTGCCAGAGAGGGTACAGTGTGGCGACAGGAAATGCATCTAGCCACCCCTTCAATTAACCATGCCAGATGCGATCGTAATCATGCCGACCCCGCGAAAACTATGGGACAGAGACGCGAGCAAAAGAAGACGAAGATTCATGTGCAGCTTGAGTTTTCCAGTATCGTTTGATTGCATTGACTTAAAAACTTAATTTTGTTACATCCATAAGGACCCATAGATCTTAGTATCTGATGTAAAATTTAACTTGACACTCGTGCCAATTCCTGAGAGAAAAGGGTCTTAACAAATGGACAGACAAATGGAGGACAAATAGAAAAAGGAAACATTAAGTGATGTACTTACAAATTAACAATTTTCGGATTTTTATCTTTACTAGTATTGTGAAACATCGTTTCTTCCCAAATTTCATGATTCTAGATCAATGGAAAGTACGCTATCGTTTTTCTGATGTGTAAGTTTTCGAGTGTCAAAATTCGTTGCATAAATGGCCGAATCTTTTTATTGCATTAACTTAGAAGCTTAAATTATACAGCCACGAGACCGTTCTGCTTAGTATTTGACTCGCTACTTCTAGCTGATACCTCTATCCATTCCTGGGAGAAGATATCTTAACAGAATGACAGACAAAGAGACTGACAGCAAAGTGACCCTATCACAGTTCCAGTTTTACAGATTGAGGTATGGAAGCTTAAAAAGAGTGACACGTTTCATCGCAGAGTTCTTTGGTAAGTTTGAATCTATTCATCATCATTTTCTTGGGCCTTTGTCCCACTTCAACGCGGGGTCGGCTCTGTTACTCTGAGTGTGGCAATGTTAATGTCAGAGGGTGGCCGGATTGGCCGGGTGCCCTTCCTGCTGCCACCCCATACCCCTAGGGATGGAAGTAGTGTACCCTAGATGTCTGCGTCTAGTATAAGCCATGAAATTGTGCGAACATTTTCAAATGTCAGCGAGTCGTGTAACTGAGGCGGGACATGGGGTCCAGTCCAGTATTCACCTAGTCTGATGTGGAAAACCGCCTAAAAACCACATCCAGGCCGGCCGGAACACTGGGCCTCGTCGTTAATTCATCGGGCAGATTCGATCTGGGACTAGCGCGCCTGCCCGAGTCCAGGAAGCAGCGCATGAGCGCTCAAAGCTAACCTGGCTGGTAGTAAGTTTGACTCTGTTATATAAATGCTAATAAAGCTCCGTTGGCAGACACAACTAGACAGGACCTGTGCATCTCGAAGAGATTTACTGTTAAGAATTGTAACAACGCACGTTTCAGGAAGCTTCAGACAACCAATCATTTCCTTCCAACTATGTATTACGAAAAACCTCTACAGGAAAATCAGAGAAATTTGCCGGCCATGTCGAGGCTCACCGGAAGTAGGTTTTCATATACACGAGTCGTCAATATAATGATGAAGAAGGTACTCTTCGCCACATCCGAAATGTGGCTTGTGGAGTGTACCTGTAGATGTGGCCGAGATACAGGTCGTAATATCACAATCAGTAACACTGTATGTGTTGCGGAGTACAGCTTAAAACTTTAATGATGTTTCTCATAAACTGAAGTAATCAGCCGTGGATCTGCCAAGAGAAGACACAGGACTAGCATCTGTCGTTCAATTGCCCATAAAAGACCACAATCTCTGTAAGAAAAACGTTGTGGAGCTCGTAGTGGCCTCTGTTGGTTTACTGAAAACCAGTGTGTTCTGAAGAATATGCTTGAAGCCAGCACTGAGTGTTTCACTCACGCTAGCATAGAGATGGACTACTTCATATGGCGTCAGCGACATTGAAGGAAGGTTTACTGCAAGTAAACGTGAGACTGTGCTATTCACAGTGTGCTCTGTTTTCAGTTGAAAGAGCGATTTTCTTGTGGAGGGAATTGGCAGCGTTTTCAAACATACATAGAAACGATGAAGTCATGAGAGGCGAAGCGTAAGATTGGATAAGATAAACATAACTAATCGACATTCTTCTTCTCAAAATAACCATGGCTGCGCTTTCCAACCTTCTATACAATTTGAGTCAGCAGCCAGTGTAGCTCTTGAATGCTCACGTAGGTAACACGCAACGTTCTTGCCAAAGACTGTGTTTTAAGACTACCATATCAACTTTGAAATGGTTTACTGTTGGGGAATTGATTTTCGGATTTGTTGTTTTCTTCTTTACTTTCATGATATCACTCAGGTCAATATGACACCATAAGCACACTGGAAACATAGATCTCCTTTGTTTTCTAAATTATTATTTTCTAAATACCTGACTTTATCCCACTGAGGCAATTGTATCTAGTTACGACTCGTTCATTTTTATACATACAACACACCAAAATTTATTTATAGCTTTCGCACTGAGTACCTCGGGTTTCAGACAGACCTCACCTTAAATTGTTTGTTGATCTGTTGTGTAATTTCTTGAATTTATGAAAATGGGTTGATGAATATTACACTAAAGTTCTAAAGTAATGCACATCCCCATAGAATTTTGAGAATTTTGTACAGAACTTCTAAAAACCCATTTGTCTTTGAAATCTCAAGAATATGTTAAAGAAGGAAACTATACAAGTGAGAAGAAACATCGTAGTGAAGTACAAAATTGTTCCCACTACTTTAATTCAAGGAAATATGTCAGCAGTATTTACACATCTGTACAGCAACATGCCCTGCAGTGATGATATCGAAGTTACATAGTAAATACACGCATCCAAAAAGTTATGCATCTCCCCGGTTCTCAGACCTTCTGAAGACTGTGGATATCGTATCACAGACACAGTCCCTCTGACTGTTCAGAGATGTCACTAAACCCACCCAAAGATGTAAATAAGCATGCATGAGCAGCGCCTATTAGACGGAGGGGGTCCGACAGCCGATCAGTTCCAGTCATTCCACTAGGAAGGAGGTACACGGCTCGTGTTGTCTGTAGTTCAACCATGCCTAGACGGTCAATACTGCGGTTCTATCAAGTCCACATTGTTCTTGCCACGAAGGGCTGTCAACAATGGACGTCTCCAGGTGTCTCGGAGTGAACCAAAGAGATATTGATGTAGGCTGTGGTCCTGGTCGCCTGCGGTTGACTGGAGCCCGAGCGGTGACCTCTCCAGTTGTCAGGATGCTAGGAAGTGGCAGTAGAAGCGTCAGAAACGCCAAAGAAACATTATTAATTCACAACACCTTTATTCCTGCCGAGTAAAATGTGGCTTGGTGATATCAACGACCTTCCCCGAGCTGACTCGTAGCCATGACACCAGATCCAGGCCGCACCAGTCTTGGTAGCGCAGCGTAGCGGAGGAATGTCCTTACTTCGGCCGCGCGTAGCTGGCGGCGCCCTGCTGGCGCCGGCTCGGCTGCAGACAGCAAGCTGCTGCGCGTGGAGGCTGTGGGTTGGAGTCCCGCGCTGTCGGCACGAGAGGCGTTCTCGTAGTGCGGAGTGTACTCTATCCCACCCCGTCTTCTTCCCTGCTCCTCCTGGTAGCTCGTCCGCGGTGGACGGGCGGAACGGGCTGCAGTCCCCCAGCGTCGCCGGCTCACCCGGTTGTGACGGCGGATGCACAGGGCCTAGGCCCCGCACGATGTCGACGACGGTTCACTGATGTGGTCAGCATTGGTGGCGAGTGAGTCTGCCGCGATATCTGCTAAACCTGGGTTGATGATTGTCGGCGGCAGCAGAGAGGACCAGAGCTGGTACTGCCCCCTCACGTCTGCTGCTGGATGGCCCGCCCTTACTGCAACATCTCCTTAATAAAGATTAGCATGTCGATCACCGAGCTGAGCGCTACGCAGTGACCCAGTACACATCTAACTGCAAGTCTAACTGCGAGTACCTTGTTGCTATTTAAAGGAAGCACGAGCGACGACCTGACGTCATGCTCGTTTGTAATGACCGCATTCGTTCCACTGCTGAATCACCTGTCGTACTTGCCCCTTAGGTGTTCTTGCGACAGAGTTACCTGTTGTTACGACATACTTACGCGAAGTTGTGAAATGCAGTACAGCTGACGCTATACCTCTGTCTTGCACTCTACGAAAGTCTCTGTCGAACACAAACCGCTGTTGTTACGACAGACTTACGCGACGTTGTGAAATGCAGTACAGCTGACGCTATACCTCTGTCTTGCACTCTACGAAAGTCTCTGTCGAACACATACCTGCGTGCTAAGCAATTCTCTCTCGTCTGTTGAGTGTAACCAGGCCTTTGCTCCTGCGTACGACACATTCCGATATATGTGCAATCCTCTTACTTCTTGGGCAACCTACTGCCTCTGGCTCTCGGCATAGGCAACAAAACTTTGACAATATTCCACGTTTCCAACTCTTTACTATTCCGCGACACTACACATCCCCTCCTTTAAGAAAATTCGTCCCGAATTTTACAATTCTGGACTTACTGGTTGTACACACCATACCTCCTTATACTCTACAGGTATCTTAAAACTACTCCTTCAACACTGTCAAACTTTTCTTATCCGCTAATGATCTATTTACACTTAATGCTGATTCCAATTGTATCATTGGTTATCTATTTATATTACGTTCCACTATTCCCGATACATCCCATAGGTATTTGAGGTACGGTTCTTATTTCAGAATGAGACATCTTTTTCTGTACACAAATGTAAGTTGCACAAATAAACACTAGAACTAAGATTATGCTAGTCGTTGTCACACCAAATATAATTGTGTTTTTGCTTACGTTTCTCCCGATATTGCTGCACGTGCTGCAGTAGTTGATTAATTAAGATCTGCTCTTTTTCTGAGATAATCAGGCTATCTAAAGACTGTAGCAATGGGGGATCCAAGGACTCGTTAATAAACATAAGGTTCTGGCGAGGTTGTGGTGGTTCCTCTGGATAATACAAGATAGGCTGTGTGACGTTAATCATTGTTGTACACGTGAAAGTAGCTGGTAGGTGAAAATGCTTCCTCACTATTTCACATCCAGTGCCATTAATCAATAACCCAATGCCCTGCAATTCAAGCTTCGATATATCCGTCAATCTAGCGTTTTTGTAACAAGTGGAAACTACGGTCTCTAGTTCGAACACAGAGTAAATCCAATGTTCCCCAACTTTCTGAAATTTCGGTCTCGCATTCTAAGGTTCCCATATTCCCCAAGAACAACTGCATCTCACACGAATAATTGTGGGTTGCCACCTCCTTTGCTGGACAAATAAAACCACTTCCCCTGAAACAGTCTGTTAAATCTTCCGTAGACATTACCACATGAGCACTCCTCCGTCTTGACACTAACAACACTTCCCGAGTTTGCACTCGCACCACCTCTCCTCTGCAACAGTGTAGCAGTATCAGACTGACGAAAAGTTTCCCGGGCCACATCCTGGCACGGAACCTGAAGGAATAGGAAGCCATGTCAATCGCTCCCTTCCTTACCACGTCTAAAACACACAAATGACAAGTAAAAACTACACATACCCTATTACCTAATAACAATAAATACGATATGTTCCTCCCCGAGGACACTTAATCTACTTATCCCTAGACCTAAGTGTGTAAGGAACGTTCCTCTGCTGTTCTTTTAGCTTCGATATCCTCACACCCTTTGTTACTGCTGGAGGAATCTGCGGTAACGCATCCACTGTGCCCTTAAATGGCTTAATCCTACTCGCATGAACTACAGACGACTTGGTTGGTAACTGCAACTTTACGTTCACTGGAGACACTATTTCATTTACCTGATGCGGTCCAGAATATTTCGTCAAAAACTTCTTCGTTTTACCCTTCGGAACATAAGGATTAGCCAACAATACCCATTGACCAATTCTGTATTGCCGCAGTTTATCTGTTCTTTGCCCAATACTCTCTTGTTTCTCCAAAGCTTTAGTATTGGCACGCCGTACCCTTTGCCAAATCTCTCTCAATTTCTTGGAGAAATTCTTCACTGACTCATCCTGTGAACCTACCTGAGGTTTGAGCACATCAAATGGTGATGGCATTTTGCGACCATAAATTACCTCATACGGAGAGAGCCCCGTTCCTGTATGAACTTTCGCGTTATATGCGCTTGTCAACAGATTTAAATACACGTCCCAATCCGTGTGTCCTGAATTTACGTAATGACTAACCATCTTAACTAACGACGTATTAACCCGTTCTGTTCGTCCATTCGACTGAGGATGAAATGGGCTTGTCCGCAATTTCTTAACTTTCAATAAACGGCATAACTGCTTCATCAGCTCCGACATAAAGTTACTACCCTGATCTGTAATTATAGCATCAGGTACACCATACTTCAGCAACCAGTTATTTACTAAGGCTTGCACAACAGTGCTTGCCTTCTGATCTGGAATAGCTAACATTACCAGGTATCGGGAAAAATGATCTAATATTGTTAATACGTATCGATTACCCGCTTGGGTCTTGTTAAATGCTCCGATTACGTCTAATCCTATGAATGCGAACTGAATTTTCTGATGACTTAAATCTGCTCTCTGCGCACACGGTATACAATTTTGCACATATTTCTCTACATCATTGCGACGTGTCCTCCACCAAAACCTTTCAGCTACCCGTCTATCAGTCGTTCTTTTACCACCATGACCTGACAACACATGGTCGTGCGCTTGTTTCAACACTTCTTCCCTCAGCGACTCCGGTACTACGACGCGTAGTCCGCACTTCGTCTTCCTGCAAAGCAACCCATCCTGCATTTCAAACTCCGGTTGCATTCAGAACAATTGACACTCTCTGTCAGTGGCTTGCGCCTTTGTCCACTCCTTCTCACTTATGCCCACAACTTGTACAGCTGCTATTTTTCTACTAAGCGCATCAGCATTGCTATTTTTTACCCCTGGTTTGTGAATTACCTCGTGGTCAAATTCACTTAGTTTCAGTGCCCATCTCGTTAAGGGGCTCCGGAAAGGCTCAAAATCATGAAAAGTTCAATTTTTACTTTTTTGCGTTTTCTGAATCTGCAGACTATTACCTTTTAATAGATATATAATTTATTCGATTCCGAAGACTACAACTATTTTTAAATTTTTTTTGAAATGTGTTCTACATAGGTGTGACTCACTGTGGCACTGTTAAACTGCTGTCAAATGGTGTTATTATTAACATCCGTGTTCATCATTTTAATTATGTGAGATAAAGTATGTGTTGTGGCTAGCCTGTGATGGTTCAATATATATCGCTGGTGCGATTGTCGATTGTTTCATGTTTATTTACTCTGTCGTTATCTCGAAAATATTCGTAATTAATTCTGTTTCTTGAGTCTCTGTTTTGTTGAAGTATAATAATGAGTAAAAGTAAAGTTATTAGAAATCCTCTGAAGGCTTTTAAGAAAAGGAGAAATGTTGGAAAGCCAAAGGTATGTGTTATTACTGAAAACAATAAAGACGATAACCAAGTGAGTGAACCTAACCTCTCAAGTATACCTGCCCATAGCAGTCAAAGTGGGAAAGAAAATACTTCACAGAAGAAGCTTGGTTCAATGAGTGAAAACTATGAATGTTTTATGGGGGAATCGGATGTGAATGAAATATTTGATATGTCGGTTCTCAAAGGAATTTTTTCAAACCGTGTAAGATGTATTCATTGTAGTGAAGTTGGTCTGGAACTCTCCATAATAAAGCACATAGGACTTGCTAGTGAAATACAACTGAAATGTGATAAGTGTTCATACATGACCACCTTTTGGAACAGTGTTGCAGTAACTGCAACTGAAGAAAATGGTAGCAAAATCTACGAACACAACAACGAGCAATGCTTGCTTTAGACAAGGAACGCCTTCGGGCTGCAGACAGGGCTGTAAAGAGTCTAGAATTACAAGCAAGAGTAAACAGGATGAGGAGCAAGAGGAAGCTGGAGGAGGAGTTTGCAGAGGATGAAGATAATCCATCCTATGGACCTGGAATGCACTAAAAAGTTAATCCAATCTTTGTCGCTCGATTCCCAAAACTTTTATTTTCTCATACTAATTACATGTTTTCTAAGGATCTTCCAAACATATTTGTTTCAAACTTTCAGTAAATGTTACACAGTACCTTCTGCATAATTTAACACGGCCTTTTTCCAAAAAACTGTATATTTTTGAATATATAAATAAAAAATTGCAAAAAAATATTGTGAATTTTCATTACAAATGAAAAAAATCATCTTTAATAACTGAACTAAAATTTTGTAAAATCCCTGTGTTAAGTTGTAGCCCATATTCCAATAAATAATCTGTAAAAAGTTCAACTTCCTACCTCAAATACTTTGTGAGGAAAGATGTAATTTATAAGCGTTATTTTAACATTGCAAGTATAGGGCGTTCCGGAGCCCCTTAAACAACTCGAAGGATCTTTCAACCCCAACAACCACTTCAATGCTGCGTGATCTGTAATCACCTTGAACTTACGGCCATATAAATAACAGCGAAAATACGAGGTACCGTAAATCACTGCTAACATTTCTTTCTCTGTAGTTGAATAATTCTTCTCTGCCTTATTCAGTTGCCTGGAAGCATAAGCAACTGGATGTTCCTGTCCATTAACCCTCTGAGAAAGAATACAACCTACAGCAATATTACTAGCATCACAAGATAGTATGAACTCTTGTTCGAAATCAGGAAGTATCATCACTGGGTCTGATGTTAGTATCTGTTTGAGCTTCTCGAGTGCCTCCTGACACTGTGCTGCCCATTCAAACTTAACACCTTTCTTTAACAATCTCGTTAATGGATGTGCAATTTCCGCGAACCCCTTTACATATCGTCTGTAGTAATTACATAAACCGACATATTGTTGAAGTTGTTTAGTGGTATGTGGTACTGTAAAATCACGCACAGCAGACGTTAGACGAGGGTCCGTTCTTACCCCACCCTGACTGATAATATGCCCATGATAAGTCACTTGCGTCTGAGAAAACTGACATTTTTCGACATTAAGCGTAAGATTTGCTGCTCTTAGCCTACTAAATACTTCGTTCAGTCGTTCCACATGCACTTCTATATTACGCGAAAAAGTAACAATATCACCGAGGTATACCATAGCAATCTTCTGTTTCAGTCCCCGAAGCACGCCATCTAACAGACACTGGAAAGTAGCAGGAGCGTTTATCAACCCAAATGGCATTCTGCGATACTGAAAGTGACCAAGGCTTGTTGTAATGGCCGTCTTCGGTCTATCCTCGGGACTTACTTCTATCTGATGGTACCCACTCTTTAGATCTAGTGCCGAAAAATACTTACACCGGCCTAGGTTATCCAATGTTTCCGTGATGTTCGGTATTGGATACGCATCTGTTACAGTTCGTGCGTTGAAAAAACGATAGTCACAACAAAACCTAAACTTTTTAGTACCGTCCAATGACTTCTTAGGAACCACCGCTATGTTTGCAGACCACGGGCTTTCACTGTTCTCTGTAATACCGTCCCTTAGCTATTGATTAATAAATTCTTCCACTAGTGGTTGTAGGTGTTTCGCTATCCTGTATGGTTTTCTATAGACCGGCGGACTATCGCCAGTCGGTATAGGGTGCTGTGTAATAGGAGTTGCTGATAATGGACCTTTGAATTAATCAAATCTAAATACTCTAATAACAAAGCTTCCTTAGCTTTCCGATCACCATTCTCCAAATGACGAGTCTTATCACGTAGTACAGATACCTTGACGGTCTGCTTGACATTATAATCACGTTGGGATTCACCAACATCCTCATCGTCGAATATTTCTAAACTCACTACCACTAAACCCTTTGGAAGATCCACTGCCCCAAAATTATCCACACTGACCGAAATCATCAGTTCCCCACTTATATCCGTTACGGGCGCAACTCTCCTCCTAATAAAACAATGCATTTCATCCAATGCTTCATTTCTCTGCAATGGCTCCACAACGAATAGTCTCTGCTGTGGTACATCGGTACCTACTGACAACCAAACTAACTTCCCTGTACCCGAAGGCACTTTGACATGCGTAATCATCTTTAATGCCCTTGTACGCTGTTCAATTGGTGACATCTCAGCAACGGATGCACCTCCCGGCGTAGAAACATTTACAGCTGTTGTACCCATCGAAAACAAGTTTCCACTAAGTTCAAGTGTACGCTGTGAAAAATTAATTTTGGCACGGTGTTTATCGAGGAAGTCCAGTCCGAGAATCACAGAATACCCTTGTCCCACAGTTCGCAACACTTCCATTTGCTCTCCGAACTCTACAGTTCCAATCTTAAAAACGAGCTGTGTTGTACCCAATGATTGCAACTCATTATTCCCTACTCCACGTAATCTATACCTAGAAGTACCTAGTGTTCTCCTACACACGAGGTCTAGACCAGCAACAGATACATGTGCCCCTGTATCAATCAAAAACTTACATCTCTTATTCCTTACAACATCCATCAAGCAACAATCCGTCTCTGTACTAGTTTTCACCGTACTTCTGCTTTCTGGGGATGACTTCCGACGGATGAAACACTCCCGTTCCCGTTTAACGCTTTTTCCTGTTTATTCCCGTAACCATTCTGCTTACAACGACACTCATTCGCCTTTTGACCGTAGCGTTTACAAGCATAGCACTGCGGCTGTCTGCGTTGAGCCTTCACGTGGCCTTTCCTCCCACAACGGTGACAATTCCTATCCGACGCAAAGATGCATTTATCATTGTGAACTCTTGTTGCAATGTCTATCTCCTGCAGATGCGTTGCAATACGCAGTGCTGCAATTAAATCCCCAGGATTCTCCATCCTAACCCTACGAGAAAATTCTGCAGGAATTCCCCTGAGGAATACATCGAGGGCTCTGTTTTCTGCCTCTCGTAGTAATACAACATCCGCATCAGGATTACCCGATAATTCGTAGGTCTGCGAATTAATTTTCCGTAGCCTATCTGAAAAAGACTCCACTGTCTCATTGACCTTCTGTGTGAAATTAGCTAACTTCTCCCTAAAAAATCTTGCACTATTCTGCTTACGATATCTCTGTCTTGCACTCAGTTGAACCCGTTTTCGACTCTTGCGCCGAACGCCAGGTCTCCATTTGCGTCATTAAGTCTACATGACGTAACTTATGCTGCGCATAACTCAACGCATTGAGACTTGCTCCGTCAGAGCAGCAATACTCACTTCAGTACTAACGGATCTGATTTGCGGCATGATTTGTGCAAAGTACTCTATACTGAATATACTCCTCAGAACAGTAACTACACTAGCTACTCAACTCCTTTGTCACAGTTGAGTACTACACACAAGAAGACAAACAAGACTCACAATGCACAACTAAACAAAATTAATCCTTCCGCCTTGTTATTGCCCAGCGACACTCTCTACAATTGTGCGCTGCATCAACAAACCGTTTACAAATTGAACATCGTACTGGTACAAACTTCGTGCATGGCTTCCCATGCCCCGTTAAATTACACACAGTACATTTGACTGGTGCCAAGTACGTTTCCCAACTGTTTCCCTTAAACTCAGATAAATCTGCTGTTTCCGCAGTTCTCACAAAGTGCACTCCCAACAAAGAACGTGCATCCATAGCTATTAACAAAAATCGCCTTGTGCACTTACCACTACACCAAATCTGTAGGCGGTGGGCACGAGGACTTCCGACACCAAATTTGTAGGCAGTGGGCGCGACCACTCCTGACACCAAATCTGTAGGCGCCCCGGTGGTCCTGGTCGCCTACGGTGGACTGGAGGCCGAGCGGTGACCTCTCCAGCTGTAAGGATGCTAGGAAGTGGCTGTAGAAGCGTCAGAAACGCCAAAGAAACATTATTAATTCACAACACCTTTATTCCTGCCGAGTACAATGTGGCTTGGTGATATCAACGACCTTCCCCGAGTCCTCGCTGACTCGTAGCCATGACACCAGATCCAGGACGCACCAGTCTTGGTAGTGCAGCGTAGCGGAGGAATGTCCTTACTTCGGCCGCGCGTAGCTGGCGGCGCCCAGCCGGCTGCCGGCTCGGCTGCGGACAGCAAGCTGCTGCGCGTGGAGGCTGTGGGTTGGAGTCCCGCGCTGTCGGCACGAGAGGCGTTCTCGTAGTGCGGAGTGTACTCTATCCCACCCCGTCTTCTTCCCTGCTCCTCCTGGTGGCTCGTCCGCGGTGGACGGGCGGAACGGGCTGCAGCGTCGTCGGCTCACCCGGTTGTGACGGCGGATGCACAGGGCCTAGGCCCCGCACGATCTCGACGGCGGCTCACTGATGTGGTCAGCATTGGCGGCGAGCGAGTCTGCCGCGATGTCTGCTAATCCTGGGTTGATGATTGACAGCGGCAGCAGAGAGGACCAGAGCTGGTACTGTCCCCTCATGTCTGCTGCTGGATAGGCCGCCCTTACTGCAACATCTCCTTAATAAAGATTAACATGTCGATCACCGAGCTGAGCGCTACGCAGCGACCCAGTACACATCTGACTGCAAGTCTAACTGCGAGTACCTTGTTGCTATCAAAGCTGGCGTGTTTAAAGGAAGCACGAGCGACGTCCTGACATCATGCTCGTTTGCAATGAGCATTCGTTCCACTTATACTGCTGATTCATCTGTCGTACGTCCCCCTTAGGTGTTCTTGCGACAGAGTTTCCTGTTGTTACAACAGACTTAGCGAAGTTGTGAATTGCAGTACAGCTGACGCTATACCTCTGTCTTGCACTCTACGAAAGTCTCCATCTAAACAAACCCGTGTGCTAAGCAATTCTCTCTCGCCTGTTGTGTGTAACCAGGTCATTGCCCCTGCGTGACGATACATTCCGATATATGTGCAATGCTCTTTCTTCTTGGCCAACCTACTGCCTCTGGCTCTGGGCATAGGCAACGAAACTTTGACAATATTCCACGTTTCCAACTCTTTAATATTTCGCGACACTACATTGTTCTGACGTGGAGGAGATAAAGAGAGACAGGAACTGTCGATGATATGCCTCGCTCAGGCCGCCCAAGGGCTACTGCTACAGTGGCTAACCGCTACCTACGAATTATGGCTCGTCGAAACCCTGACAGCTACGCCACCATGTTGAAAAATGTTTTTCGTGCGGTCACAGGACATCGTGTTGCGACTAAATCTGTGCGCAATAGGCTGCATGTTGCGCAACTTCACTCCTGTTGTCCATGGCGAGATCGACCTTTGGAACCACGACACCATGCAGCGCGGTACAGATGGGTCCAAAAAAATGCCCAATGGACCGCTCAGGACTGGCATCACCTTCTCTTCATCTGTGAGTGTCGCATATGCCTTCAACCAGACAATAGTCGGAGCGGTGTTTGGAGGCAACCCAATTCAGGCTGAACGCCTTAGACACACTGTCCAGCAAGTGCAGAAGGAGGAGGATCCCTGCTGTTTTGTGGTGGCATTATGTGGGGCCGACGTACGCCGCTGGTGGTCGTTGAAGGCGCCGAAACGGCTATACGACACGTGAAGCCACCCTCCGACCGATAGTGCAACCACATCGGCAGCATGTTGGCGAGGCATTCGCCTTCATGGAAGGCAATTCGCGCCCACATCGTCCACACCTTATGAATGACTCCCTTCAAGATAACGAGTGGCCGGCGTGTTCTCCATACATGAACCCTATCTGACATGGCTGGGATAGATTGAAAGGGGCTGTTTATGGACGACTTGACCCACCAACCACTCCGAGGGTTCTACATCGAATAACCGCTCAGAAGTGGGAAAATCTGGACCAACAATACCGTGATGAACTTGTGGATTCTATGTCACGACGAATGCAGGCATGCATCAATGCAAGAGAACGTGCTACTGGGTATTAGAGGTACCGGTATGTACAGCAATCTCGATCACCATCTCTGAAGGTCTCGCTGTATGATGGTACAACACGCAATGTGTGGTTTTCATGAGCAATTGAAAGGGCGAATATGATGTTTATTTTGATATCTTCCAGTTCTCTGTACAAGTTCCGGAACTCTCGGAACTGAGGTGATGCAAAACATTTTTCGTTCTGTGTATTTTGATGACATTTCCGTTGATTTTTATCGTAGTGTAAAATATTATGTATAACCAGAGCATTATTCAGTAGTCGCGTTTTAAGGGATCTTTGCATTTTGCTGGAACCCCCATGGTCCTTACATTCTTCACTCTGTCAGGCATGGAGTCAATCAGTTACCCACTGGTATTTATCTCAGTTTCATGGTACCACACCTTCAGTCACTTCCAAACACCTCCTGTTTTGTTGCAGGCTTCTTTTCCTGAACCCCTTTCCTACCCAGTCACTACAAATTCTCAACTGGATTAAGGTTGGCGAATTTGTCGGCCACTGGAGTTTTCTTATATCCAATTCTGTCATAACAGAACGAAAGTGAAATATTTAGACGATATGTAACTGGAGTACTCTTGCAAATATGATGTGCGGCTCAGATCTTGATGGAGAAACCGCTGTGCATCCGGGTAAGCATCACATGCAGTAAACACCAGTGGGCTTCGAATCACAAATTTGTACTGATCGATTTTCATTGTTCCCTCAACAAAGTACGGCCATTTACCATCCTGATATGTTATTGCGCCCAACACCACCACATAAGCAGCATGGTTCACAAGGCACTTAGGATAAATCCTTTCACTAGGTTCACACCTGACGAACTGTGACCTGACAGTCATCGTGAAAAATCAGATCTTTCATTTGAAAGTACCACAATTCTCCACTGCTCTTTTTCCAGTTTACATGCAACTTGGCCCATGCTAGACTCTTTTTCCTTAGGGCAGAAGTTAGAAATGGCTCCTTCTTCGCTACTCTACCCTTCATTCCCATTGCACGGAGTCTTTTACAAACAAGTGATGAGCTGTAATCAAATTCCGTTGCCTCTTACCGTGCTTTTTCCAGTTCAACTGAAGTAGTAGTCCTGTTTGCCCGACTTATTCGATAAAGAATTCTGTCCTTCTGGAACGAACAAATGCGTGGGCGCCCCCTAAGTGGAAAATTTTTCGTATTTCCCTTCTCCTGATGGCCAAAGGAAATATACTTCTGCGGATTCCGACTCACAGCTGACCTCTAACAGCGTAATCTCTTCACATTTACAGTGTTGTTTATGCCTTCGTTGCATAAAACAAGTACACGAAATTTTTTTCTGTTGGTTACTTCATGAGTTTTCACCATGACCGTAAATGCACACACGTAGTAGAAAGAATACTTAAAAAATCCAGCAATACCTTCAGACCAGATGTAGCGAGCGCCAAACCTCAGTTAACACGGAGCACATTCTGAAGCAATAACCGGCAGTATGACATCACATCGTTGCTAGACACTGTCACGAGGCACCCAAAAATTGAAACATAAATACATACACATTTCTGCATGAAGATATGTAACTAACAAAAGAACATCGTTGCAATCAAGGGAATGCAATACTTTATAACATCAGTACATGTTAAACAGGTTCTACAACAATGAAAATATTCTTTCTCTATTATTTTTCTGCCTATTATTAGGGTTTCTGGTAAATCTGTTGTTGTACCGTTCGTAGTGTCATTGGGGACAGTATAACACCACAAACACGTTGGAAAATCATGTGTCCCTTATTGCAAAGCTATTCTTTCCTACAAAAATTAAGACTTTTTCTCTTTTAGTCAACTGTACGCCGTTTTATATTATATGTACAACGCATCATTGTTTATTGATATCATTGGCACTGAGTAGCACTTCGCTCAAAATGACACTTTCTAAATTTCTTTTTGTTTCTTCAACATAATATTTATGGAAATAGAATCATTATTGTTACAGTGAACAGCTGTAATGTATGTTTTACGTTGGTTCATCAACATTCTGCATTATATCCTTTGTAAATTACTTGGGACCTATATGACCCCAGCAGTCCTTAGTGAGACCAAAATATCCTGGTAGTATAAGGTTTAAACGTCTCTTATCTCCTTCGTAAATTTCGTAGTTACGTTGTTTTGACATTATTAGATGCCAGTGTTTTATAATTAAGATCTACCCTGGTTTTTAACATTACCACCGTGTTTCGACGCAGGTCAGTCTGCAATTTGCTCGAATGGTCGTCATTCTCCAAGCCGGTCTCATATAAGTTGCCAAAATTGGGATCCTGGCTTACAGATTACAATTGTGACAAGTGAGACAAGTATCAGATTACAATTTATGAGGTCACCGTTGCTGCACCTCCTTCGACACGAGAGCAAATACAACCGATGGGAGGTACGACAAATCACGGTTAAGCACTTCTTGACTCAATAAAGTGTTATAAGGTTGTTTATCTCGAGCGCAGCAACCGTTAATGTGGAGTATTTAGATGAGATCGGGAGAGGAGCTCCAGATGAAGAGAGTCAAGCAATTTACAGAAATTTACAACCGCCTTTCGGATGAGTCTTGAACAATAAGACGCAAGTAAGGAATGTCGTCCAAGATTGAAGCATTCATGGAAGTCGAAAAGTTTTATTCTAAACTTATGACTTGATTTTACTAACGTAAATCAACAATACCTATCTATACATAAAATAAACTAGTACGCACATCTCAATTCATTGTACATGGTGTACTTCATCCAGCAGATCACTAAATAATACTAGCAATAAAACGATCCGTAATCGACAGGGAGAATGGTAATTATTCACTGAGTGAGGTAACGCAGCTCAAACATTACAGTATCCTGCCGGAATATCGAAATTAAGCCCAGACTCTCATCTTAATTACACTTATTGTGCTTAGTGTTGCAATCACAATTTGCCGAACAGCGAGGGAGCTTAGAAACACTACTGACGTAAGAGTCTTACTCAGACTCCAGTACGACTAGTAATGTGACCTTGTGACCTATAAAGCAGGTACAAGTAAAGAACGCAGACTGAAGACTTTACTTGGAGAGAGATAAGTAACGATGAGTGCTGAGTTCATAGAATCTGAATAAAGAAAATCTCTGTCAGCTACAGACCAATAATGGAAATGAGATGTAAATAGAGACTCGGATAACGAGTGAGTGACAAAGAGAGAGAGAGAGAGAGAGAGAGAGAGAGAGAGAGATACTGCCAAATGGTGATGAAACAGTAGCAGAAGGGTGGCGTACCTTGAGCATTAGTAAGGATGATCCCGTGACTCCGCGACGCTCTTATATTAGTCCTACCAACGTAGAGTTAGCCAATGAGTTATCGCTAGTCAACAAGTTGTAATACGTTTGAAATGATTAGTCGTTGGAACGGTAACCTTTCCCAAGTTTCTACAGTTTCAGCGCTGAGCAAACTTCTACGAATACGGCATTTAAACCATCGGTCCGACAGGCCTGGTGACTGATTATACCTGTTGCAGAAGCTCATGCTGATCTTTCGTAGCCTAGCTTCGAAGTGAGAGTGCATGTTTCTTCTGAGTCGTACTTAAAACCTCCTGCCCTAAGGAAAACAATTGCCGGACTGGACTGCATTACTTTTTACGACTGTCATAATTGGTTTATGTCGCTGCAAGTTCTGGAAGAACCGCTAACGGATGTAGCTACCTTTCTATCTCCAATTGCATGTTACATGAGTACCGTTGTGTGTGAAGATGGGCTCTTACCTACAAAGAATGTGTTTTAAGAGAAATCTCAATACTGGCTAGTTTTTGTAACTTAATAAAGCTAGTGTTTAAGTAGTCATAAAAATAGGGGAAAATTTCGGTAATTACATTTTATTTATTTCTAGATCGTCTAAATAACATACATAAAATTATTATACAGCTTTTGGTACTTATTCAGTGTGGGTTTGTAATTTTTGAGTAGCCCAGTGCACAAACACCTGTGCTACAATAAGACGGGGAGGCAACAAAGTTCAGGACATAATCCATCTACTGAGCCAGCCGTGCTGGGTGTGGGTTTTAGGCGTCTTCCCACGTCCATCTAGGTAAAAAGGGGACTCTCACCCACGTCTACCTCACGTACAACTACGAAAATTCTTACACAACGTTATCATACTTGAACTTGAGGTCTACACTAGACTCAAGCAGATGATGTACGCAGATTCCTGCCCAAGGGCGGGGGGGAGGGGGGGGGGGGAGGGGAAGACGTGGTGGCGTCAGGAAGACCATCTGGCTACCAAACGCATATACTGAGGATTGGACAAAGATATGGAATCATCGTGAGAGGTGCATGCTGGAACATAAATGAGCATGCTTGCCAAACGTGCAGGTTGTAGTGTTCTGTTTCAACACGAACGGCCTCTCTGCAATGGCTTCAGTGCACTGCAAGTCAGTTTAGGAGTAGAGACATTGTTGGTGCTCTTATGGTGGGTGCTTCCGCAACCAAGCTGGCCGAAGTGTTTGATGTTTGAAGAGGCACCACACCGAAGATTTATACCCCATACAGCGTAAGCGGAAAAGCATCATCTGCTAAGTTACAACGCCGACGAAAATGTGTGCTGGATGATCGTGACAGGCTGTTGTGACGAAAAATAAGACGACGGTAGCTGCAAATTCACTGCAGAGCTGAATGTCAGACTTTCGAAATCTGTTAGGAAAGAAAGAAGAAGCAAAAAAAGAAAAGAAACCTGGTTTATGGAGCGATGAGAGAAAGTCATTTAGTCAGTTGAGTATTGTTGCACACTGCTTCCAACTTTTCGCCGAGTCTACGTCACAAGAATAAAACATGATGGGGGTCTGCTATGATCTGCGCAGCCACATACTGGTATTCCATGTGCCCCATTGTTACTTGGAGAGGTCGCATTACTGCCACGGATTATGTGACCATTTTTCCCGTTCAACAGCGTTTGTTCCCCAACAGTGATGCTGTATACCAAGACGGCAGACCCCTTGTTCATACACCTTCCACGTCCGTAACTGGTTTCGCCAGCACCAGGATGAATCGTCGCATCTTCGTTGTACGCCACAGACACCAGTACCCTATATTTTTGGGCCTTTGTGGTCTACTTTCGAGATAAGGGTGCGTAATCGCTATCCGCCACCTTCATCGTTACCTGAAGCTGCTGCTATTCTGGAGAAATAATGGTATAAGAATCCCTTGAAATACATACTGGATCCATTCTGAGACCACTGATAGCACGGTAGCACGGTTCCCCTACACCGTATTAGACACGGTAATGTATCATGTTTCGAGTGTTTTCACATTTTTCTCCACCCCCAGTATAACAATAGCGACCCCGAATAGAAACAGGCAGATACTATTAAATTTACTTAGCTCTAATTATGTCTCGTATTTAATTTCATGTAATCCTAGATTATACACTCGATGATGCCATCCCATGGCGATGAAGCATCACATGCTGTCCGGAAAGCAATAATCTCCCGTTTCTCGATTCCACAAAGCTTTTGAATCGCAAAAAATATATTTTCAGAGATGTGCGAGGGCAGTGTGCTTCCTGGCACATGGGAAAATGTAGTGTAGGTGGATACGTGTCACTTGTAGATAACAGCAGTTTCAACGAATCCCTGCCATTACCGTCGTCGTAAAGTTTGACTTTAACTGCTCGATGCGTATTTCGTGTTCTCCCTTCACTTTCAGAATGAGAGCTTGAGCAACACGTTCCGACTCTAGCAGTATAAATTTGAACTTTTGTGTCCGTCCTGGGTCTTCACTGCTGAAAGCACTCCTGCTGTAACGAGCAGGCCGCGGACAACTCGAGAAGTTGTCGGTGTGGGTGTGTCCACGGTTTGTTGGACCGCGTGATGCCTCAAACTTCCTGGCCTCGGTTAACGCGCAGTGGATGGCCTTCCTATAACAATTTTAAGCCACGTACATTTACTCGGCAGTGTACATTAATACTACTGGAACACGTAAAAGGCACATTAAGCTTCATTCGCTACGATTATGAGTTAGAACGGACAATTGTGGTCAAAACCATTTCTGCAGCTGTGTCAGAGATTTTTGTAGGGTTCTTAGAAATCATAGTCTCTCCGGGTCCCGTAAAACCTTACGAATTGGAGCATGGGAATCTGTGCAAATTAGTCAGGAGAAAGTCTCTCATTGCATCACACCAACAGTAACACTTGCGGCAGGCCGCTCACAGATGTGATTTGACAAGTAAGACAAACAGGGTGGCAGGTATATCCTAGTGGCGTGTCATGAGTATGACTAGACGGCAGTAAGAAGTGATTCATCGTTATAAACACGAAGCACTGCTTCTCCGGACGATGAAGGCGTTCTCCCTTAGGGCTACATAATTATTTTAATTAATAAAAGCCTAAATGACAGTGTTGGATCAATCCTAATTGAAATACTAATGCGAAAGAACAAGGTATATTTGCCGTGATTCAAGAGTTGAGTATGTTTCCAGGAATTCTTTTATTTTTAGAAGCACTACTATTCGAAGAATAGTTGACGAAACGTCAAAGGTAATATGGGATCATCTACAGCCTGCATATTCATGGTTTATACTGTGAATTATGGAATCTACCGAACTGTATTGGTAGCTTAGATGAAAAGAGTATCACTCCTGCTACATATTGATCAACATTTTATAAATACAGAACTTATCCTTTCATTGTCTTCATCCATGTTCCAGATGCAGATGGACGATTTTCATCTGTTCGCGTTGCGGAGTATGACAGTAATGGTGACAGGAGAGTACTGAAACATTCTTTCACGGAAGCATTGTATAGACGCGAGCTCCCAATTTCCGAACCTCCACTTTTTCTGCAAGTGTGACCATATCCTAGAAGACAAATAAATAATAAAAGGAGCACGTTGAATTACAGATTGTCTAGGGCAGCAGACGTCCTTGGGGTATGTACGTGTTGAAGTATTTGGGGTTTGATACTTCAACAAAATGTCAAGAGAATAAAATCGAAATGATAGTTAAAGCTATTTGTGTGCTGCAAAATCTCATATGGCTTGGTGATGGTATATCTTACAAGTCATCACAGCCGCCCAGTGTACACAACCATGCTGAAACCTCACATCAAAAGAAGGGAAACCAACCGCGACCTACAAACAAAGGTAAAAAAAAAAAATTAAAAAAAAACGAAATCAGCTTTATAGTTTTTTTCTTAACCCAAAGTGAGCATTATTTTTTCAGAACAAAAGTGAATATGTAGAATATCGTCTACGTACTACTGTGCTGGATGACAACCTAAACCTAAGGAGTGCTGCTATGGAAAGAACTGGCACCGCATACTGTCAGTCCCGTTTCTTGAACCGTATGGTGGTCAACAGTCACGTTGTTATACCACCGCCATCCGCTGTGTCTCCAGACACGTTTTCGCTGGCTACCCAGTTTTGTTGCCCTTCATGCAAGCCATCCTGGTCTTACATTTCACCAAGATAGTGACCGACCTCACACGGCGAGAGTTGCTTCTGGTTGTCTTCGGTCTTGCGAAATCCTGGCGTGGCCAGTAAGGTCGCCTGATCTCTCGCCAGTTTAGAACATTTGGAGCATTATGGGCAGGGCCCTCCAACCAACTGGTGTTTTCGACGATCTACCTCGCCAACTGGGAAATTGGACAGGCTTTGACATGCTGTCCCTCAGAGGACATCCAGTAGCTCTATGAATGCCAAGCCGAAAGGCTACTCAAAGCTAGGGGTGCGCTAACGAATTATTGACTTGTTCAATTTGTGGAGCTCTTTCTCTTGAGTTAGTAACCCAGCTCTTCGGAAACTGTAATCATTTGTTCATCTGTACATTTACATCACATATACCGGTTTCCGTCAAATTCGGATAATTCCTCCATGTTGCATTGTTTTTTCTCTTAGAGTATGTTTACCGGCATTACGAAAGGATTTCATATTACATAAGATCGATCAAATCGGTAAAATGAAATTGTATATCTTTAGATTACATTTAGATCCATATGATCCCACTCGAATATACACAGTGGAGAAAAGAACTCAGCCGTGCGTGGCTCGTGTTCGTGCCATATCTCATTTGACATCCTGTTTGTACTGTACTACCACCTCGTTATGTTAATTTCAATTACTGGTGTCTCTGTTTTACTGCCTTGTCTGCCTGTGAGCGGCAGTAGCGGCGCTTATCGATATAAGCCCTGGCCTATTATCTTTGCTGACTGCTATTACTTCCAGGTTGTCGTCTGTTTGTAGTTAGTTCGGATCTACCATTGAGTGGGGAGGTGCTAACAATGCAATTCGGACCTGGCAGTGTTTGACTTAGTACGCTGCAGAAGTTCACTCGGGGCGCGGCTGCAGTGGGGTCCGGACAGCCATGACTATCCCGACGGTTGCCGATGGATATCACTTTGAGTGCGGACCACCTTGGTTGGTCGTCGGTCGGTCGTCTTGTCGGACGACGTGTATGTTGGCCAGCGATCGCCTATGGGTTGCCTGCTTGTGACGACTCGTGATTCGTCCTGGTTATTGCACAGTCGCTGCCGTTAGTATTGTCTAGTCTTTCGTGCAAGTGTTCGTGAAACTGTGTGTAGCTGGTGATGTCGACTGCTCAGTTATTTTAGAGCTGTCTCCATGCTGAAGTGCGGCAGTCGGTCGGTTGGTGTGGATCAGCCAGGAAATCTCCTCGCGGCGCAGTGGGCCGAGCCCGCTGACGGTCTCTGCCAAGTGTCGGAGTGTGTGGGAGCTGTTCGATTGCTACGAGGTTCGTGACTTAGCGACCCAGGACATCAAAGTTACCGAAGCCAGTCTGTTCACATCGTGCCGTTGGTGGTCATGGTTGGCTGTTGGGGGTATACCCGTGAGCAACAGTGAGAGATGGCGAAAGTATGGCCACCATCCGGTGGAGTTTAACTGTATTTTGGTTATTTGAAGTCCAAGTGCACCAGCGGAATTTTCTGCCTTCTGGCCGCTAGCGTTCCGGTTACCTACAATGGCCGCTGACGTAAAATTCAGGCAGTATCCTTTCCTCATCATGTTGTCGCCGTCCAACACGTGTGTGTAGTTTTGACAGCTTATGCATACTTGGTTGTGGGCGGCTACGCCTTTTACGTTTTGGCTTTGGAGTTCCTTGTGCACTGGTCGGGTGGAAGGCAAGTCGTCTTGTTGGAGGGTCCGTTGATTGTCTCTTGGTTGGGTTGCCGGCGGATCGGATATAGTTGGGCCGACTACCTGTCTCCCCTAAGCGATCGTCAATATTTCAAGTGCTGGCCGACCTCCGGAAACTTCTCAGCGCCACTGGCTACAATGCCCTTTCTTATTGGTGTTTGATTGTTATTTTAATGGTTCACAGCCGATGGTTTGAATTTGTATGCTTTTAGTTGGGTTTTAAATAATGGGCCTTCAGCCGTTTTTAATTTAAAGTTCCTTACTTGTCAAATCTCGCACAGTTTGGGCCTTCAGCCTAATTTAAAATATTTTTCCTGGATAAAGCCTTGGGCTTTCTGCCTTATAAAAAATTGTTGTAGTTGTGTTTTGAATCATGGGCCTTCAGCCGTTTTAAAAGTAAAATTCCTTGTCATTAAGCCTTAGATTGTTTGGGCCTTCAGCCTCCTTTCTAAAAATTGTTTAAGGATAAAGATTTGGGGCTTCTGCCTTTTGAAAATTTATTGTAGTTGTGTTCCAAATCATGGGCTTTCAGCCATTTTAAAAATTAAAAAGGTTGTGCCCTTAAGCCATAAGATTGTGTGACATATTCTGTCGATAGTTAAGCTCGGAATTTGCTTTGTAATGTTTGGGCAAGTAAAAGTTATATGTGTTCGAGTGTAACTGACAGCCGCTCATTTTTGATCCCTTTCCACAGTTCCAACTACTTGTTCTGTCCTGCGGAGTTAACCAGGCGTTTCAAGAACGTCAGTCCATTGTGAAATCTTCGGTTTTGTTAAAGCTTGTCTAAATTTCGATCATTACGTAATCATCTTTAGTGCATATAATAACAGGTGAAGTCCCAAGTGTCACTTAATAAACAACAACGATACGTTTAGAGCACACAAGAGTTTATCATGCTCTACACCAACCAACGACCAGACGAAACTATAATCGTGCAGTCTGTAGGGTCTTTGATTGCTCTAGGAGATGGCTTGTCTGAACTAAAACATGTGAAATATTGGTTCACTTTATTACACGAATCGTAAAAAGGTTTACTTACTTGATACAACCCTTTGTCATCGGTGAGATGTGAATATTTAAAACTGCCATTGATTCTGAAGGATAACCTGATGCATACAACAAAAACTCTTTGATTTTATCCATACTGGACGAGAGGTCGTGGTTGTGAATGTCAACGTTAAAAAATATATCGGCTCAACCACATGTTTATAGTGTAAAACACTAAAATTGACGCGTTTCGGATGTCAAGGTTCCATCATCAAATAATAAAAAGTAAAAGAACCTGTTAAAACTCGCTAAAATGGAACATGCACCAGGCACAATAAAATTGATAATAAAATTAAAACATAGTGGCTACTTCTCTTGTTGCAGCCGTGTCTTCCAAGGTGCATCTCCACATAGTCGTAGAAATATAAAAAAACTCTAAAATGGTGTCGCCTATGGTATTCAACATCTAACCACACGGCTCTCTCCTCTATCGTCGTAAACCGCCGCGCGTCTTTGTTGATACCACAAACCACGACACTGAAACGCGAGTGAGCTCACGCGCAAGTACACAAGGAAGTCACAGAGATGTCTATACAAACAGATAACGTATACATGTTCCAAGGACCACATGAAATGATGGTATCCTGCCAATTGCTAAAAATGTAGTTACTAAAAGAAACCAGTGAAATGTTTCAAAAAGTTATTTGTATCACCAGTTAGCTGTTCATTCAGTGTGTTTTGATTATCCACGCTATGTATCGTAATTTCCAGCTGTTCTAGTAGATCCAGCTTTTTGCCTTTGTCATATCTATGTAAAATAACGAGATCCTGATCTATTCCCAACATGGGTATCCCGTTTCCCAAATATGCGTGGCTACAGCTGACTTTTCGAAATTATTAAGCCGGAAAGCATCACTATGTTCTTTGTAACGTACTTTAAAGGACCTACCAGTTTGGCCTACATAGCTTGCCTTGCACGTGTTACACTGAATTTTATGGACCACAGCTCTCTCATATTTATCGCTTTGATAAATGAAATTAAGGATAAGCCTATCGCTGGCACGGCCCGCCTAGTATCTCTAGACATTAAAAACCTTTATGCGAATGTGCCGGTAAATGAGGCCGTTAAGGTCATTAAAGAAAATTTGCTTAAGTACAAAACAGACACTGTCTCAGCAAGAAACAGTCGAATTCATCGAACTGTTAGAATTCGTTTTGAAATATAATTATTTGTCTTTTAACAATAAATTTTATATGCAAAAACATGGACTGGCTATGGGTTCCAGTATATCTGAAACCATTGCAGACATCTTTATAAATCATTTGGAAAAAAGACTCCTCGTTAACCCGCAACATCCCGTGGATAAAGTTGTATATTACAAACGCTATGTAGATGACACGCTGCTCCTTATTGATGGACAAGAAAGAGAAGTTGCAGAAATAGTCAATAAATTTAACGAGTTACACGGTAAAATTGAATTCACTGTGGAAGAAGAGGAAAATGGTGAACTGCAATTTCTCGACCTAAGTAATAGGAAACAAAATGGTAGGCATGTTTTTAAAACATTTACGAAACCAACCACAACTGATGTGTTGATACAAAATAATTCCTGCCATCCTAATAGCCAGAAACTTTCTGCTTTTAGATCTTTGATAGACAGAGCCTTTAGAGTCCCTATGAATGAAGAAGACAGAACGACTGAGCTGAACATCGTGAAACAACTAGCCAGAGCTAACGGATATCACCAAAACGTTGTCAATAAATTAATACGACAGAAACAGCGTGCAAATGCAAGGAAGAATACCGCAAATAATATTACGAGAGTCACAATACCATGTTTCGGTGATATTTCGCAAAAAGTGGCTAATATTTTCAAACCTTTTAAAGTTGATACCGCTTTTCAGACCAATAGTACGCTGCGGTTTAAACTAAGAAATAACTTACAGCAGGAAAGCGATAAATATGAGAGAGCTGGGGTCTATAAAATTCAGTGTAACACGTGCAAGGCAAGCTATGTAGGCCAAACTGGTAGGCCATTTAAAGTACGTTACAAAGAACATAGCGATGCTTTCCGGCTTAATAATTTTGAAAAGTCAGCTGTAGCCACGCATATTTGGGAAACTGGATACCCCATGTTGGGAATAGATCAGGATCTCGTTATTTTACATAGCCAGGACAAAGGCAAAAAGCTGGATCTTTTAGAACAGCTGGAAATTACGATACATAGCGTGGATAATCAAAAAACACTGAATGAACAGCTAACTGGTGATACAAATAACTTTTTGAAACATTTCGCTGGTTTCTTTTAGTAACTACATTTTTAGCAATTGGCAGGATACCACCATTTCATGAGGTCCTTGGAACATGTATACGTTATCTGTTTGTATAGACAGCTCTGTGACTTCCTTGTTTACTTGTGCGTGAGCTCACTCGCGTTTCAGTGTCGTGTTTGGCTACGTGGTGTGTGGTATCAACGAAGACGCACGGGCGGTTTACGACGATAGAGGACGAGAGCCATGTGGTTAGATGTTGAACACCATAGGCGACACCATTTTAGAGTTTTTTATATTTCGACGACTATGTGGAGATGAACCTTGGAAGACACGGCTGCAACAAGGGAAGTAGCCACTATGTTTTAATTTTTTTATCAATTTTATTGTGCCTGGTACATGTTCCATTTTAGCGAGTTTTAAGAGGTTCTTTTACTTTTTCTTATTCTGGTGGAAGCTTGACTTCCGAAACGCGTCAATTATAGTGTTTTAGACTATAAACAAGTGGTTGAGCCGATATATTTTTTAACATTAACAAAAACTCTTCTTTTGAAGAACAGTGATCATTTCCAAAGCAAATTTCTGTCTGAGAACTGAATAATTCTTTAGTCGTACTCGATGATGTTAAGTGCTGCAACTAAGATCATAAACAGGGGAGATGAATTCATCCATGTCTCCATATTGACAACCATGTGAGGGCGCTGCTGTGCTATGAGAGAGGGCATGTATTCTTCAGCGTCTCCCATTCATCGCTGCAGGCTGCCGCGAGACATTGCTAATGTCTGTGGTATTGACATGCATTGCCGACTTTGGTGTGGCGGCACAATCCTTGGATGAAACCACATTCCGTCTATTCCAGACCTTCATACTGTCGTAGCGTAGGGCAGGTGAACATGACAATAGCCGGGGAGGACTGATTGAAGCTGAGGATGCTGATGAGGAGGCAAGGAGGATAACTGTGGCCGATGTCATTTCCTTGCCTGCAGCCTGATAATCGCCACACAGGCGACCAGGAACATCGGCCGGAAAACCAGATACAGAGGGCAAACCAGCGTGCAGAGACATAGACGCTATGGTCGGCTAGGAAGCACGATGACCTGGAGGAGCATTTGACCGCCCAGGGTTAGCTCAGGCAGCTGGGCGGGTGCCATTGGCGCCTTGGTGTGCTGCCGTTTTCCCTAGATCCGTAGACGACATACGACGAACATCCGATTGGTTTGGTAATGACTCCAAATGTCCAACGCTTTTTCTTTCCGAAGACTTTGTAAAAGACTTCATCCTGAAGCTGAAACTCTGTCCGACCTTATGGAATGAGTTGTCTTGGTGGTTGCAGAAAATGCAACAGAGTACGTTGCCACCGACCTAGTAACAGTTCTGCAAGCATCTGCCGTCAGGGGCAAGGAGCAGTAGCAGGGCAGAAAGATTTTCAATGCTTGCTTCCCCGTGTTGGAGGAATGGAGTTTTTCCAACTGACTTTTCAACGTTCAAACTAACTGTTCAGCCTGGCCATTCGACTGCAGGTGAAAAGGTGCTGTGGTCACACAATGTATGCCATTTGCGGCACAGAAGTGTTGGATATCGGTTGACATGTATTGAGGACGATAGCTAGAGAAAATGAACTCAGTGAGACCTTCAAGACAAAAAATTGAAGACAAAGCCGATTCGATACGTGTGTAAGTGGTAAATGTCATGACGGCAACAAAAGGAGACTAACTTTAACCCGTAACACAAACATCAATTGCATTGTGTAGAACGCAAACGTGAAATCAGTATGAATGCAATGCCGTGGACCATATGGACGTGGCCACTCAAGAAAGCGCTGCAACTCATCCTACTGGTTTTCCTCAGAAATTATGTAATGAGCAGTCATATGTTCAACTTGGGCGCACGTTCTGCACCAAGTACATTGAGGATGGGCCAGTTGCTTTGTGCAAACTATGCCAATTAAACTTGGCTCCAGTAACCTTGGTGCATTTAAAAACAAGACTTCCTATTGTAAACACTGAGGAATGATAATACAATTGTCGTTGTTCTTTACGTGCAACAGCATAACACCTGAACATGTAGAAAATATGTTGATACGAAATGTAGCGATACGCCACTTGGCGGGAAATTTCTTTCAAATTTTGTGGTCGCACATGGCGTACATTTTGGGAAACCACCCCCTAATCTGCGTTAGAAGCACTGGTAGTGGCAATACGCAGAAATTCGAGAGGAAAATTTCCATTATTTTGAAAATCTTGAGAATCTATTTATTCAGACGCATCAAACATTGTGCAGGTACCATCTACCAACCGAAACTACATGTTAACGTTCGAATGTTGTGCAGTGGGTCTCTACAACAATTCTTACTGATAATTACACTATATCAGAGGCCAACATCGCAATCGTTGCACTGTCTGAGGTGGAACGGGCTTGGAAAGATTGAACAAAACCAGCAGAGACCGATGATCTGTCTGCAAATAGAACGTCCGCCTGCACAAATACTGGTGGAATTTTATAACACTATAGGTAATGGCGAAAACCTCCCGTTTCTCAACCTGACTGTAGTTACACTATCCTTTGTTAATAGTTTTTGAGCAAAAGCGGTCGGTCTGTCAGATGAATGAATGCCATAAGATGATGCATCCACCAGTAACGTGACAGGCTTATCTGGGTCAAAATAAATCAAACATCTATGACTTAACAGTGAGTCATTCAATTGCTGAAATGTGTTCTGGTAATCTTTGGACCAGACAAAGCGAACAGGTTTCCAGTGCAGCTGGTTAATGGAAGCAGCAACTTTATAGCGTTTGGAATAAATCTGATATAATAGGTAAGCTTTCCCATGACTGATTGAAGAAATAAAAGCAAACACACCCTGAACAGGCTTTGAAGGCGCAACGATGGTGACTGCCAGCCTTGTCATCCTCAGCCCTTACGCGTCGCTGGATGCGGATGCGGAGGGGATACATGGTCAGGACACTGCTCTTCTGCCCTTTGTAGGTTTTCGTAACTCGCCCATGACTGACTGGAGCCCCTTAATGTTACAGGGTGCTGATAGTGCGCTATAGTTTGATGTATAGTCTGTGCATCTGTTATGTGACTCAAATAGTATGTCATTCTGTAAGCAGGACCACTTTTTGTTTGTTATAGTTTGAGTCAGCAGCAGAAAGAAACTGAAGCAAGCAATCAGAATTTGCCAAGTTTTCTGTAAACTTATCCCCCTTCACGTCAATATTGTCTAAATAATTTAAACAAAATGGGACTTTGCTATTAAGTCTTCCAGGAGCCACAGAAAAATTTCAGGAGCTGAATCACTTCTGACGATAGTCTTTGAAGCTGGAACTTACCTAAGAGGTTGTTTATCACGAAGTGTTGCTTGGACTGTTTGTCCTGTTCAAACCGTACATACGCTTCTCGCAACTCTAGTTTGGAAAATTATCTGTCATGTCCCAGGCTGTCCATCAACTCCTCCAGAGGTGGAAGAAGAAAGAAATCCACTGCTGTTCGAAGGTTTTGTTGTTACTTTAAACTCCCCAAACATAATCCACTTGAAGACTTCTTCAGAAATGACTAAGGGTGATGACCACCAGATTGCAGAAATGGATTGGGTAACCTCATTTTCTTGTCAACTTCGCAATTTCTGAGCAAGCTTGCTCGCGTAATGCATGGGGGATGGGCTGTGTGTGAAAAATTCGAGGCTGTGCATTGTCCTTCATAGTTATGTGAGGTTCAAAATCTTAAGCCCTTCCACATACCTGGTTCAAATAGTTCATTGAACTTACTACACAAGCCAGCAACACTAGTGTGACGCGCAGAAAAGTAATTTGTAGCACGTTTTGAATGGACAATTTGTGCAGATCACATAAATCTAACCCAAAATATCTGTAATTTCTTTAGAATTGCGGGTATGAAAAGAAACACACTTTGTCACTCCCTAAAAAGTTGCTGGCAAACTATACACTCCAAAAACTGCAATTTCACGTCCATTGTAGGGAGAAATAGGTTGCTGTAGCAGTGGGCTACCGATTCTGTCTCAAGAGACTTTATTTATCAGAAAGACAGAAGCACCAGTATCCTACTGTAACTTAACTGTCTTTTATTCGTTCTTAAATGAACAAAGGGTTTTTTCACTTGCCGTTGTACAGCAGTGGAAGATTTCTACAATGCAGACAACCTTGGTTTCGCTCGCTTTTGAGTGAATGGCGTGACCCGTACGATACGCACCTGTGTATAGTGTAGCCGCAGTCATCGCACACTCACATGACTGCAGATACTGCCCTGCCCTTGTTTGCTGTGTAAACACACTGACTGAGAGTGACCTTCACATCCGCAGTGCAACTAACATGCAATCTGACAAGGACAATCTTTCCAATTATGCCCCGAAAAGCACTGAGGATGTGATTGTCTTCCAGTTTTGTAGCATATGCCGTGTGCCATGAGACTGATTGTTTTTATTTCTTCTGTTCTACTGTTGGTCTAAGATCTATTCTTAATCACTAAACTGTACATAAAAGACAGGTACTGAGCCTCAAAATTCAGCCAGTGTTTAGTCCTCAATTGCCTTAGATTCCCCTGTAGACAGAACTCTTTCTAAATCAATTTTAGAATCGCAGTGTAAATGTATGCATCTGATATATTCTGAGTGGTTGTATCAGAAAATATGACTTCACTACATCTATTCCACGTGAGCACTTAAACCTGCAACCCTCGTTAGAATAAATTCTACTGTTAACTGTTTAACTGACTAAACAGGCTGCTGCTTCAGACGAAAAAACTTATACCGCACAACATCTGCATGGATGTGACTATCAGATTATTCACCCAATAATTTCAGAAGATAGTCGTGTATGACTATTTCGGGAACATTTTCGGCACGTGATTTGACAGAGAGGTGATACATGTTCGGACCAATAGTGGACAAAATGTGAGTACCGTTCTCCATTCCTGTTATTTTGTAGGCGACGAACTGTGCCTCTAATTGCGTCCTGTAGCCGACTATTCTTCGTCTTGGCTGTGGTATGGGCGAAATTTTAGAGCAGCTACTGGCAGTGGTGCTGCTTACTTGTACAGTAAGGACACCACCTGGCTTACAGCGAGTACTTGTAATAGGTGTGTCATCCGCTGCGCCTGAAACTATACAAGATTGGTTAGAGTCATTTCCTGTAGCGAAATATAGTAAAACATAGTGAAATACAGTAGGACAGACACGAATGCAACAGAACAAAAACATATCAACAGCCAGAAAAACGAACACAGTTCATGCAGAAATCAGGTAAGTGGGCCAAAAGACGAGCACGTTAAGCCCCAATTCTGGTCGTCATTTCTTACGATCACATGACACTGAAATTGTCCAGTCATAACTGTGGGTTCTTTGATTGCTCTGGAAAATGGCTCAACTGAAGTACAGCATATG
This sequence comes from Schistocerca serialis cubense, assembly GCF_023864345.2. NCBI lineage: Eukaryota > Metazoa > Arthropoda > Insecta > Orthoptera > Acrididae > Schistocerca > Schistocerca serialis. The sequence goes on from NC_064646.1 coordinate 317,471,958, forward strand.
AAATATTAGTTCACTTTATTACACAAATGACAAAAAATTTACATAACTTGATACAATCATTTGACAGAGGTGGATATTTACATCTATCATTGACTCTGAAAGATCAGTTGACACACACAACTAAAACTCCTCTTTTGAAGCACATCGTTCAATATTTACAAAATTAAATTTCTGTCCGAGACACGAATAACTCTTTAGTTGTACTCGATGGTGCTGAGTGCTTCAGCTGGGATCACAAACAGGGATGGGCGCTTCCATACCCAGCTATATATTTACCTCCATGCACAGGCGATTCTATGCTGTGGGTGTGTATTCTTCAGCCTCACCCATTCATTGTTGCAGATTGCAGCAGGACATCACTAATGTCTGTGATATCTACGTGTATTGTGAACTCGGGGGGTGGGGGCTGTAATCACTGGACGATAGCGCACTGTGTATCTTGTGTTTCCTAAAGTAGGTAATTGCATAATATTAAAGATGAGCTTAATTGAAGATATCAACAGCACCGGGACTGACTCTCTGACAATACTAACACTTCGAAACTGCACTATATGGTTTACATAAAGTGAACCGGTTAGTCCTAGAGTTACTTGAGAAGTCTGTGGACGAGCTCTACAGACGCAAATGACGCTCTAAAATGACATGCGAGTTTCTAACTAATAGAATACAGTGACTCCTTGGCTTACCGTCAGATTGGTTTAACAGACACCTGCCAATGCAGTGGTGGACTTGGAATAGAGAACTACAATGATCTGATTAAATTCTGACCAACCATTGTCCTATAATGCTGATGCTGCTAATGCGCTCATTGTAAATTATCAGCGTGAGATGTGGAGAGTGTTGTCATGGAGACGGTCTACTTGTAGTACAGGGCGAGGTTAATGCTACCTCCAACATGAACACTGGACTCCAAATCGACTGCTTGCGTGGAGACTACTGCCAACAGCGATCGCTTCAGCAAGAAAAACTACAATGAACTATCCTGATCTTCACACCATGCTGTCCCTGTGCGAACAACCAATTTTCGGTCTGCACTGTGCAGCCTTCTCTCTCCTTCCCGCAAAACAAGACATGACCAACCGTTATTGCTTAAGAACTCTCAGTCTGCCAATGGCATAACTGCTTCTTCTGAAAACATTCCCGCCAACAAAAGTGCTCCCCATTGAAAGTGCCATGACAGTTAAATCCATCCCTCTCTCCAAAAATCTTCTCCTTTCGATCGGTCCTCCTGATGCTACGAGCATTTTTACCAAATGCATTTTAGTGCCCTAAGAGACTGCATTCTTATTTTGCAGTAGCCTATATGTCTTTTGGAAGGCACATTATTGTTATCAGCTAAATGCACTGCGGTAAACAAGATAGAGTACCAGCATCCTGCTGATAAAGTTCTATCCCCTGGCACTGCTTGGCTGCTAGGCTGGAGCTGCGTCATAAATGAATCATGATGGCCTCCTGGGAACTCGCCTGGCGATGCAACTTTCGCACTGACAACATCTCACCCTATTTGTTCGGCCTTCCTCGAATTACAGATCCCCTGTTGACTGCACAGGCTTGCTTTTTCGTTTACGTCCGACACTGTCTTGCCTGCCCAAATTCAGTGTGTCTTCTGTTCCCAAGCTCTCTCAGAAAGCCAATAAAAAGGATAACCGCATGATGTTAAATGCAGTTAGGATAAGAAGTTCGCCGGCCGCAGTGGCCGTGCGGTTCTAGGCGCTACAGTCTGGGGCCGAGCGACCGCTACGGTCGCAGATTCGAATCCTGTCTCTGGCATGGATGTGTGTGATGTCCTCAGGTTAGTTAGGTTTAATTAGTTCTAAGTTCCAGGTGACTGATGACCTCAGAAGTTAAGTCGCATAGTGCTCAAAGCCATTTGAACCATTTGATAAGAAGTTCGTTAGGGGTCAGTAAATATATCCACTGCACTTTGATTTGCACTTCTAAGCTATTATTGTAATATTCCACTTCCTCATGATTTGAATACAATTCTCATGTTAATTGAAAATGGACAAACCAAATGGACTTCAATTTTTCAGGTCTACACTAAGATGTAAAAGTATTAACTATGTTTTGAAAACTTACACATAGACACTTACACTTATAAAGCCGGAAGATACGCCTGAGTACCAGCACAGGAAATTTACACTGGATATTAGTAATTTTTAGAAATCTTCCAACAGCGTTACTTTTCCTCCTTACTACTGAGAAAATTGTCCCTTAGCTTTACTTCATCGTAAAATTGTTTGGCAATACGCAAATAAAATCTCAATTATACAAAACATCTGTAGAATTTGCATACTTTCGAACAGATGGCTGTGGTGGTCTAGCTGGTGGGATGCTAGACGTTAGCGCTACAGGCCCATCATGAGTAGGAGTCGTGGAAAATATTCCTCGTTCCAGTCGTTTCAGGATGATCCAAGATCTATTCAGCTGGTATCAAACTGAGCAAGGGTCATCTTTCTCCATGGTAAAACGTGACAGGAGTGAAAGGCTTGCTATCTTCCCAAGGCGGACGAAAGACTGCAGACTACTTTCAGTCACACCCGAAGCCTCTCTACAGGTTGAGTGCCACATACCTTACCTTCTTTAACGTAAAGGAGCAACAATAATACAGGCAGTGTTTGTCGATTGCTGTTTGTCGCCATTTTAAGCACATGCGTTAAAGAACTACTAAGTAAATATGAAAACTGTGGAAAATCGCTTACGAGTTTGCTTTTAAGTTGCTCTGTTTCATTAGATATGAAGAGGCAGTCATTAATCTGAATGTCGGTTCAAAATAGAAAATTTTTTGCTACACTCCGAATGCCTACTTATCTCCGTTTATGTTCGGTTAGCTTCTACTGTCAATGTTTTATACGGCCGAAGATGCGTGCAAGTAAAATGAGAATATGAAGAAGACGATTGTTTCAGCAACATACGAAGCATTATTCAATATGGTAACATGTTTTTCTTCAATATTACGTAATTTGTTGGTAAATTTATTGATGGGGGTAAATGACTGATTGACGGCTGAAAATGAAAGGCATGTTTACGTTGGAACATTTGGATTGGGTGAAGATTAAACGCTCACAGGTATCGGTTTTATTCATTTAACATGGCATCCAGTTTGTATTCAAGAAAACGGGCCATAGTTGTTTGATTACCAACCACAAGGACTTATGCACACTATGCCTGCACTATATGGAAGACTTACCAGATTTTAGCAGTCGTCCTCTGGGAAAGTGCAGCACAACATAAACACGCCTTGCAGAAGTTGCTTATAAAGAAAAGAGCTCGACCACCGACAGTGTGCTCTCATGTTACATCAATTCACACGCCGATGACTGATACTCTGTATCGTGCAACGTAACATTTTGTGCTTCTCGCACATAGTACGGCCAGATAGTCAAAATAAAACCATTATACATCCCTCTGGTTACCGTCCTTCAACTGCTTCCATCTCCTGTTCCTCGACTTCACGTACATTTCAATTTGTCTGCCCATAGTATTTATATAATAGAAAATATACATGTACAGTGTTTTATATATGTATATATTTTACATATGCCACATAGCAAAGAGCCATAAATGAAAGAAACAAAGAATAAGTAAACAACCAAAGAAAATTCCGTTACAAGTGCCACGTTTCCCTCGCGGAAGCCGTGACACGTTTCCTGCTCCGTGCTGTGAGTTGTTCCCACCAGAGGTGTAGTCCCGTAGTGTCCTAAACTGAGGGAAATATGTAATTAAGCATAACCACATAAAAGAGATTTAGAAAACATTTCCACTGTAATGTGAAGTATTTCAGTGTATTCAGTATACTTCACAGCCTATGTGAAATGTGTTAAGTAGTAAACAGTTTACTGGACGATATCAGCAGGTTGTAACTCGTAATTAAGAATTTAGCACACCCCTCGTATATAATTCACTTAGTTTAATCCTAGTTGACCCTAATTTACTTACAAATCGCTCCAAGACATTAGGGATACTCAGATATAGTTTGTAGAAACACGTTTGAAACAATGAAAGATGCAGCATAATCTAAGTGGCAGACCATCGCCTGATTGTTCCCACCAGAGGTGTAGTCCCGTAGTGTCCTAAACTGAGGGAAATATGTAATTATGCATAACCACATAAAAGAGATTTAGAAAACATTTCCACTGTAATGTGAAGTATTTCAGTGTGCTACACAGAAAAAGGCACTGGACTCTCCAGGAATCAATAAAAGTTGTAGTTCAGGACGATTCGCTTATAGTGGGACGTTTTCTAAACGAAGAATGTCTAATACTGCTCGGTGTGAGTATTCATCGCCGCTTTAGCTTGTGAAAATTTTACATTTAACACTGCCGCTTATTGCGCCACTTACATTTTTAAATGCAGTTGGCTCCACTCACAGTTATGTTTACTATTGTTGCACGTTTAATACGTGAAATGATTAGTCATTTACGATTATTTATCTTCATTTATGCTAATATCAGAAGAGGCATGCCTCGTACCGTCTGTCCGAGCTGAGATATAGTTTTATCATAGTATCATCTGTACATTTCTCTTTGTGTAATTAAACATTTTACATTCTAATATTCTCATTTACGAGAGCGTGATGAAATATAAGGCCACCAAATTTTTTATGGGAAAATTCTTAAATTTCTTAAATAAAGCAATCGTTATTAACATTCTACATCCCATTATTCACATTTTTATTTATCAATATAGTCAGCCTGGTGACGAACAAATTTTTCCCAACGAGACACCAGTTTGTTGATACTGTCACTGTAGAAATGATTGACTTTGCTGACAGAGCCACAGTCTCACCTCTGCTGGCTCCGCTTCATCCCTATTAAAGGGAAGTCATCTATCTTCTACGTCTTGGAAACAGATGAAAGTCAGGTGGGGCTAAGTCGAGACTGTGTGGAGGTTGATCGATGATGGTGAATCCAAAGTGTTGGATTGTTAAAATCGCCGCATTCGTGTGTGGTGTCAGATATTGTCATGCCGAAGAAGAGCGTGCTTCATGTCTGGATGAACTATTCGGATTCGGAACTCGATTACACCACGCTGTCAGGCACCGATATAGTTACCTTAAACGCCGCCATTTTACGTGCTACAACTCAGCGCCCTCTAGCGGCAGGAAGTAAAAACATATAATGTTAAAAACGTTTGTTTTATTTAAAAACTTCAATAATTCTCACATAAAAAATTCGGAGGGATCACTTTTCTGCACGCCCTCGTATTTTAAGTAAGGGAAAACAGCGCACTGTTGAAAAACATCTATATTCATTTTTCCAGATCTGCCCATACCGTCTTTTATGTTAAACTTGCACTATCCTTTCCATAATGTTGTTGCTGTTTTGACCTTCAGTCCGATTTTCGTTTTGATGCAGTTCTCCACATCACTCCATCCCGTGAAAGCCACTTCATCTACAAATAATTACGGCAATGCACAATAAGTTGACATGATTACGATCTCTATGGTTAGTCCTTCCCCCTCATACATACGTTCCTTACAAAACTGACGATTCCTTGATGTCTCATGACATGTTCTATCAACAATATCTTCTTGTGACCAACTTCTGCTATAAATTTCTTTTTTCGCTACTTATACTCAGTACTTCCTAGTTATTTGTTCAATCTACCGATCGAAACTTCAGCGTTCTGCTTTAACGCTACATTTCAAAAGATTCTGTTATCTTCTTGTCTGAACTGCTTATGTTGATTGTGTCAATTCCGTACAAGCCTGCCCTCTAAAGAAGTAGCTTCGTGAAATGTTAGTGCATTAATTTCTTGTCTCGATGTTCCAGCTAAGGTTCTTCATTTTCCATCAATTTGTCTATGTTATCGGAAGCCTTCTCTGAAACATCACCAGGATACAAATATAGCGTACTAATACTCAGCCATGTCCCAAATATGAATTGCAAATCGTATTGCAGCTAAAGACGTACGAGTCTATTTTGCCAGCCTGAAGCTGTAAATAGAGTCTCCGCACGTCCTGCGTATATCTGTGGAACACGCACAGGTGGTTCGCACATAAACTGTCGCCCGATACCGATGCAGTAATGTGCCGCGTTAACACCAGCCAATAAATTCTGCGTACATGCTCATCCTCACGATAACCACGTCACTGTATTCTGTGCTTTAGTGGTGTCTCCGAACTCTTGGAATCAGTGTGTCACGGAAACAATAGTTCATTTGCAGCATCCTAAATTCAAGAAGAACAGTAAAAAATGTAGCAGTATCACCGTTCCCGTGGCAATGTTATAGACACAAATTGCACAGTCCATGTTCTGGAATGTTTGACACTGCATACTTTTCTGCAGTTGATCAACGTCCGTTTCTAAATGTACGCACGTGAATACCATATGAAATTACAGCCATAACTTCCTGGGCAATATACAAAGAGTGGGATCCTGTTACTATTTCAGAAACATTTCGTTTTTATAAAAAAAATTAAAAAGAATAGTTAACCTATGGATTCTGCGTTTTGATATAGAGTCGTGCCGCGTTCGATATCTATGGGCAGGGACAGCTGTGGTGCACGGAGAGAGAGGAAGTGGCTCAACAGAGACAGTGTTGTGGCCGAGTGGGCCTCTTCTAGAGGAACGTGGGTCCGTTGCCTGGTGTTGGTCCGAGTATGTGGGCCGTGCTTCGTTGGCGGTTATGGAAGGCAAGATAAACGGACTGAATCAGGTCCAGCGAGCCAGCGGGAAGGCATCCACCGTTAGTCTGCGGAATTCTTCCGTCGTACATCGTTTTAGAAAGCAGTTTAGTCCCGAGCAAATGGGAGCACTTTTGGCTGCTATAAGCTTCTCCGTCTCCGCCGTCTCCTTCCTGCAATACGCTTCGTGAGGAACTTCGAGAACATTCTTGCTTGTAAATGACCATGTTCAGCATTAATCCGCCTGATACGGAATCGTTGTGTGCGTGTGTGTATTATTTCGCAAGTAGTCGTTTGAAGTAGCATGTATGTGATCTGTTGGTACTTATGTTTTAATGGGGCGCAACCTATGCACTAGAGATGACTATTTGTAACACGTCCCGGAAGAATGGGCGATGTCCGGGCATATTATTAGTCGTTGGGTGGCTTATCGCAAATAGAGTTCACTTATGTTCAAATTTTTCCTGTACCTGCTATGAGCTTTGCTAAATTCGAAAACTTGTTTTGACCAGTAGCTTTTTCAGTGATTTTCGTTAACCAAATATCAAGAACACTAGTTGCTCACGTAAGTGTTAACCTTTTGAATAGTTTTCCTTTGAGAAGTGCTTTAAATCAAACCATTGATTTGTGATTTGGTGTGAGACACACTTCCATCATTCTATATTAGAGATTTGCATTGTGTCAGTCCTTAAGGAACAGATTGAAATGATCGTGCGGCATTGATCACCTGGAGGTCCCATCCGGCGCAGTTCGGCCGCCGGGTGCAAGTCTTATTTCAGTCGTCGCCACATTGGGCACTTGCACGTCGATGATGATGAGGACAACACAACAACCAGTAGAAGAGCGGAGAAAATCTCCAACATTGCCGGACATCGAAGCCCGGCCCGCTGAATGTCAATCTTTACAAACATTGTGAACGAAATCCTAGTGCTTTAAATAAAAACGTTTCGCAACAACGCGTGTCTGCTTCTTCTTCTTCTTCTTCTTCTTCTTCCTCTACTTCGTCGCCGTGACCCCAGATGCGCGTTGGCGTACTCGACAATGCGCCTCCATAAACTTTTGTTTCTTGATTTTCTCTCACAAACTCGTGTCTCCAACTTCCTAACGTCAGCCAACGCATTCTCCAACCATCTTGCTCTTGTTCGTCCCATCGGTCTGATAGAACCCAATAGTGAACCATGTATTACTTGACATTCGCAGCTGTTTCTTTTATTTATCCTTGCCTCAAGATTTTTATTGCATTTCAAGTTACTATTGCTATATTTTGTATCCTTTTCCATTCCTCGAGTCGTATTCGTCATGTACCAGGCCCCATTTGAGGCTCTTGTTGCGGTTGCATAATACGCTAGTGTACCGAAACCGCGACAGTTGCTGTGGCAACACGTTTCGCAGGAAAACTCCATTTACTGGCAGATATTCAGATATTGGTCTCTATCTCTATTTTTTCAGATGAAAGCGATTCTAAATGCGTAAGTACATGCATATTGAGTGAGAATGGAAGAAAACTTCTCATTTATTCCTGTCAGGAACACGTAGTAGTGCTGTATAACATCAGTAATTACGTCACCGAAGTTGTTTAGGAATCGAATTCCCATGTACGAAGAAGCTACTTTTTCACGCATGTCATGGTTTATAACATCGTTTCTCCTAAACTATGAGTCGTATAATGATGCGATTTTGTACGTACATTCAGTGCTGGATGTGGGTATTGTCTGGACAGAGCGTTGAGAACAGAGCTGGTTGTAAAACAATAATAAATTAAAATGTCATGGCTGCTGCTGAAGTTTAGCTATATGAATTCCGAAAATGTATTAAGTGACAAACTTCTTTTACTTTCATTATTTTATAGGAGTATACGGGGAGAGAAAAATGTTCGGAACAATTTTTATGGATGCCATTGGTTAGGTGGGCTGTAAATGGATTTCGGTTACTGCGTTACCGTTTCAGCCGTTTACTTATATAACTGTATACTAAGGCGGTAAGGCAAATTAGGAAGAGAGTATAATATGGATCATACAGTTAATATACACAGTAAAACAAATTTGTAAAGTAATAGACAGTTAGACATTATGAACTCAGTATCGGGCAACATTGCGCGGGCTGCGTTTACCAATATTATGTCACTAGTTTAGCATGTCACATCAATGCGGCATCGTGAGAGGTGTGTTGTTGTCTTGTACTGCTATAAACTGTAGGAGATCACCAAGTTATTAAGCTGTGTTTTCTTCTCGCTACTCCCGATTCGAGTTCCGTTTACTGCATAGGACGGTGCTAAGTAATGAAAATTGTAGGTGGTGATCGGTAATCCCCTTTAAAGGTGCTAAGAAGAGGAACGACAGCTGAGGAGAATGCAAATACCAAAATCATGAATTGTCATACAATCGAATTCCTAGTTTCGACATCCATACAGCTGGTACCGTGCAAAACAAAAGAAGTAGCCGTTTGTATCATTGTATGCCGCCTCTGTATGGTGGTACAGAAGTCACGTACAGCAGAAAACGATTACACAGGACAACAAAATAATATCTTTCATTATTTTTTGTTTTGTAGTAGTATAATCTAGTAGCTTTTACGTACTGAATACACATAAGAAGCCAGTACTGTTCTGTCACGTTCCGTTTTGTCATATTGTCATTTATAGGGTAGAAAATTAGCAACACATAAACAATTTAATGGGAAAATATGTAATTGTTCAATATGAAACAAGATTTGAAGTATAAATATGAAAGCATCTGTTTATTACACAGGGATTATGAGTCCATTGGCTTTCATTTTCTTTCCCTCTTCTCCTTAAAGGAGCTGATGAAATTTTTTCTGGAATGAATGTGAAGCGACCAACAGTAGTCTTTTTCTCGACACTGATATTGCAGCGATGCCTTGATGCAAACGCTTACCACGTTCCTGCTGAATCCCTCAGGACACAGAGACTCCACGTGGTACAGCAGTGTAATTTGGGTTGCCTGCATAAGACGTGTTAAGCGGCGAGACGACGTACGGCTACGGCCGTAGGTTCAGTCTGGGCCGCAGAGACACCTATGCCGCCCTTTACCTGCCACGAGGGCGAAAATAGAGCCTTGCTCGTTGGCTCCACGGTTCTACAAGCAGAATCGACTGGAGAGTCAATCGGCGGATTTATTTTCGGAGCGCCAGAGGACAGCATTCTGCATCCAGATTTCGGCGGCGCCGCTGCTCCACACCTTCATTGCCTCGCGATTGGTCTTAGAAGAATTTCTTGGAAGTGTTCATCAACGAGATTTCATTAACAGTGATGTTGTTGTTGTTGTGGTCTTCAGTCCTAAGACTGGTTTGATGCAGCTCTTCATGCTACCCTATCCTGTGCAAGCTTCTTCATTTCCCAGTACTTACTGCAACCCGCATCCTTCTGAATCTGCTTAGTGTATTCATCTCTTGGTCTCCCTCTACGATTTTTACCCTCCACGCTGCCCTCCATTGCTAAATTTGTGATCCCTTGATGCCTCAGAACATGTCTTACTAACCGGTCCCTTCTTTTTGTCAAGTTGTGCCACATACTCCTCTTCTCCCCAATTCTATTCAATACTTCATCATTAGTTATGTGATCTACCCATCCAATCTTCAGCATTCTTCTGTAGCACCACATTTCGAAAGCTTCTATTCTCTTCTTGTCCAAACTATTTATCGTCCACGTTTCACTTCCATACATGGCTACACTCCATACAAATACTTTCAGAAACGATTTCGTGACACTTAAATCTATACTCGATGTTAACATATTTCTCTTCTTCAGAAACGATTTCCTTGCCATTGCCAGTCCACATTTGATATCCTCTCTACCTCGACCATCATCAGTTATTTTGCTCCCCAAACAGCAAAACTCCTTTACTACTTTGTCTCATTTCCCAATCTAATTCCCTCACCATCACCCGACTTAATTCGACTACATTCTATTATCCTCGTTTCGCTTTTGTTGATGTTCATCTTATGGATAAACTCCTTGACTTCCTTACACATCTAAACTCCATACACCCCAACATCAAATTCACTATGGAGACTGAAACGGAGGGTAAATTACCTTTCCTTGACGTCTTGGTCAAGAGAAGGGCTGACGGCACCCTAGGTCATGGGGTGTATCGGAAGACAACGCACACTGATCTGTATTTGCACGCAGACAGCTGCCACCACCCTTCACAGGGGAATGGGGTACTTAAAACTCTAGTACATAGGGCGCGCACTATCTCTGACGCAGAGAGTCCACCCCAGGAATTGGAACATCTGAGAACTGTATTCCGAAAAAATGGGTACTCAGAGTGGCAGATTCAACGTACTCTCCGCCCAACCACTACAACACAACCTGTGGAGATGGATGAAATCACGAGGGAGGAGGTAGGCACTCCGTTTATTCCATATACAGGCGCACTCTCGGGGACAATCGCCCGTATTTTGAAGAAACACCGGGTCGGAACCGTGTTTTGTCCTCCGAATAAAACTCGTGCACTGGTGGGGAGCGCCAAAGATGACCTCGGTTTGAGGAAGGCCGGCGTGTACCAGATTCCGTGTCAATGTCGCAAGTCGTATATTGGTCAGACGATGCGTACCGTCGAGGATCGATGCCGTGAACACCAGAGGCACACTCGACTGATGTATCTGAGCAAATCGGCGGTCGCTGAACATTGTTTGTCGGAAAATCACGCAATGGAGTATGAACGCACGAGGATTCTTGTAGAGACGTCGAGATACTGGGACAGCGTTGTTAGAGAGGCCATCGAAATTCGCACCAATGACGACCTCATAAACCGTGACTGTGGCTATAATCTTAGCAAGGCTTGGGACCCAGCGATTGGGTTAGTCAAGAGTAAATCGAGCAAACGTTGTGACGGCCACGGCGGACAGAGCCATCACACCGACGTCAGACGCCGTCGCAATCTGTTTCACCGTGCGACCGTGGCGCGGGACGCGGACGGCGGGGGGAGCGCGCCGCGGGCGGAGGGTATTGAAATCGGCCGCCGCCGCGACCGAACCCAGTTTCTCCTAGGCAGCCATAGCGTACGGATCTCCGTGCCGGCACGTTCACAGGAGCTCAGTCCATCAGTTCACCTGATGATGGTGACATGTTTGATCGCCGAAATATTGTGCCCGTTGGACACTGTAGACCGGCAGTACACCCGTGGATATTTTGATTATCTTGTATCCTCCTTTCAAGACACTGTCCATTCCGTTCAACTGCTCTTCCAAGTCCTTTGCTGTCTCTGATAGAATTACAATGTCATCGGCGAACCTCAAAGTTTTTATTTCTTCTCCATGGATTTTAGTACCTTCTCCGAATTTTTCTTTTGTTTCCTTTAGTGCTTGCTCAATACACAGATTGAATAACATCGGGGAGAGGCTACAACCCTGTCTCACTCCTTTCCCAACCACTGCTTCCCTTTCATGCCCCTCGACTGTTGTAACTGCCATCTGGTTTCTGTACAAATTGTAAATAGCCTTTCGCTCCCTGTATTTTACCTCTGCCACTTTTAGAGTTGGAAACAGAGTATTCCAGTCAACATTGTCAAAAGCTTTCTCTAAGTCTACAAATGCTAGAAACGTAGGTTTGCCTTTCCTTAACCTTTCTTCTAAGATAAGTCGTAAGGTCAGTATTGCCTCACGTGTTCCAATATTTCTACGGAATCCAAACTGATCTTCCCCGAGGTCGGCTTCTACCAGTTTTTCCATTCGTCTGTAAAGAATTCGCGTTAGTATTTTGCAGCTGTAACTTATTAAACTGATAGTTCGGTAATTTTCACATCTGTCAACACCTGCTTTCTTTGGGATTGGAATTATTATATTCTTCTTGAAGTCTGAGGGTATTTCGCCTGTCTCATACATCTTGCTCACCAGATGGTAGAGTTTTGTCAGGACTGGCTCTCCCAAGGCCGTCAGTAGTTCTATTGGAATGTTGTCTACTCCCGGGGCCTTGCTTTGACTCAGGTCTTTCAGTGCTCTATCAAACTCTGCAAGCAGTATCGTAACAGTGATACCTGTCAATTATTGTAGCAGACGTCAGATCTGTCCCAAATTAGAGTTACGTGTTGTACATACTGATTCTGCTGTAAGTAGTGTGAGTTTTGAATCCGAACAGTCATCAGTAGTTGTGTTAGTCCTAGCCACTTTTTAAGATCTGATATAATCACACTTTTATGTGCATTAAGTATAAGGCGCATTCAGAAATAAACAAGATGTGAAAGGAAAACCGGAAATGATTCCCTACAGGTGAAGATGGGATCCCTATACGAGCTCCAAAATTGCCAGTAGAGCGACAGAGGAACACATTCACGTGACAACAGATCGATCACGCGTGTTCATAGACCGTCCACTGCACTGAGTCATGCTGAAAATAGCGTGGAGGAGGTTTCAAAAGAACAAAAAAGGGCTATTTTGCGTTGCGTGACAACGGAAATAGTGTGGTGTTCGCAAATGCATCATGGATTGGCACAAGCATACGGAGAGTACTGCGCGTCCGTAGCATGGATCAAGCGATTCAAGGAAGGACGAATGTCGTTGACTAAGAGACGACCCGTAACGCCATACCATATTACCGATAGCGTTGCCCAGCAGGTGGATGCCATCATTATTAAATGTAGGCCAGTTAACGTGGATCCTTCGCCCCAGTGTTCGGGTTGAGCATCGTAAATACAATGGACATGCAGTGATCTCCGTAAATTTGTGCCAGTATTTTGGAGGTATGTGTGGTGAAAATAAGGCACAAAAAAATTTTAACCATCTGTATTCCATCCACAACCAAGTCCAGTGGGTACGGAAATAGAGAGAGAGGGATGCCTTCCATTTTTGTATATTTTGGTACGATGCAGAGACGATAGCGCTTTGGGACATACAGTTTATCTCAAAATGACACATACGGATTTATATTTCCGTGAATAACTGCCACCGAGCTTCTCAGACGATGAGTGTTCTCAGAACTCTCATACATGGAGCACACGTCATCTGGAGTACGAGCTTCTACACTTGAAGAGAATTGTTGAAGCCAACGGGTATTCTCCACAGCATATACGACAGGCACTACGGATGAAACCAACGATGGGTATAAGGAATGTTCGCCTAGGCCAAAGGGAGAAATCTACAGTGGTGGAACACAGTCTCAAGAAAAATATATTTATATCTGATTTAGAACAAAAAAAGCTGCTGTGCAGGGCGAGGGGGTTCTGTGATTGGATATTTAAGTAGGCTGTGGAGATAAGAGTCTATGACAATCTTGTTAGCTGAGGTAGCGGCTTCCAACTTAGCACCGTATTGGATGCAGAGATAACAAAAGTATGACATTTCAGTAAACACTTTAATTTTTCAGACTCTGATATGGCGAAATTTTCCAACAAGGAATTGAGAAGATTCTACTAGACCTCAATGATGGTGAGCTTGTAAGTAGGCGCATAGATTTTTTTATTGGTAATGCCAAGTAGCGCTCTGTATGAAAATCACTGGCTGTGCTGTGTGCAGTCTGTGGCTAGTTTGCATTGTTGTCTACCATTGTAGAGTTGGGCAGCTGGATGTGAACAGCGCGTAGCATTGCACAATGGGAGGTGAGCCGCCAGCAGTGGTGGATGTGGGGAAGTGAGATGGCGGATTTTTGAGAGCAGATGATCTGGACGTGTGTCCATCAGAAACAGTAGATTTGTAAGAATGGATATCATGAACTGCTATATATATTATGACTTTTGAACACTATTAAGGTAAATACATTGTTTGTTCTCTATCAAAATCTTTCATTTGCTAACTATGCCTGTCAGTAGTTAATGCCTTCAGTAGTTTGAATCTTTTATTTAGCTGGCAGTAGTGGCGCTCGCTGTATTGCAGTAGTTCGAGTAACGAAGATTTTTTGTGAGGTAAGTGATTTTTGAAACGTATAGGTTAATGTTAGTCAGGGCCATTCTTTTGTAGGGATTTTTGAAAGTCAGATTGCGTTACGCCAAAAATATTGTGTGTCAGTTTAGTGTTGATCAGAATAAGTAAAGATAGTAATGTCTGAGTACGTTCAGTTTAGCTCAGCTGTTTGAAAATCAAATAATGTAAGAGGTTTATCAGCACAGTAATTCATTAATTTTTCTAAGGGGACATTTCATATGGCGACCCTGTCAGGTATGCGTCAGTCGCCTGAAAATAAAAAGCCGTGCCTTTCAGAGGCACAACAAAAAAAGGAGAGGCCATTAACCTCGCTATTGACATTCCTTTCTTGAAAGCATCGCAAATACGACACGCTAATTACTTGGAAAGATACTTACATCTGAACATCTGATTATGATAAGCGTCTTTCTACGAGAGTTGAGAGAATTTCTACTAACTAGTGAAATACCACATGACTACTGAATGATATTTTCATGCTTTACTTTGTACATAGTTGCTTTTTTATTTGATATCTGTTTTTCAGGTGTGTTGCAGCATTGGTTTTATAAAATAAAATTAAATGCATTTGCTAGTGTGAAAACTTTTTGTCAACAGGTCTATTAAATAATAATTTTATGATCCACATTCTTCGAAAAAGGAGCACTTTTAAAGAAAAATAGGAAGGGACTAATAACAGTAACTGTATACATAATTTTGCTTTCAAGTACATGGTAATTTCTTTTGTAGAATAAATTGTGATGCATCACTCTAGTATTAAATGTGACATAGGTATTAAACATGGCCATTTTTACTGTAATATTTTTTCTGCTTGAGCTTTGTCATGTTTAGGTATAAGTTATGGCATTTGCTGCTGCTGTTTGCCAGGCATAGTGCTACTAAATTTCACTTTGTATTACTCTGTTAAGCCAGTTTTACTATTGATTTGTTTTTCTTGTTGCTGCACATTGGCTCATATTAGTTGTAATATTGCAATTGCTTTGCTAATTTATATATACTGCTGCTTGCTTTGCCAATTTCCATTTTTTTGGTCTTGCTGTTTGTGTTAATTGTTTTGTGCTGCTGCATTGCCTCGTCCCTCAGTTTAGCATCTGAGATCAGTAAATTTAAGTTAGCTTAAGATGGGGTAGGCTATATAAGAGAACGAGTTGTGATGAATCAGAAGAAATGAATTGAGAAGCTATAAGAAAATGATTTGGCCAAAAAAGTATTTTGAAAGAGGATATGAACAAAAAAGTAGGGTTTAGGGACAACAGGTTTAGGTAGGATTTTCTTGGAAATAAATGATGAGGTAAGATAATGGAAAATAAATAATGAGGTAAGAAATATGTGAACAGAATACAGAAAGCATGCTTGGATAGGATTTTTTTGGTGGAAACAAATGTTGAAATAAGGGAAAAGATCTACGGAATGAAGTTTTGGGTTGGACTGCAGTACCAAATGCCACACTGAAAACAAACCCTGTCCTGTACTTCTGTGTTATTATGCTATGTGAATTTGTGTTTTTCCTTCTTTATGTGTTTAGCTAATAAGAGTTATGTTGTAGAATTTTTCTAATAATGTGTTATTTACCTTGTAGAGATGTTTAGACATTATTTATTCTGTTCTGTATCAATGCTCATATGTGAAATTAATGTTCCAAAAACTATTCTCATTATTTTATATATTTACTTATGTCATAATTCTGGTAACTCTGACGTATATGACTATTTCTATTCTTTTGTAAAGCCCATATTACTACAAATGTTATCCAAATTATTATGTTTTCATGATGCTTTCTGTATCTCTGTAATTGTAATCTCATGTTATAAAATTGTAATGGACACCAGTTCATCAAATTAAGTAACTTGTAAGTATACATTTCACTGCACACATCTCTGTTGGTCATAGTATATGCACAATATGTGAAAAAAGGAGGACTGTCAGTGTTTACACGTGTGTTAATAATTCGGCAAGGGACTGGATAACAGCATTGCTGGTTCTAAGGACATTTCAAAAAACTTTTTTGTGAGTGCACAAGTGGTGGTTCATGGACTTGCTATATTGTCCACAAGACTCTTTGATGGTGATTGTGCACCTGCACCTGCAACGGATGGCTGCTAGCCATCTCTACAAGGACTACAGTGGGTCTACACTTTTGATGACTCACCAATACCATTATCTCTACAAGGACTGCAGGGGGTCTGCATCTGTGGTGGCCCACCAGTACCGTAATCTCTACTGGGAGTACAGTGGGTCTGCTCTGTGACGACCTACCTACCAATATTCTTCAAAACTTCGACTGACTTTGATGTGGGTTTGCTCTGTTGTGGACCATTACCTGTCTGCATGTCAAGAGTCAGCACTGTCTTTCTGTTGGAAGGACGACACTACTTCTTCAAGACTGCATTGAAATCCCCTACTTCTGTGTGCATTGTCTTTTACTGCTCAGACGTTTAGAAAAAAATAAAACTGCAGTTTTACTGTGATGAATGATCAGTACTGTCTTTATGGGCTGTGAGAAAATTTTAGCTTTTGACCAACATTGTATCAATAAGTGTGTGCATTTGATATCTTTCTTATTGTAATTACGAATATTTTTTTAAAATCCGTATTGTCCACGGCCCAAAACTATTTGCAAAATTTTTGTGGGGAGCATGGGGGCTATGTAAGTAGGCTGTATAGGTTTTTTTTATTGGTAACGCCACGTAGCGCTCTGTATGAAAATCACTGGCTGTGCTGTGTGCAGTCTGTGGCTAGTTTGCATTGTTGTCTGCCATTGTAGTGTTGGGCAGCTGGATGTGAACAACGCATAGCGTTGCACAGTGGGAGGTGAGCCGCCAGCAGTGGTGGATGTGGGGAAGTGAGATGGCGGATTTTTGAGAGTGGATGATCTGGACGTGTGTATCAGAAACAGTAGATTTGTAAGAATGGATATCATGAACTGCTATAATGACTTTTGAACACTATTAAGGTAAATACATTGTTTGTTCTCTATCAAAATCTTTCATTCGCTAGCTATGCCTATCAGTGGTTGGTGCCTTCAGTAGTTTGAATCTTTTATTTAGCTGGCAGTATTTGAAACGTATAGGTTAATGTTAGTCAGGGCCATTCTTTTGTAGGGATTTTTGAAAGTCAGATTGCGTTACGCCAAAAATATTGTGTGCCAGTTTAGTGTTAATCAGAATAAGTAAAGAGAGTAATGTCTGAGTACGTTCAGTTTTGCTCAGCTGTTTGAAAATCAAATAATGGAAGAGGTTCATCAGCACAGTAATTCATTAATTTTTCTAAGGGGACGTTTCAAGTTTTCAGAGCTCGGAGCCGGTGCAGAGTCTGGACCTGATACCGTTAGAGGTACAGCAAATACGAGGAATGAAAAAGCATAATGGAAGTGCCGGACGTCACAACATGAAAGAGACACTCTAGAAATGGAAAAAGAAGTTTCACAAACAGAAAATGAACAGTCGCAAGGTAACTTTAAATAGAAAATAATGGCATTCACGTGTCTTGACACTAGTTCTAATGGTCCAGATATTACAGCTGACGAACAAGTAAGAAATCCTGCTGAATATTTTTCAGGACACTTCACACTGATTTTCGAAAATTACTTTCGGAACAAACAAATTTGAGTGCAGAAAAATGGAGTGCCAATGAAATGTACCAGCTCAGAAACACGAAAACTGGTTGAATTATATATTTTGATTAGTACACTAAGAGTGTATGTATTGGAAACCTCACACAAGAATACCTTTATTTGCAGACATATTTTCTGTAAAGAGAATATTCAAATTGAGGAATCAGCTTCATTTAGTCTACAATATGGAAGGTGGCTCTCCGTGATACGAACTGTGGAAGGTGAGACCACTGAACACATTCCACAAGGCTGTGGATACAAGCTATATTTCGATAATTATTTTACACCTATGTCACTGGTGTGTGAATTGTTGAAAAAAAATGTTTTCCACTGGGACCATAAGATCTAACCGGTTATAAAAGTGTCTGAATTGAAGAAGGAGTAAAGACGATCTGTCGATGTTTGTGGACCACAGAAGAAGATGTCTATGTCATTCGCTGGCGCGATAATAGTGCTGTCACTCTAATTTCCTCATGCGTGGATACAGACATTGTCGATAAAGTAAAGAGTTGGAGTGCAGCATAGAAGCAACATCTGGCCACAAGACCAGTCATCCTAAAGGGTTACTGTGTATTTATGGGCGGCGATCAAAAAAAAAAATGGTTCAAATGGCTCTGAGCACTATGGGACTCAACTGCTGTGGTCATAAGTCCCCTAGAACTTAGAACTACTTAAACCTAACTAACCTAAGGACAGCACACAACACCCAGCTATCACGAGGTAGCGAAAATCCCTGACCCCGCCGGGAATCGAACCCGGGAACCCGGGCATGGGAAGCGAGAACGCTATCGCACGACCACAAGATGCGAGCGGCGATCACAATACTAATTTTTTTTATCTTTCTGTACAGAATACGCATGAAAACTAAGAAGTGGCACGTAAATGTAATATTTCACATGACCGATCTGTCTATATGCAACTCATGGCTACAATACCTGAGAGATCACGATGCCAAAGGAAAAGAACGTAAGGCGAAAATGGGTCTGCTGGAGTTCAGACACCAGGTAGCAGAAGCTTTAATCCTAATGGAGAAGGGAAACAGCTCCACTTAGATTGACTGAGGATGTGTTTCAAGATGAAGAATCCACATTGAATGTGGTAAATACATGGAGAGAGAGATGAATCTAGTTTCAGCTGCCAGATATGACGGGTTTTCTCACTGGCCACAGTGCACTGAAGGGAGGTAGAAACGATTCAAATTAGAAAAACGCACTGGCAGAAGCCGAGTTCAATGTTCCAAATGCCATGTAACACTTTATTTGAACAAAAATAACAATTATTTTGTTAAATTGCATATTAAATAATTTGTAGCAATAAATTTTGCACTTGAATGGTGAACTAATTATTTCTGTTTCAAGTTGTTCACCGCATTCTTTAGTTATATGTACCGTTTTGAAAAACCGTTCTCGAAATAAATTATTTGATAAATAATTTGATCAAGAAAAACGTAAAAATTAATTATTTCATTTGCGAAGAAAAAATGAGTGAAAGGGATAAATCACGGAAAAAACTTACGAAGACGTAGCCGTAGTACAGCTGGCAGTGATAATCAATATCCCAGCGTGTATCGACCGCGCAGAATAGATCTAATTGATGCGTATGTTGTACCTCTTTGCCGCCGATCAACGAGTCTGAAGGAATGTGTTTCTGTGGTCGGACGTGCAGTGGCGCTGTCAGCGAGTTTAAAAGGACGGAAGGAGTGCTAGAGCGTCTGTCATCCGGCTCACTCTGAAGATGGCTGAACGATACACAGCCGAAGTACTAGAAGAAGAAGTGGAGTTTATGTGAGTGCACGTCCGAAATTTAATGGAAAACTCATGCAGTTCATCGCTCAATTCCCGTTCCTCGCACTCCCTTCGCTGCCAGGAAACGCACTACACCGCTCTGTTATTCTTTTGATGACCCATTTCAGCGTTTTTCTCACGACTGAGTGCAGGGGACAGCCGACGAAGGCACGTTCTCGCTCCATCACGTGAATGTGCGCCCGCGTCCCTCCAGCGGCGAGGTTTTGGATCACAGCTGTTATAGGCTCCAAGCATACTTACTAAGGCAGTGGAATTACAAACCTTTCAACGGTTTTCATTTTACGGCCCCGGATCGTTCCCTTTCGAATATGCCTTCCAATTGTTGCTAAAGTATGCCTTACAACAGAGCACAATACATATGTTTCCCTCCGACATCATCCAAATGCTTTAGGAAAAAGGTATTCAGTCGGTGAGTCTTCCAGCTCATCGGGCAGACGAAATTCTTGATCTTTTTCAGAATATAGGGTACAATGGAACTACAGCGTTGACCATATTCGTTGTTCCAGAAACCAGTAACAATTTCCATTAGTAATACATATTCTCACTCTTACTCTTGGTAATTTTTGATTCAGACTTGAAATCGAACATCCATTTTGGAACGCCAGGTGCAAAAAAAGTCTTCTTTCAATTTCTCTTCTGACAGATAAAGAAACACCAGTCATTCTCAATTTTTGGACAAGACTGTTTCATTCCATTCGATGTACTATACACTGAGATCTCAAAAGTCATGGTATAATTCCTAATAACGTATATGATCTCCTTTTGCCCGGTGTAGTACAGCAACTCGACGTGGTATTGGCTCAAAAAATCATTGGAAGTCTCCTGAAGAACAATTAATCTGTGTCGCCTCTATAGACGTCCATAATTGCAGAAGTGTTGCCAGTGAAGGATTTTGTGCACGGACTAACTTCAGATTATGTACCATAAATCTTCGGTGGTATTCGTGTCGGGCGATCTGGGTGGCCAACTCATTCACTTGAATTGTCCAGTACGGTCCTCAAACCAAACGCGAACAACTGTGTCCCGATGACAGGGCGCATTGTCATCCATAAAAAATCCATCGTTGTTTGGGAACATGCTGTCTGTGAATGGCTGTAAATGGCCTCAAAGTAGTCGAACAGACCAGAAGACCCAGTCCATTTCATGTAAGCACAAACCGCATCATTGTGGTGCCACTACCAGCTTGCACAGCGCCTTGTTGATTACTTGCGTCCATAGCTTCATGAGATCTGCTCCACACTCGAATCCTGCCAGCAACTCTTACCAACTGAATTGGGAACTCATCTGTCCTGGCCACGGTTTTCCAGGCATCTAGGGCCAACCGATATGGTCACGAACCCACAAGAGGGGCGCTTCAGACGATGTTGGACTGCTAGCAAAGGCACACATATTGGTAGTCTGCTCCCACACGGATGTGTTCGTCGTACGTCCCACACTGATTTCTGCGATTATTTCACGCACTGTTGCTTGTCCGTTAGGACTGACTACTTAACGCAAACGCTGCTGTTCTCGGTCGTTAGGTGAAGGGTGTCGGCCACTGAGTTGTACGTGGTGAAAGGCAATGCCTTAAATTTGATATTCTCGGCACACTTGGCATTGTAGGTCTCGAAAATTGATTCTCTTACTGATTTCCGAAATGGAATGTCCCATGAGTCTAGGTCCAACTAACATTCCACGTTCAAAGCCCGTTGCTTCCCGTCGTTCGGCCATAATGACGTGGGAAAGCTTCTCACATGCATCACCTGAGGACAAATGACAGCTCCACCCCTCCATTGCCCTTTTATACTGTGACTATCTGTATATGTGCATATCGCTATCCCCTGACTTTTGTCACCTCGGTGTATACTGTACTGATGTCTAGCAGACCTCGTTGCGAAATTATAACGTACAACAGAGAACAATTTGTGAGCTGCTCTCAGATATCATCCAAATGCTTTAGAAAAGAATAGTTCAATAAGCGAATCTTGCAACTCATCCGGCAACCTAAATTCTTGATCTTTCTTAATATATTGGCTACAACAGATTTACAGTGTTGATTGCGTTTCTTTCCTCAATAATCACTAATAATTGCCTTGAGTAGTACCTACTTCTCCTCTCTCACTCTTAGTACTTTTTTTTACTCAGACTTGGAATCGCACATCTGTTTTCATATGTCAGATAAAAAAAAAATTCCTTTCAGTTTCCCATCTGATAAACGAGGGAACTTCTGACATTCTCAATGTTTGGGTAAGAGTATTTCATTGGGTCCGATTTAATGTACATGGCTAGTGACAAGTATTTTCCAGGAACGATGAGGTTCGTGCACAGGACATCCTTCACTCCTTTCCGTACTATTCCCTGCTATTCGATTCGTAGTATTTGTTGTTCACTAAAATAGTGCATAAAATAAATTCTTCTTACGTTCTTCGTTAAGAAGACTGGTTTGATGCAGATCTTCATGCTAGACTATCCTGCGCAGATCTCTCCATTGCTGCCGTAACACACACACACACACACGCACACACACACACACACACACACACACACACACACACACACACACACACACACACACTTCCTTCGATTACCAGGCCGACAATTCTTCGATTTACATGGTGTCCCATTTATCCTGACCGTCCTGAATAATTTTTAGTCCAAAAGCAGAATAAAATGTATCAAATGTTGTTTACCTGCCAGGTGGGCATCAACCAACACGATTGCTTTCCTTGTATCCTAACTCGCGACGAAGAACAACAATACGTATTTTTTTAAATAGCATCCTATGTGTTTTACTTAGGAATTCTCTTCCCCTCCCTTCAGACATCATCAAATACAAATCACAGTTTACCATTCACGATAAATCCGGTGTTACTAAGACGCAACCCAAAACGTCTTTGACTTTCCTGTACTAGTACATAGTGCAGGTGACTGGGGTAGCATACCTCGTACACTTCCTCGAGTTAAGTGTAGAGAAACGGAAACAAAAGAGAAATGCATTCTGCTCGTTCAGTCAAAGATATGTAAGAGTGCAACGTGCACCAACGAAAAGATATCAACAATGCTTCTCACCTACGGAGAATTTCAGCTGGGAGAACAGTAAATGCTATAATATTTTATTATTTGTAGTATGGGTATATACAGTATAGTACTGAAGCACTCTGATACGATACATTGTAACATGTCGTTGTTTATAACACTTTCCTTATGCTTAGTGTAGTAATATGCTTCGATAAGTACTGTTTATTTAAGTACCTACAACGTGTTATAGTGCTGTCATGTAGGTGAGATATGACTAGTGATCAGTGAGAGAGTAATTGTCTCCAGAGGCACTGTTGGCAGTGACTGTATCCAACGTGACTGATATTTCTAGAATTCAAATGATTTATGTCTTCGCCACAACCCTCCTTCCCATTCAAACTGCCAGCCTAAATTTGTCGAATTAAATCTCTTCAACCACCAGCATTCGAACCAAATGCCTTCAGCATGACGGTGTACACGTTAGGTCACTACAGCCACTCTGCAGAGGAAGAGTGTGCGCTACCTACATGGACGTTAGTGATGTGTGGCCCCAGTCAGCCAGCTAGCGACAGCTATCAGCTGGGGCAGTGTGGTTTTGTTGTGGCAGCTCCACCTGATCACCGGCGCACTTTTTGCAGCGAGCGCCGAGATTGGATGCCCTGCACCGGCGCTTCTTTCCCTCAGGGATTCAATCAGCTCAGCCATCGCAACTGCTCTCCGGTTTCGTCTCGATTCACCTGCGACCACTTTCCTGGCGGTGCTCGTGTTCATCAAGGCCATTGAAGGTCTGTGTTCTCTTCGTTGTAGTTTACGAGACGTGTTCAAAAATTATGACGCTTTTGGAGAACGAAAATATCATCTATATAAATCAACACTTATTCCGCAAACGAGGGATCTTGTGAAACTAAGCTTGTTCTGTTCCTTCAGGTGATCCATACCACTGTTGATAACATCACTCAGGTTGATTTGTTCCGTGGCGTCAGAAAGGCATTTTGTACCATTTTGAAATGCCGTTTAGTGAAAAAAAGTAAGGAAAATATCAGACCTAGGGAGTATAGGATCAGATTTGCTGCTCTATTCAAGACTTCTTGCTCATAAATCTCTACACATCGCTCCTAAAGGAAGAAAATCGAAAGGTATAAATGTTCCGTAAGGTTGGGTGATGAGGCCGCTGCCACGCGGGATTAGCCGAGCGGCCTAAGGCGTTGCAGTCATGGACTGTGCGGCTGGTACCGGCGGAGGTTCGAGTCCTCCCTTGGGCATGGGTGTGTGTTTTTGTCCTTCGGATAATTTAGGTTAAGCAGTGTGTAAGCTTAGGGACTGCTGACCTTAGCAGTTACGTCCCATAAAGTTTCATACACATTTGAACATTTGATGATGCCGCTACTGGTTGGAACGTGTATAAATTATCTAGTAGAAAGGGTCAGAAGCTCTGTATATGCAACGCTAGAACACCGTGTTGATTGGCAGAGTAAACTGCAGGACATTGACGAATGGTACAGGTTCTCAGCGTAAACAGATTTAACTTATTGCGCATATACTGGGTGTTTCACAAAATGTGTTTAACTCTGTAAGTTACGAAGTAATAGGCGACGGAAATATTTATTGCGGTAGGTCACCATAAGAAACGTTACAATGTCTGCGGAGATATGAGCATAGTTTATTGTGTTGTCATCCAAAGAGTTGCAGCTAAAAGATACATTTTTTTAAGTGGAACAATAGTTGTTTCTCTCATGCACTGGTATCAGTAACACCAGCTGTGTATACATCAGTTTCAATTACATACCAATCACTTTTATTTTGGCAGCTACAACCCTTCAAAGTTTCAGAAGCAGATACCACACGCTGTACATAATACATGGATGTGTGGTGGGTGAGGCTTGTTCTAGACGTGGGAAGTTGATTTAATTCAGATGTTCAAATGTGTGTCCATGTTCCTGAATGCAGAATGCAATGCGCCTTCTAAAGGATCTGCAGACGAGATGTAACATCGCTGGTGTCACGGAGCGACATCCGTCCTCGTTGCGCTGTTTTAGATCATCTGGGGATGTGGACTCAGTGACGTAAACACGATCCTTTAGATATCCTCGCAAAAAGAAATCTAATGGTGTTAAATCGGGCGACAAACCTGTTGTTTATTTCTTCCACAACAGCACGCGCAGAATGGGCTGAGTGACCATCTTGCTGCATCCACGTATGGACTCTCGTGTGTAGACACACATGTTCAAGGAGACCACCCAAACTGTCGACTATAAACGCGCAATATAACTCACCTGTCATTGTACCTAGGAAGTAGTGTGGACCGATGATTTCATCCCCAAGGATTCCACGCCATACATTAATAGACGATCTATGTTGACGATCGACAGGTCGTACCCACCGAGGATTGTCTGTGGCCCAATAGTGCACGTTATGGCGATTCACTGCACCATAATTTGTGAACGTGGACTCATCGGAGAACATAACACCTTCTAAAGACTCCAACGTGAAATTACGCATGGCCCATTCACAGAATGTAGCTCTCCCACGGAAATCGTTCCCATACAGCTCTTGGGTCAGTGACAGGAGGTACCGGTGAAACCTGTGGCCGCGTATTATTCCCCATACAGATGTGAGACTGACACCAGCGACTGCAGCAACGGCTAGTAAGCTTACATGTGGATTGTGTTGTACTGCAGCTATAACAAACACCTCCGTCTCCTCACTTCTTGCAGTTCTTCGTCTGTTAATGCGGCGCATTACCAAGCTACCTGATTCTCGAAGTCGATGTTGGGCACGTAAGAACGTAATGGCTGCCGGAGCTCTTCGTCTAGGATGTCTCACGGCATACGCCATGACTGCTTCAGTGGCATCGTGTTGGCACTCGCCGAGCATCAGCTACATGTCAACGTACTCTTGGTTCGTGTATGCCATCTTCATCCGATGTCAGTAACTGTGGTATATTGAGCCACGTTTGTTTGTGTGGCTCGAAGTGTCGAGTAAACGGCCGTGTGCGGCGACAGCCGGCAGTCTAACAGCGCATAGAGGAGGCTTCTCGCTCCGTGACACCGGCGACGTTACAACTCGGCCGCACCACATTTAGAAGGCACATTGCGTTATGCGCAGCGTGTGTGGTATCTGCCCCTGAAACTTTGAAGGGTTGTAACTCCCAAACTGAAAGTGGTAGGAACGCAATTTAAATTGGTATATACACAGCTGGTGTTCTGATACAAGTGCATGAGAGAAACAACTATTGTTCCATTTTAAAAATATATCTTTTTGCTGTAACTCTTTTGATAACAACACAGTAAACCATGTTCATAGCTCCGCAGACAGAGTAACGTTTCGCCGGCCGGAGTAGTCGAGCGGTTCTAGGCGCTACAGTCTGGAACCGCGCAACCGCTACGGTCGCAGGTTCGAATCCTGCCTCGGGCAGGATGTCCTTAGGTTATGTGATGTCCTTAGGTTAGTTAGGTTTAAGTAGTTCTATGTTCTAGGGGACTGATGACCTCACAAGTTAAGTCCCATAGTGCTCAGAGCCATTTTTTAGAGAAACGTTTCTTATGGTGACCTACCGCAATAAATATTTCCGTCGCATATTAGTTCGTAGCTTACAGAGGGAAACACATTTAGTGAAACACCCTGTATATGAAAGTAATTCCACTACTATAGAAGTACACTATTGATGAAAAATATCTAGAAATAACTATTCATACCTTAAGTGGTATGACCACATGAAACATGTAATAGGAAAATCCGGTGCTAGACCGAGATTCGTAGGAAAAATAATAAGGAAATATCGCTTCTCCACGAAGGAACTGGCTTACAACTCCCTTGTTCGATCTATTCTTGAGCATTGTTCATCAATCTGGGACTATTATCACGTAAGACTAATACAAGAGGTAAACACGGCGCGTTCCGTCACAGGCTAGCTGAGCCGGCACGAGAGCGTTAATGTCACAAAACAAATTAAAAGTGAAAACAGTTTCTACGAGGGTTGGAACTTAAATAGTGGCAGCTATTTATCCACAACCGAGACAAAAGAGTTACGTGTTTGTACCTGTTACAGTCCTTCAAAGTACTCATCAGCGTTGTGTAGAACCCGTTGCCAGCGATGTAGAAGGCGTAGTATACCGTTAGCAGAGCCTGTTTTGTTGATGGTGCGAATGGAGCGGTCTACTGACTGTCGAATCTCTGGAACAGTTCTGAAGCGAATGCCACGAAGTGTTTCCTTCATCTTCGGAATCAAATCAAAGTCACTCGGATTTAAGTCCGGGGACTATGGTGGATGGTACAGTCACATCGACCGAACAGAGCAGCCACAGCTTGCGCTGTATACGCCCGCGCATCGTCGTGCAAAATGATGGGTGGTTTGTGCAGAAAGTGTCGCCACATCTTTCGCAAAGCTGGTCGCAGGTGAGTCTTCAAAAACGAACAGTAATAATGTGCATTGACGGTCTGCCGCGGAGGATCGTAACGCGTTACGATAACACCATCACAGTGGTACACGAGAATCACCATAACTTTTGACCGCTCCATCCGCACCTCCAACAGAACAGGCTCGGCTAACAGTATACTACGCCATCCACATGGCTGGCAACGGGTTCTACACAACGCTGGTGACTACTTTGATGGACAGTAGCAGGAGCAGACATGTAACTTTTGTATCGGTTGTGAATAAATAGTTGCCACTATTTAAGTTCCAACCCTCGTATTCACGTCCTATAATATCCGTTTCCATCCTTTTACACTAACGATTAATGCCTCATTCAATCTTTGTAGCTGGCCGGTGTGGCTGAGCGGTTCTAGGCGCTTCAGTCTGGAACCGCGCGACCGCTACGGTCGCAGGCTCGAATCCTGCCTCGGGCATGGATGTGTGTGATGTCCTTAGGTTAGTTAGGTTTAAGTAGTTCCAAGTTATGGGGGACTGATGACCTCAGATGGTAAGTCCTATAGTGCTCAGAGCCATTTGAACCATTTTTACCAATCTCTGTATTTATCTGGTCTACAAACGCTCCTTCTTTACACTACTATAAATAAGGTTTAATGTAGCCTCTGTTACACCCTTAGGCACTTCTAGTCCTCCCTGGAAATTAGGAAAACAAACTACCAGTCATTGACCGACAAGCATTATTGGCTCCCACACGTTAATGAAACTACAGAAATTTTACTACGGCGCCGCTTTACCTTTGACACTGAGCACTGCGCCTCTCCGTTATCCACCAGTGCTTTTCGAACTGCCATCTCCGTTCTCCGGGCTGCCTCCAACTTTTCACACAGCTTTCACCACTTGATAACCCTACTACCGGTCCTGACTCCGGACTAACACCAACTGACTTCCGTAGTCTTTTTCACTCATGTACTCCGCTACACCACTCTTCGCCTCTGACCTCTTATAATAGATTGCCGGCCGAAGTGGCCGAGCGGTTCTAGGCGCTACAGTCTGGAACCGCGAGACTGCTACGGTCGCAGGTTCGAATCCTACCTCGGGCATGGATGTGTGTGATGTCCTTAGGTTAGTTAGGTTTAAGTAGTTCAAAGTTCTAGGGGACTGATGACCTCATAACTGCTTCGAGCCATTCTTATAATAGATTGTTTCATAACTAACATCAGCGACGAGCTGTCATGGTCACTCTGTTCTCTGCCCATCCCACTGTCTGTCTTGCTCCTTCCAGATGGTTTTAAGAGTACAAAGTGGCCTGGGAATCCCAGATGTTACTCTCAAGGGGGAAGCAGTACTTGGTAAACACCGTCAAATCTCCATCCCGGTTTTACAAAATAACCTCGGAATTCCCCGAGTTGCTATGGTTCCACAGCGGTCACATAGCATCTTGATAAACATTACCAAGAACGGGAGAAATTCTATGTGTCCTGAGATTCCAGGCCTCTAGTCACCGAACAAGCAGCCAATCACCTTTCCATCAACGGAAACTGGTATATGCCCAGCCACCCTCCTCGCAGCCGAGGTAGCAGGTTTCCCACCCACTCCCTTTGGTTAAAGCATCATCACTATCGAGCTTAATTTCGTCTCTAGATTGTATCCCACTGCACGAGATGTAACATGATGCGTGGCACTTGATTTACTATACCTAACATAATGATATCTAAATAATTTTGCTGCATCTTGGTAGTCTGTGATGGAATCACTATATGAATGTAATTGAGCAGACATCCTGCTAATGTCTTAGTTCTCCGTAAATAGTAACTGCTAAGTGGCAAGGTAGTCTCCAGAGTACAGCGTTGAGCTGGATGTAGGCAAAGAACTGAACTGTCTAACAGCAGGTTAGGAATTGTCTGAGTGTCGGCTGTACGTCCTTTTTTGTGCCTGTCGGCAGAAAGATACGCCTGCCCGCCAGCACAAGGTGGAAACAGAATAGAGCGTGGTTGACTGCGATTTGTGAGACTCTATCGGCGGACGTATACAAAACACTGCAGGTAGTGGCGTGAAAGTAGCAAGAGGTCCTGGTTTGTGAACACTATAAGGAGACCGCTGCACAGAACCGAGATGAGGCAAGCGAATATTATACGGCCCCTCGCAGTATGTTTTGTGTACCTCTTACTCGCTACACAACACTCTACGTGAGGATATTCACATAAGCTAGACCTCTCCTCTTCTCGCCGTTCAATGGAATATATATTTTGTAACCTAAATGGTTGCCGCGAACAGCTACATCTCACAATGCTGCAAAACGCGAAACAATTGTTTCTACTACTTATAGTAAGCAGCGTTTTAACTAGTTTCCTATATGATTCACAGGTGCGATGATGCCTGTTACCAAACACGACCTCAGAATAAATAACTACAGTAGATTAAGGGCCTCAACCGTTTCGCTGCTACAGACAGGCTCGTTGCATTCCGTGCCGAGGCGGCTTTTGTTATGGCCGTAATGCTTGAGAAATGCTGGTGCCTATGCTGATAGATGGCGTTCATTCCGGCCGGCATGAAATACTTATCATCCGAGTTTTGAAGATCTACTTGAGGAGAGTTTTCGCAGCAGTGGGCCACAAACATGTTGAACTGTACGTGTCTCAAATTACCGTAAAGGTACAAAAAGGTGTCATTAAACGCTGTAAATATCTTCTGATTCTTACACCTTACGTGCAGCAATTTTGGTAACGCCAGGACGACGCAGGTCTCTATTGGACTATTGGCCAGCGAGCAGTCGACGTTGGCCTTAGTAGCCATTTACAACCTAGAATGTCACGATATTAAGATTGTAATTGGAGCAGTACAACGGACGAGCGGTCTCCAGGCTCTACAACAGCAGCCGAACTTATGTCAGCAGCGTTTCGTGGTGAGGGCGGTACCACCGCAGCCAACTGCAAGAGGGCGAATTTCCCTTCTGATAGAGGTAGACCTCTACGAAATTCCAGACGCACCTTAGGAAGGGTGGCACTCGTTGCTCACTGCCGTGCAGTGCTGTGTGGAACATGAGCTGCTGAGTGAGGAAACGGTGTCAGCAAAGCTGGACGCGGACGTCATTCGCCCAACTAATCCCACGGTCACGCTTCCCTATTGCCAAAAGAGATAATTGTAGATGACTCGATAATATCGAGTTCTGAAGACTGTGGTGACCATGGGAGTTGCAACAATTCATCCTAGTTCTACAAAACCAGACGTGGATGTTAGCTGTTCGAATAGGGTGGTCCTGTCATCTTGGAACCTGGCATCACACTGAAGAACATCCATGTACCATGGGATGCACCTGATCAGCCAGAATAGTCACATAATCCTTGTCAGTAACATGGCTTTGCCGAGTAAGCAAGAGATCCCGGAATACCATGATACGGCTCCTCTGATCATCACTGAATCCCCGCCGTATGTGGTGTAACCTATCTTAGAAGTTGGAAACAGTATAAATCAAGACTAATCTGATCAGATGATATTATTCCATTGCTTCGTAGTCCAGTTTTTAAGGCTTTGGGCCCAGTTTTTCTTGTGATAGGACTTTTGCCTCGCTGGTGTATAGTTTTGGAATTTCAGCTCGCCCTGCCATTCCCTGTTTGTGGAGCTTCCTTTGTGTTCCATTTAGTGCTAATAGGGCTTGCAAGTGACGCTTTCAGTACTGCAGTGACTTTTGTAGCTGTCGTCCTCATTTTTATGGTCACAGTCCTCTTGAAAGATTGTTCGCAATCACTTATCACACATTTTGCTCTGCGTTGTGACATAGAGGATGATGATTTTGTGATTTCCCCGTATGCGATATAAATCTTCGATAAGGTGATTCTTGAAACACGAAACACGTTGGCTACCTTGACTATAGAAGTACCCACCACACTAGCATCAATAATTTGTCATTTGAATGTACTTAACTTCGACGTAACGCACTCACAATTGTGGCCGAGCGGTTTTAGGCGCTACAGTCTGGAACCGCACGACCGCTACGGTCGCAGGTTCGAATCCTTCCTCGGGCATGGATGTGTGCGATGTCCTTAGGTTAGTTAGGTTTAAGTAGTTCTAAGTCCTAGGGGACTGATGACCACAGAAGTTAAGTCCCATAGTGTTTAGAGCCCGCACTCACAATTACACAAAACACTCTTCTGACCACGGCTGATACTAGCAACGTTTCGAGGACATTGCACTGCTGCCGTTCGTTGTTCTTCAAAACAGCGTAACCTGCAGACTTGGTTAGCATCTGTATTTACGTTCAACTAGGAATATCTCGCGGTGTTTCCGCATTTGTGCCCAACCGCTGTACTCCTGTCTGTTAATTGTTACACCAACTCTCTCTTTTTTGTCCTTTTCTGTTCTTTGTCAATTCCAATGTACCCGCGCCGCTGGTGAGAGTCATTCTCCCCACGTCTTTGATACCGCTCTGCTAAGAGAATAATTTCTCATTCTATATGAAGTTCTGACAAAAATGTTATTCGAATATTTCATTTCGAGCAACAATTGAAAATAAATCCTTTTGACAAACTTTACTTGAATTGTTCGTTGCCGTTGATATACAGTTCGAATATCACACTGAAATCCAAGAATTCGTATAAAACGTATATACGTTGAGTATTATGTAAGGAACCGTTGGGAATCAGCTGTGGTCATCCTAAAAGAAGTATGAAAATATTCACTGAGATAAATGTAAATAAGTAATAGCGGAAATATATTATAACTGTTCTATATCGCTCGTCCTCACATAGAAATAACTTTACCAATAGTCACGCAGATTTCAGACAGTAACTAGCTAGTTGCTTTGCAGCACTTTACTTAATTATGCACATGCAACATGAACTTTAACTACTCCTTACATTTAGGTACTTCAGATAGTTTAATTAAATAATAAAAAAGGTAAATTTGAGCACTAGTACGGGCTATAAGAGAGTAGGGGAGTAGCACACATTCTGCTAATTTCGCTTTTCATCAGGCTTTTAATCGTGCAGTACAATTAGTATTCCAGTTTAAAATGGAACCGGCAGTTTACCCGCGAATAATATGGAAATGAGTAATTTCGAAAATGGCTTTTCGACACTGACGGGAATTAACTGCGCGGGTACAGCGAATGGTGGAATGAATCCAGGACCAAATCGAAAAAATTGTGCATAACAGAACCAATATGTATGAAAGCAAATTAATGTATTCTTTATTTTAAAATAAAAAATGAACGCATTTCTAGTGCTTTTAACGAAGCAGTCTGACGAGAGCGCAGCTTTATATACGGCACAATACATGTATATATTGATCTGACAGGATTAGCTATAAATCATATAATTTACAGCGTCTTCGTAATGCGTCAGTGATGGAACATATCCGACTAGCGGACAGCATTTATTAATCAGCTGTAGTATCCGGCACTGCGCAGACTCTTTGGTGGTGAAGGTTATTCGATGTTGCATATAGGATACGTGACCTGAGGCGTTTCCTGCACGTTGTGAGTAGTATTATTTGTTCACAGTTACGGGGTGCTGAAAATGGATAATATACTAATGGATAATTTACAATGTATCTGAGTAAGAAAATGGTTTCGAAATACAGTAGGCTAGTGTACAATTTTATAAGTACATGCAGCGAAATATTATTTACCAGACTGTAGTAATAAGAGCAGAACGACATTAAAATGAAGCAAGTGTTGAGAAACGAGCGTGACAATGTTCTAGCCTACCCTGATGTTACGCAATCTTTACACTGAGGAAGACATAGTAAAACAAAGGAGAAATATTGAAAGAGAAATAAATTTCATCGAAACGTTTATGGAAAAGAAGCTATAAATTGAGCTCCAAGGCAGGTAAAACATGAGCACTGGAATGTGTCATAGCTAAATCAGGTGACAATGAAGAAGGCAGATTAGACGATAATACACTAAAAGTGGTAGATATCTGCTATTTTTGAAGCATAATAGTTCACGGTAGCCGTAGCAGAAAGGCTGTAAAAAGAACGCTGGCAGCAGCAAAGAGAGCCTTTTTTAAAAATAGCAATTGGTTAACACAGAATAGCAAAGATTCATAACACAACAATTTATAAACTTATTTGTCCGGAGTAGTCGAACACTTGCTTGTCTGGAGAAGTCGAACCCTTGCTGCTTAGTCCTGTCGTACATTTCAACAGTGGCCTCTCTGAGTTCATACAGAGTATGACAAGGATTTATGTGTGTTGCACAGCAAGACTGAAATGGTCCGAAGCATTGCTGTACCAGGTTCGTGTCAGCAGACACTGCAGGCCATTCCTGGCGCCTGAAGCAACGTGTATATTAACTGGTTACAGTGGGGTCACGCTTCATCCTCCACGCCAGTATGTCGATTGTAAGGCTGGACAATAAGTCAGAGGATCGTTGCAATTACAGCAGAGATCTTAAATTAACCTCTATAACGATGAGAGGCGTCCGGCACCTGTATGTGAAGTCAGCTCAAAACATTCCTAAGACATGCACTGAACTTCCGCCACCTTACGAAGATCAAAAGGCGCCAGACAATTCAAGCGAAGAGAGCCGGGAGAAAACAACATCTTTGCAAATGCTGAGAATGACGCATAACTTTTTCGAGAATTTTACACATTATAAACAATAACGTCCCTATAACAGTTTATCGGGGGACTCCCGATGTTACTTTGCGGCATTGACGTTGTCACTGTCGATCGCACATGGCGCGTTATGCGCCGCACATACCACTGGACTTGCAAAGCGCCCGCCAGCGGGCCGCCGCGGGTCCCGCTCTCTGCAGGACTCGCCTATGGGTGGCCCCACGGTCGCCACCAGAGAACACCACTTCAACCAAAGAACTTGTAAAAGTAACTAGTTAACCTCAGGGCGTTACAGGCACGGAATGTTTTCATCCTTCAGCTGGACGCTATTGTGAAGATTAGAGCCTCATAAGTTTAAATGTATTGTGGCTTGTAAGGACACAGTTCAAACTATATATACTGTAACCTTCCCACAAAAATTAAAAAAAAAAAATGACAATATTATTTAAGAATACTAATGGACATTGCTCTATGCGTAACCTGCCCACAATGAAATGTACTGACAATGGCAACAAAAATGTGAAATTCGCAATCTGACTCAAATATAAGTTCTTCACAAAAAATTTTAAAGTCTATTCAGTGATAAGAAAATTCAATTAAACCGAAACATCGGTCTTTGGCCCTGTGTAAAACAATCAGAATTAAAGTCTTACCTCAGAATAACTGGATGTCAAATTTCTGCTCTTATTTCTGCGCACGGCTTGGAGGAACTGCATTGCAAATAATAATATTCCTTTTTTCTGTGAATTTACTGAAATTTTTCTTCAAAAGAAGTGGAATGAAATGGGAAGTGCAACGAAATCTTTAGTTCAATAAAAAAAATAAAATTTTTAAAAAATGCTTTAAAAATAAAAATTATTATTGGGGGACTTGTTGGAGATTGATTACAATAAATAAGTTTTACATTGTCTAATGATTATATTAATTAACAGTATACCTCATTCAGCATCTTGACCAGTGTTGCCGACCGCCTACATCACACAACCGCACTGGGCTGCTACTACTGACCGACCGCTCTGCATGACGACTATTAGCGAACTGCACTGCACGACTACTACTGACAGAGTACTGCCCTCAACTAGACAGAGCTACAGACTCGCAACGACTACTGACAGACTGAGAACCGCTCGCAACACTCGCGCGGTCTAGTGCATACTCTCTGGTCACAGATGCTACAATGCCTCGCCATCGCTGCTATGTTACATACGTGTTTCATAACCCTCCACTGGGGGGGCAAAAATTTGGCAGCGATGGTGAGTCATTTGGACTTGCCAAGCACGGCAAAATTTTTCTTTAATTAACAAAATTCTTCAACTTACAGAATATTTAAACGTTGTGCACACGCACTAAGTACAAAATATATCAGACAACGACAAAATGTGAGTACAAAACATAGTAGCAAATCAGAAAAATGTATATACAAATTATTTGACAGATAAAGTGCACAGGCACTGAAAAAAAAAATTCTTTAGCATATTCAGAACAAATAAACAGACTGGCAAAAAATATTATGTTGACAAATGACATGAGTGCACATGCACTGCAGTTGAGAACATATCAGTAATTGATGAAATGTATGTACAATTAGTAACAAATGGCATAAGTGCATTCGCATTAAAGTATTGAATATACAGAATAGTAGAAAACATAATGAAAAATGAGATAAGCGTACAGGCACTGAAGTTCAGTAGAAAACATATTAACACCTAACAGAAGTGCACATGCACTGTAGTTCAGAAAATAAAAAATGTATATACAATATAAAAGACAAGAGTGTACATATACTGTACTTCAGAACAAATCGAAAAATGTCTTTAGCATTTTCGCAATAAATAAACATAATGGCAAAAAAATCATGTCCAAAGTGCACATGCACTGAAAAATGTCTTTAGCATTTTCACAACAAATAAACATAATGGCAAACATCATGTCGACCAGTGACATAAGTGTACTCGCACTGGAGTTCAGCGAATCGAAAAATGTATAACCTATGAACATAAATGATGTTACCAAAAAAATTTTTTTTTTTTCTTTATGTGATAAGAATCAGGATAGGAAAGGGAAGGATTGCATCATGGTTGTAGCACTTTAGATTGCACACAGCTGCTCTGAAAGTCCATATCTTTCCACAGAAGTACAACACCAAGTGACACAACTTGAAGTTCTTTTCCCATCAGAATTTATCAGTGTAGCCAAGACACTGAACTGTCGTAGTAATGTTCCATGTTTTCATTTTGGCAGTACATTAGGTACACCAAACAGTGGGACCATAATAACGTCTTCATTGCTCACGGTGGTGGACAGCATGTCGTGTCAACACCACGCTCTTACAAGGCACACCAACGTAGAATTAGTGCAAAACCAAAGATAGTGCTCCATGATCACTAGGATAAACAGGACAAATGGACATTGCAGTAATTCAGGGTAGTTAGCTTATGAGGAGAAGGACATTATGTCACATAATATTGACAATTACAGACTTAATTAGTAGTTTGTGGCATTCATAGCCCAGTTATTGAACATTTCTGTACCAAGTATGTAGTATTACAGAAAAATGTTCATTAATTGTTTTACATAGGATCAGTAGCCTTCTTTTCCTAGTTACAAAGCATTATGAAATAAATGCATTCTTTTCCAGTTACAAAATATAGTATAATTAATTAATCATTTGTCTTCCAATAGTAATAATCATTATCTTTTTCCTAACCACAAAGCATTATGAAACAATAGCATAGTTAATTAATTATGTGTCATTCCAATCTAGTAAGAATTATTAGCCTTCTCCTAATTACAAAGCATTATTAAACAGTCACATTCATTTCCAATTACAAAGTATGGCATCGTTAATTAATTATTTGTCATTCCAATGTAGTAAGAATTATTACCCTTCTCCTAATTACAAAGCATTATTAAACAGTAATTAAGATTCATTAGCCTTCTAATTACAAAACATCCTAATTACAGTTAATTAATCATTTGTCATTCCAATCTATTAAGAATCATTAGCCTTCTTCTAATTACAAAGCATTATTAAACAGTCACATTCATTTCTAATTACAAAGTATGGCATCGTTAATTAATTATTTGTCATTCCAATGTAGTAAGAATTATTACCCTTCTCCTTATTACAAAGCATTATTAAACAGTAATTAAGATTCATTAGCCTTCTAATTACAAAACATCCTAATTACAGTTAATTAATCATTTGTCATTCCAATCTATTAAGAATCATCAGCCTTCTTCTAATTACAAAGCATTATTAAACAGTCACATTCTTTTCTGGTTACAAAGTATCAACATTGGAAACAAGAGCTAATCAATGGCATAATTAATAACAATTCTTCAAGTGACATTAATTATTGGCACTCAGTGGCCAGCAAGTATTGAATAAAATAAAACATAGTTCATCATTCAGTATTATTCAGATCATTACGAAGTCATTATTAAAAATCAGCTAATTAGTCATAGCATTAATAATCATGGGCATTATAAGTAGTCTCATTACAATAAAACATTGTTCCTCATTCAGTAGTATTCAGATCATTACAAAGTCATTACTAAAATCAGTTAATTACAATCATAGCATTAATAATCATAGGCATTATAAGTAGTCTCATTACCATAAACAGTGTTCCTCCTTCAGTAGTATTCAGATCATTACAAAGTCATTATTTTAAATATATACTTTCTCATTAAGAGGTCATTACTCAAGTGACATACTATTCAGAGCTAATCAGTATTATTCAGAATTTTCTCAAACTGGTATCACTACTTGGGACTGGTAATATATTTTTTTTTGTTAGCAATGCATTGCGTTGGGATCGTTAATTAATTGCTGAGGCATAACACTATTTGTTTTTGACCTATTGCTGCAAATGAGAATAGGTAACGTCATTCGTCATGAGTCAACTGTAGCAAGATTATGGAACAAGGCATTATATGTGATCACATTTATAAATGATAAACACAAATGGGTAAAAAATAAAAATGCAAGTACTAGAACAGGTATAATAAGTAACAGGTTTAGTAAGTATCATGAAAAGCTTCTCCTGAAAAAAATACAAAATGAATTATTGACCTGAAAGAAGAAACTCACACTATGCTGAAAAGTAGTGAACTTCGAATTAACAGGCAGTGAAGTGTGTATAAAAATGTGTTCCATAGCTGTCCTTTCCAAAACTTTCAGTCATCCTACTATGCAATGTAACACCTGCTGTCAAAGCAAACTGCAACAAATACTTAAATAACTACGTAGCATAAATACATAACTTCAACATTATCCTCATCTGTAAAAAAAAAAACTTCATTATCCATATCATCATAACTTCACTATTATCATCACCTGTAAAGAAAAACTTCATTATTCATAATACCATTTCCTTCATCATTATTCATCAGTATTCATTATCATCTGCAAAAAATCACTTCATTACTCATTACACAACTATTCCTTATCTCTAGCATATTTCATCACTAAAACTAAGATGTGTAGTTCAGTCTGACAGCCTGCATCAATCACCTTTTATTCTGAAAGAAAAAATTAGTTAAGACTGCTATTCTATGATGAGTATAGTATATTCTTGTTAATGCTTGTTAATCCTGATCCATTTACTCTTCCTCATAAAGTTATTGCATCTTCTTTCGTTTATTCCGTAGGTGAAATTCCCATTTCTGTTGAATTTATTTCTTACACGCATCATTTCTTTCTGAAATTCATGAACAAAGATTAATGTCTTGCATTTAAATCCTATACCCACTAAATAATGACTGGTTTATGGTGACACAATTAACCATACAGCATAACATGACAGAAAACGTAATATGTCAAAGACATTGACAGTGTTCAGATGCAAAAATGTACACAGAATATCACAATGCAGCAGCAAAAAAAATGTAAAACAGTCACGATGTTGAGATGTCATAAGGCAAAAAAAATGTCAAAGTCAACTGGTGTGTGTTATATCTTAACTATTTCACAGTGCATATAAACAAAACTGGAGTACAATCATATACACAAAAAATGGAAAAATGTGCACGGTCTGATGTGTAACGACAAGAAAAGCGACCTGCTAACCTTACCTTGCCGGGCACTTGCCAAGAAAATTGCGATAATCATCAGTAATTAGTCAGGTGAAATAATTGCATAAGTAAATGGCATCATAGCATGTTACATCATAAAGTGGTTTCACTCAATAAACGGTTTAATGTTTGAGATATGGTGATTGCCTTTCGATTTTCTGGTTCTCAAAGTTTCGACGTGTACGACATTGGGGTGAGGGATGCTGCGAATCCGATATGGACCGGCGTATAGAAGTTCAAATTTACTGCACTTACCTTTTAATTTGCTGGATAAATAGTGTGTACGTACTAATATCTTCTGTCCAACGTGAAAGTCACGGCGTGTACAAACCTGTTTTTGCTGTCTTCTCCGGCGCTCTGCGGCACGTT
Organism: Schistocerca serialis cubense; assembly: GCF_023864345.2. Taxonomy (NCBI): domain Eukaryota; kingdom Metazoa; phylum Arthropoda; class Insecta; order Orthoptera; family Acrididae; genus Schistocerca; species Schistocerca serialis. The sequence continues at coordinate 317,511,251 of NC_064646.1, forward strand.
TGATGTTGTTCAGCGCAATGTCAATTATTTCATGGTGTCGTAGACGACGACATTTAGGGAAGTTTACTAATTCTTTAATTTTGTTCGGTGGTTCAACGTTTTTCAGTATAACAGACGGAGATAGCATAGTGGATTCATTTGGAATGGAATTAATTACATCTTGGAATGAGAGTATGTGTGTGTCCCAATCAATATGTCTTTTGTGGCAGTATATTCGGCACAGTTTACCAATTTCTTTCATTAATCTTTCACAAGGGTTCGAAGAAGCGTGGTACTTGGATATATAGATCGGAGAAATGTTTCTGGCTCGTAACATGCGTGTCCATACGCTACTACGAAACTGAGATCCATTGTCAGAAATTACTTTCATCACATGCCCTACATGAAATAGAAAATGTTTTACAAATGCTTTCGAAACAGTTTTAGCAGTAGCTTTGCGTAACGGAGTGAAAGTAACAAATTTTGAAGTGAGCTCAACAGCGACAAAAATATAGCAAAAACCTCTGTTAGTTCTCGGAATCGGACCAAAAATATCTACTGCGGCCATATGTCTTAATTTAACAGGTATAATGGGATATAAAGGAGGAATATGTGAAGTGGTGTCTGATTTAGCTTTCTGGCAAATTTTACAAGACGCTAAAACTCGTCGTATACGTTTTTCCATGTTAGTAAAATAACAGTTCTGTCTCAGTATAAGAAAACATTTTCGTGCTCCGTAATGTGCGTAGCTTAAATGAGTGTACCAAATTAATTTGTTGACCAGTTCGTCAGGAATGCATAATAACCAATTGTTGCTGTCAGGATGAGAGCGGCGAAACAGAACGTCATTGCGTACAGTGTAATGGTTTCTAATCGTAACATTTTTTCTATCTTGCCAAAGGTGTTTAATTTCTTTCCACACATTGTCTTTATTTTGCTCCTTTGCTATGTCCTGTAATGACGATGAAATAAAGTTTTCAAATGCAACTTGCTGAATGTACATGACACTGAAATTTGTTTTGCAGAAGTTGGTTGCTACGTCTTGCTGATTGTTGCCGAGAGAACGCGATAGTGCGTCTGCTATAACATTTTGTGTGCCGGGAATGTGAACAATTGTAAAATTAAATTCCTGTAAATAAAGTTCCATCTACTTAACCTGTCGTGAGTAAATTTAGCCGAGAGTAAAAATTGTATCGCTCTGTGGTCTGTGTAAACGGTGGTATGTCTGCCATAAAGAAAGTGCCGAAATCTCGTAAAAGCCCATACAACACATAATGTTTCAAGTTCTGTAACGGAGTAATTTCGCTCAGCAGGTGACAGAATGCGGCTTGCAAATGCGATGTTTTTGATTACTATTGAACCATCTTCCTCAATTTCCTGGAAAATATGTACGCCTAAGGCGGTGTTGGAACTGTCGGTGGCAATGGAAAAATTTCTAGTAAGGTCTGGGTGCGATAAAAGTGGTGCATTCAACAGAGCATGTTTCAAATAACATTCTCGTGAGCAAAATTCTGCGTATCAAAAGTAATGTTTGCGTTACTGTAATATGCAATCTGTGCTGTATCTGGTTAAAATTCTGTCGTACGTGCTATTATTTACGGGAGAATGTTGAGGCATATCCACTATATGAACTGTTCTGTTATTTCTTACTGACGTGTTACGCTATGGATGACACCTATTGTCTGTTTCATTCATGATTATTTGTTGTTGCTGATGTTGTTGCTGCTCATAAGATCGACTGTTATTAAATGTACGCCGAGAATTGTGCTCATTATTTTTACGTCTGTCATGATAGTAATTTCTATACGGCGCATTGCGATACGACTTGAAATAGTGTGTTGTCTGTACGTAGTTATTTCTTTGCTGCCATGCGTTACTATTTGTTGGAGCTGGGACTATACGTGCACGCGGCGAAACATAAAAGTTTGGTTGACCTTGTAGACTGCATTGTTGGTTACGTATGCTAAGCGGTTGACTTTCATGCTATTGTGGTGAGAAACATCTATTGTTACAAAAATGTGGTTGCGACTGCCGAAAATTTTGTACACACTGATGATTACGATTTTATCTGTAATTAAAATTACGGCGGTAGTTGTCATTACGGGAGTGCCTACTGAAAATTGTCACATTCGGTAAAAATTTGTCACATCGGGTTTTCATTACATATTCTTAATCCTAGATAGAGCAATAGTTGAAGAGCAGTTTTGATAGATATAAAGGATAGTAGAAGAAAAGGCAGCAGTGCAGAAAACTAAAGATGAAACAGCACTACTACAGCTCGCGGCCCTATGCTCGCAACGGCACATATTCATTAAAGCGTAATGAATCCCCTGAGGTCTTTTACGCACTGCAAATAAATTTTAGCTTTTGCGTTACAGGCAACAGCGGTAAAAATCCAAAAGCAAATTGTTGTATTCTTGCTAATTCCAGTTTCTGCATAATACGTAATGCTGATGAAAATACAATAGCAAATTGTCGCCTCAGGTTCAAAGCTAGCTTCTGCATTACAGGCAATAGCGGTGAAAGCATAAAAACAAATTGACGTATACAGCTCAAAGCGTGTACCTGTGTTCTGTCATTGTTAAATTCTTTACATTTTCTTGCGGATAAAAATTGCTCGTAATTTACGTTCTCGTCATTGAATATGAAAACACGTTCGGGTTTGTGTGTGAATCTGTTTGTCTGTGTCGTTTCGTACTTCAAGTTGCATAGCTTTTCAGATTTTAAGTCGCGTAGCTTTTCGGATTTTAATTCGCGTAGTCTCTGTAAATTGTTCATATTATACACGCTGCGTGAGTCTAACAAATGTTCATAAAGTGGCGTCTGTTGTGGTATGTTATTAACTGAAATGTTTTTCATCTCTGTTACTTCTTGTTGTAAATTTGATAACTTCCTACGTAACGTGTTGTTAGATGAATCGATCTCATTAATTGTCTGCTGTAAATTTTGAAATTCAGGTGTTTGGATAAATGAAACCGGTGCAGTATCGTCTGATTTATTGTCATTAGCATTTTCGATAACATCAATACGACTGGCCAATTCATCACATTTTTCAGTCAGTATTTTAACCTGATCATCGGTTTTAGAATCAGACGCATTAATCTGTTTTTGCAACTTGCGCGTAGTTTCGCTCAGTTTTTTAACATCAGCTTTGATAACATCACAACCCTGTGTTAGATCTAATTGTTCGAATCTACCTGTCACTGTTTGAATATTTACTGTGTGTGTATCTGTTTTTGATTTAAGGTCAGAAATTTCATCCCGTAATTCCGCGTTCAATTGTTCTATGGTATTAATTTTGTCGGACACTGTAGTAATATTATTGTCTACATACGTCTTCGCTTTCGCGAATATTTTACGTTTGTCCTCTTGTCTTTGTGCAGTGATTGTTTCCATGACTTGTCGTTTTACTTTGTTTTGATCCTGAATAAATCTGCGGAAACGCGTATCACTGTTCTGTATGTGCTGATTAAAGCGCTCGTTAATCTGAGTGTTCTGCTGTTCGAATTTCGCGTCTATCTTTGCGTCCATAGTGCGCGAAAGTTCTACCGTCATTGCTCTAAACTCGTCCCGTAATTGTGCAGCTTTTTCAGAGCATTGTTTAGCGACTCCGCTAATTTCGTCTCTGAGTGTATCTGTTGCGGCTGTTTGCATTTCCCTTAATTCTTGCGCAACAGACTTTATTTCTTCGCTATTTTTTCGTGAACAAGCCTCAATTTCCACGCGCAACTGTTCCTTAGTGTCATGGCACTGCGCGGCAACGGCTCTAATTTGTTCACTAAGTTGTTTGAAATTTTCGTCATTATTGTCAAGTTTTTCATTTAAGTGTTTGTTATCTTCCCTAAGTTGTTTGACCTGTTCATTGAGTTGTTGTTTGAGATTTTCGTTATCTTGTTTGTTATCTTCCCTAAGTTGTCTGAAATCTTCACTCTGTTGTTTACTCATTTGTCGCAACAAAGCCATAATTGGATTCGACTCAAGGTCAGCATTTCTATTCTCTGTGCTGTTCAACAGTGGATCTGGAATTGTTTCACTTTCTGTAACCATTTGGTCATTTTGAGATTTACAAAAAGGTTTGTCAGTCAAATGTATACTATCAGTCATTGTTTCGGAATTAAATAAATCTGTCGTACCTTGTGTATCCTGTTCATTTTCATTAGACAAATTTGTCTGTACATTACTTAGATTTTCTAAATCGGGTGTGTTAAGCTCGGCAGCGCTCATTACTATAGACCGCTCCGCGTCATCAATTGTCGTCAAGTTAACAGACGAGACAATTGAGTTCGTTTGTTCATCATTAAGGTGAAAGTCATCATTAGTGGTTGGAATGCACTGATTGTTAGTGGACGCAGGATTGTCATGATTACACTGCGTGTCACTAGTATTATTGGTGAAGTTATTTAATTCGCTTATTTCGTTCATAATACCTCGCGATACACTATTCACAGTCTTTCGCGGCATTTTAACAACAGTCACAATTATTCACAAAACAATAAGCACAAATGCAAAAGCAACACACAAATACAATAGAGCAACGAATTGCCGTTGACCTGTAGAAAGAAAGTCACAAGATTAATAAAAGCGTTGCACCAAATCCTAATTATATCTAAGCAAATAAGAGCAGATATGTGACTGTTTTTCAAAAGACTCTCAACGAAATTCGATCCTGGCAGGTTCGCCAAGTGTAACCTTCCCACAAAAATTAAAAAAAAAAAATTACAATATTATTTAAGAATACTAATGGACATTGCTCTATGCGTAACCTGCCCACAATGAAATGTACTGACAATGGCAACAAAAATGTGAAATTCGCAATCTGACTCAAATATAAGTTCTTCACAAAAAATTTTAAAGTCTATTCAGTGATAAGAAAATTCAATTAAACCGAAACATCGGTCTTTGGCCCTGTGTAAAACAATCAGAATTAAAGTCTTACCTCAGAATAACTGGATGTCAAATTTCTGCTCTTATTTCTGCGCACGGCTTGGAGGAACTGCATTGCAAATAATAATATTCCTTTTTTCTGTGAATTTACTGAAATTTTTCTTCAAAAGAAGTGGAATGAAATGGGAAGTGCAACGAAATCTTTAGTTCAATAAAAAAAATAAAATTTTTAAAAAATGCTTTAAAAATAAAAATTATTATTGGGGGACTTGTTGGAGATTGATTACAATAAATAAGTTTTACATTGTCTAATGATTATATTAATTAACAGTATACCTCATTCAGCATCTTGACCAGTGTTGCCGACCGCCTACATCACACAACCGCACTGGGCTGCTACTACTGACCGACCGCTCTGCATGACGACTATTAGCGAACTGCACTGCACGACTACTACTGACAGAGTACTGCCCTCAACTAGACAGAGCTACAGACTCGCAACGACTACTGACAGACTGAGAACCGCTCGCAACACTCGCGCGGTCAAGCGCATACTCTCTGGTCACAGATGCTACAATGCCTCGCCATCGCTGCTATGTTACATACGTGTTTCAATACTTATTAGTCTATGCGCGCGCGCACACACACACACACACACACACACACACACACACACACATATATATATATATATATATATATATATATATATATATATATATATATATATATATCTCAAAACAAGCTTTGCATCATCTCGGTTCCGAGAGTTCCGGAAGCTGTACTGAAAATTGGAATAGAGATCAACATAATCATCATTTCTGTCCTTTTTCTGGCTCATGAAAACCACACATTGCATGTTGTACTACCATACAGCTAAACCTTCAGTGGTGGTGGTCCAGATTGCTGCACACACTAGTACCTAATACCCAGTGGCACGTCATCTTGCATTGGTGCATGCCTGTATTCGTCGTGGCGTACTATCCACAAGTTCATAAAGGCACTGTTGGTCCACATAGTCCACTCCTCAACGGCGATTCTGCGTAGATCCCTCAGTGGTTGATGGGTCGCGTCGTCCGAAAACAGCCCTTTTCAATCTATCCCAGGCATGTTTGATAGGGTTCATGTCTGGAGAACATGCTGGCCACACTAGTCGAGCGATGTCGTTATCCTGAAGGAAGTCATTCACAAGATGTACACGATGGGGGGCGAGAATTGTCATCCATGACGACGAATGCCGCGCTAATATGCTGCCAATATGGTTGCACTACCGGTCGGAGGATGGTATTCTCGTATCGTACAGCCGTTACGGCGCCTTCCTTGACCATCAGCGGCGTACGTCGGCCTCACACAACGCCACCCCAAAACAGCAGGGAAGCTCCACCTTGCTGCACTCGCTCTATAGAAGGCGTTCAGCCTGACCGGGTTACCTCCAAACATGTCTCTGGCGACTGACTGGTTGAAGGCACATGCGACGCTCATCGCTGAAATAGAGCGTGATACTAATCCTGAGCGGTCCATTCGGCGTGTTGTTGGGCCCATCTTTACCGCGCTGCACAATGTCGTGGTTGCAATGATGGACCTTGCCATGGACGTCGGGAGTGAAGTTGGTCATCATGCAGCCTATTGCGCACAGTTTGAGTCGAAACACGACGTTCTGTGGCTGCACGAAAAGCACTACTCAACATGATGGCGTTGCTGTCAGGGTTCCTCCGAGCCATAATCCTTAGGTAGCGGTCATCCACTGCAGTATTAGCTCCCGGGCGGCCTGAGCGAGGCATGTCATCGACAGTTCCTGTCTCTCTGTGTCTCCTCAATGTCCGAACAACATCGGTTTGGTTCACTCCGAGACGCCTGGACACTTCCCTTGTTGAGAACCCTTCCTGGCACAAAGTAACAATGCGGACGCGATCTAACCGCGGCATTGACCGTCTAGGCACGGTTGAGCTACAGACAACACGAGCCGTGTACCTCCTTCTGGTGGAATGACTGGAACTGATCGGCTGTCGGACCCCCCCGTCTAATAGGCGCTGCTGATGCATGGTTGTTTACATCTTTGGGCGCGTTTAGTGACATCTGTGACGTCAACGTCAATCTTCCGGTGTTCTGGGAACCACGGTGATGCAAAAATTTTTCATGTGTGTATATTATTTCTTAGTCTGACTGTACTGTTCACACATTCCAGCGTACGTGAAGGGAAATGGTGAAGAGAGTGCAGCATTTAGTTGAACGAGTAAATTCTGGATTGCCGCCAACATTACCCGTCACGGGTACGTCGATATATTTAGATGTTTTATATCAGGGGTTTCAGTTACATTTTTCAGGAGGGATACATCACTAAATTTGCATATTTTTCAGTAAGTGCTGTTTTTACAATACTGGTGGATAGGAGGCTCAATACTTTTTCTTTAGGATGCTTAAAATAGTTCAAATGGTTGTGAGAAGATCACACAATCAGGTATCAGGATTCCCCGCTTACTGCATATGGCATGGAAACGTAATAATTTACTGTACCAGATTACAGAAATTTCATATGATGCTAAATAGATTTCACTTCAGAAATTTGGAGCACTAAATAACGAAATGCTATAATTCACGATCATGCTAAAGCAAGCTTCATTCACTTGCGAACAAACAGCTGCGTCAAATTTCCCGTAGTACGTAAAAAAATCGATAAACCGTGTTTGCTTGCAGATATTTTATGAATTAAATGCAGTCTTGCAGTTAGATACTTAAATGAGACGTTATCTTCGTGACTTAACTCAAAGGAAGATGTGTTATAACCAAAGGCGAATGAGTTTACCATCACAATGGCCACCAAGGCGCCTTCATATTGCCCCCTGTTCACAGTTGACGTCTTCCTGTATTGTGGGGCGTTCCTTCGACTCGCTGCATGCAACTGTCTCTTCTGTGATTCTTTTTAAGATGCTCCACACCGAGCACCGTCCCAGATCTCAGAAGACGTTTAGTGGGCACGACGCTACTAATCTGAGTACAGCTAGCATGTGATTGTACATTGTAACCGCTGGACAGTGATCCACAGAACTGAACTGAGACAGTGTGGAACAGTTACAATGAAGTGTGACAGAGTTATGTGTTTATCTTCCTCACCTTGATATATTGTAAATAGCGTAAATAAATATGATCGTGTTTTATCCATTTAATAAATGTTGAGGTATCTATGCTATCTGCTACACAGTATGGGCAGAACAACATCTGTATCTGATGATTTAGCTCCAGAAAGGAAAGCCTATTGGGGTCCATTTCCCACGATGTCCTGAAACCGTAATCATATCCACTCAAATACTGTCTAAGATCGTAATTTGTTCACTAACCAAAGGTACTGAGCTATAGCTATTGCCTCCGGAAGTCTAGAAAGAAACCTTTGTTTTTGGTTTTCCAGGTCTCATGGACGAATAGAGCTATCTGTCTTTCAGGGAAATCTTTATTTCCTAAATCCATATTTAATCGTATAGAGGAGAACTTCGCGCTCCAAGAAAGTTACAGTCACAGAGCTAAATACACGTTCCATAACTCTACAGCAGATTTACTTCTGAGATAGAGGCTTATGAATTCACCCCTTTGGATTATACCAGGTGATTTTCTGTTCACCAGTCATTTACGTCAGTATGTGGTGGTATAACGGGAGGAGTGATATCTCCGGGTATCGTTATCACTACTACTATCATGAAGAAAGGCACCATATGGGTCACTTGCTATGTTTTATTTGGAAAGCAGCAGCCCAAAGATAAATTTTCTCTGAATCCTCACCCTTCTGGTAAGCTGAGAATAGTAGTTATGTGGATGTGATGATAGCCTGTATTACTACTCAAAACCCACTACCCAAACAAACATGGAAAGTCAACCAGACCATGTGTTTCTACATTGTTTCTCAATATCTGCCATTTCGGCGTTCTTCGGTTGGTTAAAGAGGGAATCATACTGTGACCTTCTGGTACTAAACAATTTCGGAATATCAGATTCAGTAATTCACCATTACTTATGCCATTATCTGTTCCGGTGCCAGTATATCAACAGAACAACGCACTGTTAGTATATAATTTCTATGCTTTCACGTGCTATACGCAAGACCAAATGCTCTTAATTTTTTTAGTCAGATCGGCTGGCAAAATATTTCTATTTCGTAGAAAGCTTCTTGCTTTGCTCCCTCTTCTTTCATACTGACCGACTTCATTCATCTTTCTTCAACAAGGGTTCGACTTATCTTAACTCTGAGATGAAACGCTCTTTATCTTACAAGTAACTTTCTAATGCGTCTATTGAATTATTGCTAGTGTTTCAAAACCCCAACTTCGTTCGGTAGATATATATCAACATGTCAACAATGTATGGAACAATGGCTTTCATTTTTGGTCCCCATTTTCGTCTTCAAAAGTGGATATTTGATGTTGACTGCACAGATATTCTACAACAATTTCCAGTCATTGTTTCTAAGGAAAAACAACAAACTCCTACAAGTATTACTTGCTCGGTGATCTAAAGCATTTAATAAAAATAAATACATTCACATTTGTTTGAACCGCTGTACTAGCAGTATTTATAATTTTATGATCCTCGCACCTGACCGATTGAAGTCTCTCCCAATTACGAAAGCATGATTAACAAATTTACCTCACACCGGCTGCTCCTGTGATAAGCGGTCTATAATTGCATACGATTAAAATGTTTGACCCACCTCTGATGCTGAGCCTATTTTACACCAGAAATCTGAGGTAATATTACTAGATATTGTTGAGCTCTTTACGGCAGTAAATACGCTACCGCGTTTAACGGGACTGGCTATCCTCGTTATACAAACACGAGCTCCTCCTTGGGCCGTGAAAGCCCAAGAGACGGCTCCCGACCGACGAGTCATCCTCTGCCTTAGGCGTCATGAGGATGGAATATGGAGGAACATGAGACAAGCATACAGCACAGCTCTCCCAGCTATTTTGCAGACTTTCCAGACATTGGAACCGCTACTGCTCGCTCAAGTAAGCCCTCAGTTGGCATCACGAGTCTGAGTGCATCCCATTCAAGTCCTCCCACCAAGCAAAAATCCTACCACTACCGGCAACCCAACCCGGGTCCTCTCCATGTCACGTCCACTACTCAGATGCGAATCCTCGCTATATTCGGCGTAAAAGAGCTATGTCTACAGACTTTTAGGATCAAGAGATAAAAGCAAACACCTTTCTTATGACACAGAAATACCACAGGTGTAGTTCCCCCTGTAAGGGCTTACGAAGATTTTGATACTATTAATATTTAGAGACGTTGTTCAAACTGTGATGTGACGAATACTGTTTCAGAGATATTTCTCGAAATTTTATCCCTTTACATTCATACGTAACTCGTATCTGCGTGCTAATAGATGTCCAACACGCTCAAATCAACCTGGCGCTTCGAGAATAATGGCTGCAGCTACGAAGGGCAGCCAGCTTTTCTGGATAGTCTGTCTCTCGTACACCAAGCGCTTCATCTCCTTTGTCAAAAAGAAATCCATAACAGGTGAGCAACACTCTAATACGATATTCAGCAAACGGCAGTCTGAAAGACGTTATCGTAGCTGTGACATTCCTGGCACATAAAAAGGTATTTTTTTGTAATCTCTCCTAAACGCACAAAAAATTTTAATACTCCGTTTCTTAAGAATTTATATACGAAGTGTGTGCAATAAATAATGCATAAGGTTGGTTTTTATTATTCCTAACATTTTGACTACAAATTCCTATTTTTCAGCAATGTGACGGTCTTACACTATGTTAATGGGACGACCTGAATATCTGCGTGGTATCATTCTACCGATCGACGTCGGAGTCAGAGTCTTCGTCTTGCTGTATCAATAGCCTCCCCATCACCATCAAAGACATCCCCATCATCCACGTGCTACTTCTCGAGGAGAACACCCTTCGTTGGGCCAACAGCCATCCGCACAGATGGTCCTTTATTGCTCTTTATGGTCTTCTGTTAAGCGGCGTGGAACCCAATGGACACAAATGTTTGAGTAACCCAACTGGTGGACGAGTGTGTCATAACTACCATCAGTGACGTCCAGATGAGCATCGAGGTGTTTGTTGTGATCCGTTGATCACCTCGAATGAGAGTATCCGTACGTTTTAACACTGGAGGAATCACAGCCGCGTTTGGCCGGCCTGAACGCGAGAGACCGAACCGGTATGCGTGAATTTGGTGAGATGATGACAGATGCCTCACCCAATGACTCACCGTACGTTTGTGCACTTTCAGATCTCCGTAGACATTCCCCAAGCGCCTATGAATATCTGGATGCTCTGAGTTTCCGCCAAAAGAAACCCAATGACAACTCTCTGCATGGAACGCAGCTCTGCTACAGACACCATTCTGAAGGCTACATACAGATCCGCCACCTACTGGAACTTAATAAAACAATAGGAGGCGAAGAGGGAGAAATTCCCGCCATCCCACAACCAACTCCACACCTTTTCAATGGAAACTATCAGATAAACAATATGAAGCGTTACTTACCGAACACCTCTCGTACTTCAGTCTGAACATGATTTTGCTGTGATTCGCTTCCAGTTTGAACCAAATTTCTGTTCAGGAACAAGAGTACATATAATATGTGAGGCAAACTCAGCATTTAAGCTCATGCTCCGCAAGCCAATTGTATCAACAACGACGTTGTACTATTGTACATATAAATAAATTTTTTTTTTCCATCTCATTTTTCGTTAAACTTGAGTAATTGATGTTCTGATTTCATTTCTGTTTTGTTTCATGCCATTATGTTAAGGAAACTGTAAACAATTTTCAATGTGAATATTAATGTTTATGTCAAATGTCAAGCAATATTGTAATAGAATTGAAAGGTAACAAATGTTGAAACTGTTGTAACATGTTTAAAATTGTAACTGTGCGTCTGGTCCATACGTAGGCAATGTGTTGGAATATGTAGAATGTAAAACCTCGGGTGAATACACTGTCTGAAAGGGAGCGGTAAAAGGTGGATTGAAGGCGAGCGCGGAAAATGCGCACGGCTCAGCAGTAGTAGTTGGAACTTGGCATTGGTCTGAGCAACACGTTCTGGAGCGAGGAGGCTCTCCTGGAAGACGTAGTTTCATTGAGCCTCGGGTATGCCGTTCCAACGCCCATACAGCATGGCAAAATTCCATAGGCACTAAATGGAAAAGTATTGCGACGCTATGAAGAGATAAAGTGCCGATACGTCAAGAGCCATGGCTGTGGTTGTATGTGTGCTTTGTGCCTCGCCATCTCGCCGCCTGCCAACCGCCGCATCGATACTAACAGGTTGAAACTTTTAGTACTGTATTCGTATGGACCAGTGTTACTTTTGTTCCACACTGTTCAATAACAACTTAATAACAACTTCAATTTTACCAGAACCTACCTATCATTTAATTATCCTCACAACTAACCTAGACAGGGTCCTTTCCAAATGTTGTGCAATCCGAGTGTCCCGAGATGAAAAATTAAAGTTTGTGTTAATAATAATTACCTGCAGACTTATCTATGTTAGAATGGTGTTTAAAGAACTGTTTTGTTAATGAACCAGTAAATGAATAACGAAGGTCTGATAAAGTTGGAAGGTAACTTTAATATTGATTTAGTAATGAAGTTTAATTATTTCGAGACAGATATAAAGGTATTTAAATGAGTAGGAAATAAGATAAAGAGAGTAGTAACTCATATATTGGAAATTTTGAGCGCATAATGGTGTCAATAATTAATTTCAGGGTCCGCCCCTTTTCTTTATTCACTTGAATTCTGAAGTGTTCTAAATTGATTTGACCAGCAAAAGTTAAAGTCAATATAAAAGCCAAAATTTATCAATGTTTTATCTTTATTGAAATTGACATTTTGTTTGTGGCTCGAAATTACTATTTCTAGGGTAACCTATGCCCGATTTTAATCAGATAGACAGTACGAAGTTTTGTAGTATACATTATAGTGTAGTGTTACGTATTTATGGTTTTTACATATCAGTACAGAAAATGAAACTATCAGTTCAATAGATTTTCTGGTTCTAAGAATTTACTCTATTATGCAGTGTTACTACGTGTTGTTTTCCATGAATGTACATCAACTTATACAGGGGAGAAACTCAGTTAATGCTTAATTAGGCTGGCGACCGTATTATTAACAAATTGGTAGCATCTTCTGTGTTGCTTTTTGTCCGTCCTGACGTGTAGTTGCATTTCGAACTTGCTTGACGTATAATTGTTATTACAGAGTGGATGTAAGTCTGATTTGCCACCATTCAGGTACACGCGGTCAATATATATACAAAAATCCTGTCTCTTAAGGTGAACCCCACTCACTTACTATAGTACAGGCTTTAATGAGTATTGTGTGCCACAAGCGCACATTACAAGTGGCTCCCGGTGACAGGACATCCAGTTGTTGTCGGTCACAAATTAACGTGAATACCGAACAGTGGATGTTCAGTGGCACGAATTGCAATATTATTCAGTAAAGTAAATAGCAGTGAACGTCAAGTACGGTAGTGAGGTGTAATTTGCGTTCAGTATGGACAAGAACGTAAAACAGTAGATGTGCCGAGCGTAATGAAAGATTCGGCTGGGAATGACAGGAGTGTACGCGGCCAGATAACAGATGGCGTTAGCGGAAGACAATTGGCGTACTTACAATATCACGAACATGTTAACGAACAGATTGAAATGTCGAGATCGCCTCGAACACAGCAAGGAATAAAACAGGAAGTAGAGGATGACTTTGTAGATGATAGTGGGTATGTGAACGAATCCACTGAGATGTTTGATTCAGCACAGATAAAGAAAGAATCGAAAGAAAATTTTGTAATAGGATCGGAATACACCGATTCCGTAGAACAAAACAGTGTGAAAATTTTAAGCATGAACGATTTATTTGAACAATTAACCAAACAAATCGCAGGACAGAGTGAGCAGCTCAAAGCACACGTTGCCGAGCAGCTCAAAACACAGAATAATCAGCTTAAAACACACGTTGACGAGCAACTTAAAACACAAGTTGATCAGCTTAAAGCACAGGTCGAAGAACAAGGAATTAAAATTAGTAAACAAATAGAACAGGTAGAACAAAAAGTGGGTAATTTAAGCTCTGTGGTAAATAATATGAAGTTTGAAATTGACACAATTAATAAAAATATGGATACTATGCAGGGGGAAATTGACGACATTAACAGTAGGTTTGATGTTGAAATTCTCAACATCCAAGAGAAAGTAGAGCCTCTAGTTGAAACAAAAGTAGACGAAAAAGTTTTCGGTCTTAAAACTGAGATCGTAAACAAATGCCAACATGGAATCTCACAGTTGAAAAAGGTGGTTTCAGATACTGAAAGAAATTTAGGCGAAAAAGTTACTGGATGTGTACAAAAGTGTGAACAAAATACATCGAAAATTCAAGGCAAAATTTTCGATCTCTAGGGTAAAATCAAAGATAGGCCTGGTGTTGTCTGTAATGGCGCGCCACTTACGAAGATGTTGGAAGGTGAGGAGCGCTTCGATCCCGCCAAGAAACATAATGGATGGCATCCGTTGGATTTCATCAAAAATTGCGAGAGGATGTTTCCTGAACACTTGTCTGGTCAGGATAAGATAAACGTAGTAATTAGCGCCTTAGCAGGTGACGCTAATCGATGGGGAATTAACTTGAATAGCGAACTAAAGACGTTCGAAGAGTTTAAACAAAAGTTTACGGAAGAATACGGGTCCGAACAAAAACAGGATCATTTGTGGCACGAGTTTATCATGGCCGAACTTCATGATAACAGGGGCAGGAATTCTTTGAAAGATTTCTACGAATATTGGTACCGAAAGTTGACACATTTAAGAGGGAGAAGATCCGATTCTGAAATAATATGGGAGCTATATAAAAAGCTTCCAGAAGATTCGAAGAGATATGTGGGAACCAATCATCGCAGCTTCCAAGCGTTTCTCGAAAGGGTCGAAGATCATTGGCGCGAAAGTCGTGCCAATTATCAAAATTTTAGTAACAGAAATAATCGCAATAATGACGATAGAAATGACGGCGATGGGTTTCGCGTCAGTATGATACAGAGAGGTACAGGCAGAGGAAGAGGAAGAGGGGGTTATCCAGGTCGCGGTAGAGGGTACACCGCGCAAAATAATAACGACGCGGGAAACTGATTTCCGCGAACGTTGTGGGCCAAACGGAAGCGGACAGAACATACCAGCCCCGATTTAAGAAATGTTACCGGACTGACAGTAAAGTTATGAGACAGCTTAGAGACAGGCGTGAAACGACGCAACGTGTTGTTGCGGAACAAGCGTCAGGTGCGAGCGCAGATGACTCATCTTTACCGCGCAGAGCGATACATGTTAACAGGCGAGTGGAGCATCAGAGGGCAACGGCCCAGCCTAGCAGAACAGCTGTTCAGAGAGAAGCCGCTAGCTCTGCGGCAGCATTAGGTATCAACATTGCCGTAAGAGCTGGTGAATGCATTACGAGTGGTAATTCCGTGGCGAAGGAAATAATAGATGGAACGGTGGATACACAGAGAGGTGCGGTTAGCAGTGTTAGTAATGAAGTAAATGGCGAGAATGAATTAGCAGAAGTAAGTGATTGGCGTGTGCAGATCGACGATCTGTACAAGGGCCTCAAGCAATGTGAGTGGGAGGATTTTAAGAAGGAGTATGAGGCAAGGAGGTTAATTAGAGAAAAAGGAGATAGTAGGGACGTCGATAAGGTGATGTGGCCCGAATTTAAAGAAGAGAGAGTAAATAGCGCCGCGCAAAGTACGCGTGCTGCCGATAGGACAATGGTTAAAGACAGGAAGGAATTGGAGGACGAAATCCTAAGCATTGACGAAGAAGTAACTTCTGTTAATGATCCGCCAACAGTACAAGCTGTTACCGAAAGGCACCGTGGGGAAGGGGCAGGTAATTACCTACGAGTAACGGAAGTCCACGAGGATTACGCTAAATATGAAGTAACAGTGGATGTGAATGATGCTGATAATGAGGTCGTTTCGTCAAAAGAGGATACTGAGTTAAAATCAAAGCCTGACGAAAATGCAGAGGAAGAACTTAGTGCCTGTCTCAGAAAAGCTTTTATGTTAGAACCTGAAAGCGATCCAGAATGGTCGGATTCTGACGATAGTTCAGATGACGAATATTTCGGTACTAGTGAAAATAATGGGAACACAGCTAATTGCGATATTGTACCTACTGATGACGAAGTTTCAAACAAAACCCAGATGTTGAGACTGAACAATGCGATATTGTACCTACTGATGACGAAGTTTCAAACAAAACCCAGATGTTGAGACTGAACACAGAAAGAAAGAGCCATCTGATGACTCAGTGTTTATTTTGCAAAGAATTCAAGTAAGCAAAGACTTAGAGCTCCAGAAACCGAGAAAGCCACCAGATATAAATGGTTCACAGGTCAGGAACGTATCTTGAGACGATGTCACAGTCGACCAAGGTGCGTTGTGAAAAAAAAAAAAAAAAAAAAAAAAACAGGAAGGGGTATCATTTAGAGTCTAAGGCAGATTTATATTGAACTTTGAGAATGTCATGAACACATTACATCATGAAACTACTGGGTTCCCACGGGAAGAAATTTTGTTAGGCAGCAGAAGCAAAAGTTTAATTGAGGAAAAACTAGAGTTTCCACCTTGTACAAGCTTGGGGTTAAGTCAAAAGAAAGAATTAGTCAGAAAAAGGGCAAAGCAGAAAGCTGAATCTAGATCTAAAAGACACGGTGAAAACTTGAAAGTTTCAAAATTTAAAATTGGAGATTACGTTCTTTTAAAAACCCACGAAAAATCTAGTGAACTGAACCATGAAATTTCCAAATTTAAATATATTTATAATGGACCGTATATAATACATAACATTCTACACGATAATGCTTACTACCTGATCTACCCAAAATCCAAGAGACCTTTAGGTGTAAGAAATGTTGTCGACCTGAAACTGTATGTTCCTAGGAGTGAGTGACCAATCAGAAAGCAATCTGCAGTAAATGTGCTGTATCTTATACTGAAACTATTTTATTCGAAATGTAACAAATCTTTGTAAATGTATGTATACCAATGTCAGTGTGCTAATGTACTTATGTGAGTTTCAGGTTACCAAATGTACTATAAATGTAAAGATGTATGGAGAAAAGGGCTGAAAAGAAAGGGTAAATGCTGCAAGCCAAATAAAAGATGGGACTGTCAAACACCAAAGAGGGCAGATAAATAGTCAAAGGAGAATTGTAAGTGTGGTGCAGGTGATGTGATAAAAAGATGCGAAATGGACTGCCCAAATCTGAATAAGAGGCAGCAAATATATGTAGTGATTTATCTAAATATTATTGTGTGTTTATTAGTAAATAAGGAAATGGACTGCCATTCAATGCAAGCAGCAACAAATTATCTTATAGTGTATATAGATATTTGTATATGCTTTGTAGTTAAGTGTTTGTGTTTCAGATTTTGATTTCTTATTTCTCTGAGAAATTTAATAATAATAAGTAATTTGCTATTTAAATCATGTTCTGATAGGAGGTTGGACTGTGCCAAAGGCACTCAAGTAAATGATAGGTAAATGTTCTCGATATATTAAAAAGTATAGACCTATATCAAGTGAGTGAAAGGAAGTTTGTGGTAAAACTTTTATGATGGCACACTCACGCAAAGATTCAGAACCCCTGCATTAATATAAAGTTCAGTGTTCCCATCTAATTTGCACTTAGTGAAATTTACTGGAAACAGGGGCAAGTGTAACAACAACGACGATGTACTATTGTACATATAAATAAATTTTTTTTTTCCATCTGATTTTTCGTTAAACTTGAGTAATTGATGTTCTGATTTCATTTCTGTTTTGTTTCATGCCATTATGTTAAGGAAACTGTAAACAATTTTCAATGTGAATATTAATGTTTATGTCAAATGTCAAGCAATATTGTAATAGAATTGAAAGGTAACAAATGTTGAAACTGTTGTAACATGTTTAAAATTGTAACTGTGCGTCTGGTCCATACGTAGGCAATGTGTTAGAATATGTAGAATGTAAAACATCGGGTGAATACCCTGTCTGTAAGGGAGCGGTAAAAGGTGGATTGCAGGCGAGCGCGGGAAAATGCGCACGGGCGCTGCACGGCACAACGGCTCAGCAGTAGTAGTTGGAACTTGGCATTGGTCTGAGCAACACGTTCTGGAGCGAGGAGGCTCTCCTGGAAGACGTAGTTTCATTGAGCCTCGGGTATGCCGTTCCAACGCCCATACAGCATGGCAAAATTCCATAGGCACTAAATGGAAAAGTATTGCGATGCTATGAAGAAATAAAGTGCCGATACGTCAAGAGCCATAGCTGTGGTTGTATGTGTGCTTTGTGCCTCGCCATCTCGCCGCCTGCCAACCGCCGCATCGATACTAACAGGTTGAAACTTTTAGTACTGTATTCGTATGGACCAGTGTTACTTTTGTTCCACACTGTTCAATAACAACTTAATAAGAACTTAAATTTTACCAGAACTTTCCTGTCATTTAATTATCCTCACAACTAACCTAGACAGGGTCCTTTCCAAATGTTGTGCAATCCGAGTGTCCCGAGATGAGAAATTAAAGTTTGTGTTAATAATAATTACCTGCAGACCTAGATATGTTAGAATGGTGTTTAAAGAACTGTTTTGTTAATGAACCGGTAAATGAATAACGAAGGTCTGATAAAGTTGGAAGATAACTTTAATATTGATTTGGTAATGAAGTTTAATTATTTCGAGACAGATATAAAGGTATTTAAATGAGTAGGAAATAAGATAAAGAGAGTAGTAACTCATATATTGGAAATCTTGAGCGCATAATGGTGTCAGTAATAATTTTTTTTAATACAGTGTTCATAACAGTTTCAGGGTCCCCCCCCCCTTTTTTTTCATTCATTTGAATTCTGAAGTGTTCTAAATTGATTTGACCAGCAAAAGTTAAAGTCAATATAAAAGCCAAAATTTATCAGTGTTTTATCTTTATTAAAATTGACATTTTGTTTGTGGCTCGAAATTACTATTTCTAGGGTAACCTATGCCAGATTTTAATCAGATAGACAGTACGAAGTTTTGTAGTATACATTATAGTGTAGTGTTATGTATTTATGGTTTTACATATCAGTACAGAAAATGAAACTATCAGTTCAATAGATTTTCTGGTTCTAAGAATTTACTCTATTATGCAGTGTTACTACGTGTTGTTTTCCATGAATGTACATCAACTTGTACAGGGAAGAAACTCAGTTGATGCCTAATTAGGCTGGCGACCGTATTATTAACAAATTGGTAGCATCTTCTGTGTTGCTTTTTGTCCGTCCTGACGTGTAGTCGCATTTCGAACTTGCTTGACGTATCATTGTTATTACAGAGTGGGTGTAAGTCTGATTTGCCACCATTCAGGTACACGCGGTCAATATACACTCCTGGAAATTGAAATAAGAACACCGTGAATTCATTGTCCCAGGAAGGGGAAACTTTATTGACACATTCCTGGGGTCAGATACATCACATGATCACACTGACAGAACCACAGGCACATAGACACAGGCAACAGAGCATGCACAATGTCGGCACTAGTACAGTGTATATCCACCTTTCGCAGCAATGCAGGCTGCTATTCTCCCATTGAGACGATCGTAGAGATGCTGGATGTAGTCCTGTGGAACGGCTTGCCATGCCATTTCCACCTGGCGCCTCAGTTGGACCAGCATTCGTGCTGGACGTGCAGACCGCGTGAGACGACGCTTCATCCAGTCCCAAACATGCTCAATGGGGGACAGATCCGGAGATCTTGCTGGCCAGGGTAGTTGACTTACACCTTCTAGAGCACGTTGGGTGGCACGGGATACATGCGGACGTGCATTGTCCTGTTGGAACAGCAAGTTCCCTTGCCGGTCTAGGAATGGTAGAACGATGGGTTCGATGACGGTTTGGATGTGCCGTGCACTATTCAGTGTCCCCTCGACGATCACCAGTGGTGTACGGCCAGTGTAGGAGATCGCTCCCCACACCATGATGCCGGGTGTTGGCCCTGTGTGCCTCGGTCGTATGCAGTCCTGATTGTGGCGCTCACCTGCACGGCGCCAAACACGCATACGACCATCATTGGCACCAAGGCAGAAGCGACTCTCATCGCTGAAGACGACACGTCTCCATTCGTCCCTCCATTCACGCCTGTCGCGACACCACTGGAGGCGGGCTGCACGATGTTGGGGTGTGAGCGGAAGACGGCCTAACGGTGTGCGGGACCGTAGCCCAGCTTCATAGAGACGGTTGCGAATGGTCCTCGCCGATACCCCAGGAGCAACAATGTCCCTAATTTGCTGGGAAGTGGCGGTGCGGTCCCTAC
The DNA here is from genome assembly GCF_023864345.2 of Schistocerca serialis cubense. NCBI lineage: Eukaryota > Metazoa > Arthropoda > Insecta > Orthoptera > Acrididae > Schistocerca > Schistocerca serialis. The sequence continues at coordinate 317,531,466 of NC_064646.1, forward strand.
GGCACTGCGTAGGATCCTACGGTCTTGGCGTGTATCCGTGAGTCGTTGCGGTCCGGTCCCAGGTCGACGGGCACGTGCACCTTCCGCCGACCAATGGCGACAACATCGATGTACTGTGGAGACCTCACGCCCCACGTGTTGAGCAATTCGGCGGTACGTCCACCCGGCCTCCCGCATGCCCACTATACGCCCTCGCTCAAAGTCCGTCAACTGCACATACGGTTCACGTCCACGCTGTCGCGGCATGCTACCAGTGTTAAAGACTGCGATGGAGCTCCGTATGCCACGGCAAACTGGCTGACACTGACGGCGGCGGTGCACAAATGCTGCGCAGCTAGCGCCATTCGACGGCCAACACCGCGGTTCCTGGTGTGTCCGCTGTGCCGTGCGTGTGATCATTGCTTGTACAGCCCTCTCGCAGTGTCCGGAGCAAGTATGGTGGGTCTGACACACCGGTGTCAATGTGTTCTTTTTTCCATTTCCAGGAGTGTATATACAAAAATCCTGTCTCGTAAGGTGAACCCCACGCACTTACTATAGTACAGGCTTTAATGAGTATTGTGTGCCACAAGCGCACGTTACACAATGACCAGTGGATGGCGGAGGATACGTCGTACCTCTTCCTCATTCTCATGGTCAGTACGCGAGATACAGTGGGTATCAGAACACATGGCACAAGTTCTTTCCGAACATAAGTTTATTAGTACAGTATGCTCACATAGTATCCATCTAACGCCTATCTCGCCATGTATCACATCTATTTAAACACACTGTATACGTTGTAGACAGAATACTGGTCGGACAGTATATTGCAAGAACAGGTTTTCTAAATTGTTCCAACAAGGTTTGGGAAAACTAGGTCGTGTTTCTTCCGAGCATTTCTATTATACGTTCGTACGGGCTATACTGTCCTGTTACAATCCTTGCAGCGCAATTTTTGTGCCAGATGGGTATTGAAAATGGTTACGGACCAGCGTTAGAAGGTAATAACGTCAAGGAGAAGGACATTTTTAGACAGCTATCGACAAGATGGAGCTGACGTGTTTTCGCTCGTTGCTACTACAGAGCTGTTGATGTCCCGCAATAACGGGGAACTACGGTACATCCAGTCAATGCAGCAGCAATGTTCGATTTCACCAAAACCGAAACAAGTCTCCTTACTCTACTGGGAAATCAATGTCTATAAGTTTCTGGAGTGAAAAAGCTTCCCTTTTAGTGTTAAGAATTACAGGTTACGTTGTCATACAATTCCACAGAACTCTGAGTGCTTTTCTTGAACCAGAAATCGATGATGACTAGATCTGTTCCAAATCGACCTTTTGAGATGTGAACTCCTTTGTAATCTGTAACCTAAAATTCAGCACAGTAAATGTTGGTTCTGATCTAACACAGCAAACACTTTCAATCACGATATAAAAAGGCGTGACATTGTTCGTACGTGCCCATATCTTTCTTTCTGCGGATCAAGTTTTCGTATTTGTATCCTCTTGTAGAAACTATTCCTGGATTTGTAACAAATATTGGAAGTCAAACCACCTTTAATTCCCAGTGACGTAATAGATTTCGTGGAGGAATAACTCATCTACTAATCCCACCAAATCTCATAGGGAGGAAACATCTTAATTTTAACATTCTTTTAAAAAAAGCCCACTGAAGCAGTTGTGGTATTTCAGTCTAAGTCTGAGGTCCTGATACCTCCATTATGATAACTAGGTTCATGCAGAAGGCCTAAGTTCAATTACTATTCATAAATTAAAACTGCAATAAAGAATGTCGATAACTCTCTAAATACATTGCCTAGGCAAAATCCAATTTCAGTTTAATAATTATTATATGAAATGGAATAGTGTGATATGTATCACAATAAAATAGCGTTTGATATTTATTTTTGGATATTTCTACTGATTTTGGTTCTTGTGCGTTTATAACATTTCCAACCCTCTTTCAATCAGTCCAATCAACATATTACAAACATGATTGCATGCCAACAGACCCAGGAATCTGTGAGTGACTCCGAATTAAATGTGTATATATGTAGCAATCACGACTGCTTAAAATTATATGAAGCTAAATTTTGTATACGGCACTATTAATTTGGCTATCGTTACGTTGGCAACACTGATGCTTGGAGATAATTTACTGTTACTGTTTTCATACTGACCAAAAATAAACAAGATCTAATCAAAGATTTTATCTGAGTTTTATTAAGATCACATGAAATGTAGAACGAATCTGTTGATCAGCAGCCCTGGACAACGAGCGACCAAGAGATAAGGATACCCAAAGGAGTTATTTATTTGGAATTCAGCATTATTGGCGGGGCTTCGGTTTAATGACACCCATTAATATACCAGAACTTGCAACTGGGGAATTTCTTCGATTTCCTTCTCGGTCAACGAAAAACTTCATGTATTTGCTAACAAACTTACTGTACAATATGACAAACACGCGCCCTTAAAAGCTGTAAATGTAGGAAGGAAACCTGTACCTTCACCAACTGAAGAAATAAAATTGTTCAAGAATCTGAGAGACGATGCACTTCTGGCTTATAAACTACGCCTCAGATATGTACAAGCAGAAGCGGAACAGGGTGTGTCGACCTGTGAGGAATGCAAAACTCAGGCGTGCCCATACATTAACTGACAATAGAAACAGAGCAGCAGTTCCTACAGAAAAACCTCCGTGGACCTGTTATAGGCAAGATAAAAATAGCAGCTTATTCCATTGTCCCAGCAGAAGAAGTGAATTGGAACTTCACATTACTTACAACCACAAAGGAACCACAAACGATACGGCCCTTCGGTTTGACTCCTCCAGCAGAGTGGCACTGTACCGTGGGGCGAGGACTGAAAATGTGCTTCGACTGCACACTTGGATCCTTGGATCTTGAAAAGCCCTAGGTATCTTTATTTTCTCGGTGTGATATTTAAGAGTTAATGACTACACCTCCACTCTTTTTTTTTTTTTTTTTTTTTTTGAATGTGCAGTTCTTTGTTTTCTAAAACACATTTTGCGACAATGGATGGAAGGGAGGAGATGTTTCCCGTAGCTGCGGACTTCGTCCTGCGCCATTCAATGGCCTGAGAGGAACAGGGTTATTCATTGGTACGTCCAGGATTCCAGAAGATGAATGCAGGAAAACTGGAAGACATACAGAACATGAACGCATATGAATGGATATGTCGAAGTTTGTAAGTCACATTACGTTATGGATGCAGTTTGTGATGCGACACACATTAATACCTGCAATTAATTGAAATCATCACATCAACCACCAGAAGGGGCGACAACATCCCGCTTAGGAAATTTGTTCATTGTGTTGCCTATCTGTAGGGGTGAATTATTTGGAAGCGACAATACGGTGTAGATGATTTATGTATACGGTGCTTCTGTGGTGACGTTACAAACATTCAGTGATGATGGAGAAAGGTTTGATGTGAGGGACTCTGTTCGGAAACGACTGAGTCCGGAGACGATCGAGTCGAAAGTTATAAACGAAAATCTTTCTGATACTTCTGACAGTCGAGTTCATTCACCGGTGCTGTTGTTGCTGAGACTGTAGGGTAGGCAACTTTCACAGGTGGTAGTAAGGACCGAAACAAGAAAAAAATATCTTTTAACATGAGCTCTGAAACGCGTACATTAACAGCTGTAAGTACTCGCCCGTCTTCTATAGTGTGACACACATGTTTTCTACTCCAAGCTCTTTCTTTTATACGTTTTTGAATGAGGTAGTATGAACCAAAACAGAAAAAATGTTCAGTAAATAAGTGCTACAAAATGCATACCTTACGACGTATGAGCACTTGTTCTCCTTCGCTACTTAGAAATACATTTATTCTACTGTAGCTCTTTAGGTTTGTTCTCGTTATTCCATATTACCTACTCAAAAAATACGGAAACCAAAGAGCTTGCAGTAGAAGACATGTGTGTCGTACTACAGAAGATGACAAGTGCTCACAGCCCTTGAGATATGCATTTTAGAGGCCTTGCTTACTAGACAATTTTATTTTGGCCCATATGACCATCTCTCAAAGTTGACCACCCTACAATTTTAGCGATAACAATACCAGTACATGTATTCCACTGTCACAGGTATCAGAACTCAAAAAAATGGTTCAAATGGCTCTGAGCACTATGGGACTCAACTGCTGAGGTCATTAGTCCCCTAGAACTTAGAACTAGTTAAACCTAACTAACCTAAGGACATCACAAACATCCATGCCCGAGGCAGGATTCGAACCTGCGACCGTAGCGGTCCTGCGGTTCCAGACTGCAGCGCCTTTAACCGCACGGCCACTTCGGCCGGCTGTATCAGAACTATTTTCGCTTATAATGTTGGATTCGGTCGCTTACGGACCAGGGTCCCTTACTTCAAAATTATATATTTACCTTTATCAATGATTCCTGAAAGTTCGTCATATCTTTACGGAAGAACCCTGTGTATTCTGACACGTTAACTGGTGCAACAAACCCTCGCCAAGAATTACAAATCTAAACTGAGGGAGAAGCTCTATCCAGTGATATGACTCATTTTCGTGTATTTACTAGTGGTTATCGCGCAGCTTATATTTGAAAGTCCCGGAGGTAATTAAGAGTGACCCGGCTGCTTGACCGCGGGGTCTCGCGCTTCCGCGCCGCTGCCAGACAGAGACTTCGCGGCCGGCGCTGCGGTGGCGCCGCCACCTGTATAATTGCCGCGTTTCCCGGCCCATGAATCTCGGCTAACGCGGCCTGTCACGTTAACTGCCCGCCGTCACGCCTAATTTGGCGGTAACAGGTCAACCCCGTCTCCACACACACAGATTAGCCACCACTACCGGCACGCGTCCGCCACAAGGGCATACATTTAACCCGTCGCTACAGCTGAATTTACGTTGCTTCCGTTACGATCATGTTTCCATTTAGCGATTACATATTCACCCGAAGTAATGAATACTAAAACTAACTCACGCCGTCTACATACCACAAGTTTTCCACCGGACCATTCGGCCGCCGAGTTACCCTCAGCTGAGGATGCGGATAGGAGAGGCGTGGGGTCAACACACCACTCTCCCGGACGTTATGATGGTTTTCGTTGACTGGAGCCGCTATTATTCGGTCGAGTAGTTCGTCAATTCCAATCACGAGGCTGAGTGCACCCCGAAAAATGGCAACAGCGCACGGAGGCCCGGATGGTCAACCATCCAAGGGCTGGCCACACCCGACAGCGCTTAACTTCGTTCTGACGGGAACCGGTGTATCCACTGCGGCAAGGCCGTTGCCCAACCAATGAATACTAGCGGCAGGAAGTCGTTACTTGATTTCATCTTTTCAACGTAGGGACTTCAGAATGAAAGCAACAGATGTCTCACGCTAAGACCATTGTGCGACAAGAGTGCCACTTTGCGAGAAGATAGTACATCTACGTCTACATCTACATCGATACTCCGTGAGCGCCCGTAACGAGCGTGGCTGGGTTTACCCCGTACAAGTCATTTCATTTCGTGTTGAAAAGAAATAGAGCGAGGAAAAAACGACTATCTATATGCTTCCGTATGAGTCCTAATTTTTCGTATCTTACCACCGTGCTCTTGACGGGCAAAATACGTTGACGGCAGTAGACACTTTCGGCAGTAGCTTCAGATTCTGTTCTCCAAATTTTCTCAGTAGTGTTTCTCAAAAAAAAAGTCCCCTTCCCTCCAGGGATTCCCATTTGAGGTCCCCAAGCACCTCCGTAACTCTAAACTACCGGTAACAAATCTAGCAGTCCGCCTCTGAATCGCTTCTATGTCTTCAATCAATATGACCTGGTGTGGGTCCCAAACACTGGAGCAGTACTCAAGAATAGTTCGGATCAGCGTTCTATATGTGGTCTCCTTTACAGGTGAACCTCTCCTTCCTAAAATTCTCCCAATAATCCGAAGTCCATCATTCGCCTTCTCTATCACAGTTCTCACAGCTCGTTCCACTTCATATCGCCTTGCAACGTTTCTCCCAGGTATTTAAACGACTGTACGGTGTCAAGCAGGACACTAGTGATATCATAACCAAACATTACAGATTTGCTCTTCCTGCTGACCCGCATTAATTCACATTTTACTTTATATATCACACCAACTAGAAATTTTGTCTCAGCCGTCTTGTATCTTACTATATTCACTCAACTTCTTACAGATTTTTCAGTTCCGTCATTGTGTCGGAGTAATTTACGGGAAATCTATCGTGCTACAGTGCCCTGGTGGTAGTGGAACTGAATATTATAATTGTAAAGGTTCATTCAGCATTCTGCAACTTGCTGTCATCGGTGCCAGCTACAACTTTTTGTACGCAGATATCGGCTGCCAAGGCAGAATATCAGATGGTGGTGTGTTCAAAAACGCGAGCATAAGTGAGTTAATTAACAAAAAGAAGCTAAACTTGACACAATCTGAATGCTTACCAGGTGACACAAAGGCCCTGCCATATGTCTTTGTGGCAGACGACGCTTTTCCCTTACAGGAAAACATTGTGAAACTACACCCAGGAAAATATGTTAAAGGTTCAAAAGAAAGAGGTTTTAAATCACAGACTTTCTAGGGCCAAAATGGTTGTTGAGAACACATTCGGCATTATGGCTTTAGTTTCTCGTATGTTTAGAAAACCTATGTTGCTACAACCGGGGAAGGCAGAAACTGTCACACTTACAGCAGTATATCTTCACAGCTTTTTAAGGCGAAATGCTGAGGCAGGGAACCAGTACACTCCACATGGCAGCTTCGATTCCTACGATTTACAAACAAGTGAGATGATTCCAGGCACATGAAGACGAGATAACATTGCATGTTTTCATTGCAGCACAAAATACACCAAGGAAAGCTGCTTCCACGAATAACTAAATTCGAGACGAGTTTGCTTGATACTTTTTTAGCCCACAAGGAAGTGTACCGTGACAAAATAACTATGGGTGAATGTGACTGTATATCATAAAATACAAATAAAGACAAACAAGCATAATTTTCGTACCTCATTTTCCACAGTATCTGTCGTCTCCTTCGGCTCATGAACATCGTCCAAGAACTGCAGCAGCCGATAGCCGATCCAGTTGGAGTCATATGCAGAGTCTGCACCATTACCAGATGGTCTGCTGGAAATAATTTTTCTTTTCTCATGCCTGTAAGCAACCACGAGCGATCGTATTTTTTTTCTCTGCACTTTCCTTGAGCGTGCCAAAAGCTGCTGCAATTTTTGCAAGTGCATCGTCTTTTTAACACTGTTTTTATGTTCTTTGCTCCGGACGTTCCATAAGCAATCCACCCCCTGGTACACGGAAATTAAATCAACCATTTGATGCCTTGACCACTATTATTTTAGAAAAATAAAGCGAAAACGACAATGTAGTAGACACAACACCACTTAACAGTAGACGACACATACACACACATGCTAGCGGCGTACAGCTGTGACAACTGGTAGTTAGCCTTTGATCTGTACCGATACTGCTACGGATATATTTTTCTGTGTTTCGAAACATGTTTCCAAACATGTTTCCAAATGACGTCCACATCAAGTAGCAGGAAACATGTTTTGAAAACATGTTTCAAGCTCAGTGTGTTCACGGCTTTAGAGTATATTCAAGGATCCTGCAGCAAACCGAAGTTAAGGATACTGGTCTGTAATTTTGCGGTCTGTTCTTTTACCATTATTATATATTGAAATCACCTGCGTGTTTCTTCAGTAGCCTGCGACTGTGTGCTCAGTGAGAGATTCACGATAAATGCAAGCTAGTTAAGAGGCCAGTGCCGTAGAATACTCCTCGTAAAACCGAATTGGGATACCATCCGGACCTGATGATTATTTTCTTTCAAATCATGCAGTTGTTTCTCTACGCCAGGGATGCTTATTACTATGTCGTCCATACGGAAATCTGTTCGATGGTCAAATCATGGTACAGTTGTACAGTTCTCCTGTGTGAACAATTTCTTGAACGTGAAATTTAAAAGTTCAGCTTTCGGTTTGCTATCTTCAACTGCTTCGCCATACTGGTCAACAAGGAACTGAATGGAAACCGTAGACCCGCTTAGCGATTTTACATAGGTCCAGGTGCGGGTTCCCTGCAGAGGCACTTCTACTGCAGTACGCTGCATCGGAGTGTGCGAGTGAAATTTCGCGGCAACTGGCAACGTACTCCAAATCTGAAGTACACGGGACGGTTCGATTGTGGGGGAAACGTGTAGGTTCACACTGTTTCCCCGAGAAATTGTGGCAGTATATAGATCCAATACAATGAGGCGTCCATCCGCAGTCAAATTGTGCTAACAAGCTCGCACAGTTGAGGCCAATGTTGATCGGGAAGTCATGATCCTGCACCAGGGACGGGAAAAACCTATCGCTAAAAACGGACACCCGTACTTTAGTTCTGAATAAGCGGTATTTTTGGGTATTTATTTGGTCTCCATTGTAACAGGTCGTTTTAAATTTTTATTAACAATCGAGTAAAAACCTGAAATATGAATTAGCCACAGAGGCAGCGCGAAAATTTTTCAGTTTTAAATAAAGGAGAAATTTTTATTCCTAAAATTAGCGTTGGTTTGAAATAGTGCGTTATTGTAGAGAGTAGGAAAAGCGACCAGCGCTCTTTTAATAATAAAGCAGACAGAAACGCGCAACAAACACATGTGGCTGAAACTGGCACAGCATTGCTCAGAAAATAATGTCGCTTTTGCCGTGTGTCGTCGCTTAAGGTACGCATGTACGAGCAGTGTGCAAGACTTGATCCCACCTGATCTAAAAGTTTCCCACTGTCGTCGCAAAGTCATCCGTTGTACTGCAGAATGGCACCAATGACATTTCGGAAACATTTTTATGAACTGATGTAGCAGTGAAGTACAATACTTCATTTGCTTTAAAATATTATAGATTTGTCTGCCACTTCTGTGAAATATGAAATTTGTTATAGGAGTTGGCAAAAATGACTCTGAGCACTATGGGACTCAACTGCTGAGGTCATTAGTCCCCTAGAACTTAGAACTAGTTAAACCTAACTAACCTAAGGACATCACAAACATCCATGCCCAAGGCAGGATTCGAACCTGCGACCTTAGCGGTCTTGCGGTTCCAGACTGCAGCGCCTTTAACCGCACGGCCACTTCGGCCGGCTATAGGAGTTGGCTCCAGAGTACGTGAAACTTGGCTGCTGTAACTCGCGGGACTATAAAATAGGGAGTGTCATGAAACTACTGAATGAAACAAGGGTCACTATAAAACCCTGTGGGCTTAAAGTGAAACACAAGTACACAAGGATATTAAATCCACACATTAACTACACTCCTGGAAATGGAAAAAAGAACACATTGACACCGGTGTGTCAGACCCACCATACTTGCTCCGGACACTGCGAAAGGGCTATACAAGCAATGATCACACGCACGGCACAGCGGACACACCAGGAACCGCGGTGTTGGACGTCGAATGGCGCTAGCTGCGCAGCATTTGTGCACCGCCGCCGTCAGTGTCAGCCAGTTTGCCGTGGCATACGGAGCTCCATCGCAGTCTTTAACACTGGTAGCATGCCGCGACAGCGTGGACGTGAACCGTATGTGCAGTTGACGGACTTTGAGCGAGGGCGTATAGTGGGCATGCGGGAGGCCGGGTGGACGTACCGCCGAATTGCTCAACACGTGGGGCGTGAGGTCTCCACAGTACATCGATGTTGTCGCCAGTGGTCGGCGGAAGGTGCACGTGCCCGTCGACCTGGGACCGGACCGCAGCGACGCACGGATGCACGCCAAGACCGTAGGATTCTACGCAGTGCCGTAGGGGACCGCACCGCCACTTCCCAGCAAATTAGGGACACTGTTGCTCCTGGGGTATCGGCGAGGACCATTCGCAACCGTCTCCATGAAGCTGGGCTACGGTCCCGCACACCGTTAGGCCGTCTTCCGCTCACACCCCAACATCGTGCAGCCCGCCTCCAGTGGTGTCGCGACAGGCGTGAATGGAGGGACGAATGGAGACGTGTCGTCTTCAGCGATGAGAGTCGCTTCTGCCTTGGTGCCAATAATGGTCGTATGCGTGTTTGGCGCCGTGCAGGTGAGCGCCACAATCAGGACTGCATACGACCGAGGCACACAGGGCCAACACCCGGCATCATGGTGTGGGGAGCGATCTCCTACACTGGCCGTACACCACTGGTGATCGTCGAGGGGACACTGAATAGTGCACGGTACATCCAAACCGTCATCGAAATCATCGTTCTACCATCCCTAGACCGGCAAGGGAACTTGCTGTTCCAACAGGACAATGCACGTCCGCATGTATCCCGTGCCACCCAACGTGCTCTAGAAGGTGTAAGTCAACTACCCTGGCCAGCAAGATCTCCGGATCTGTCCCCCATTGAGCATGTTTGGGACTGGATGAAGCGTCGTCTCACGCGGTCTGCACGTCCAGCACGAACGCTGGTCCAACTGAGGCGCCAGGTGGAAATGGCATGGCAAGCCGTTCCACAGGACTACATCCAGCATCTCTACGATCGTCTCCATGGGAGAATAGCAGCCTGCATTGCTGCGAAAGGTGGATATACACTGTACTAGTGCCGACATTGTGCATGCTCTGTTGCCTGTGTCTATGTGCCTGTGGTTCTGTCAGTGTGATCATGTGATGTATCTGACCCCAGGAATGTGTCAATAAAGTTTCCCCTTCCTGGGACAATGAATTCACGGTGTTCTGATTTCAATTTCCAGGAGTGTATTAATACAACTTTACTACGATATTAAATATCACCTCATTGACGAAGATCGGGTGATGACGTAGAAGTCAATACGTTAAAGTCAGCATAACATTTGGAGGACCTATGAAGTTTGTAAATTCGCACAAAGATTGCCGAATGTTAATCAGAGAGGAATGAGAGATCTACAGAAAGAATTATCCATTCGACCTCTATCTTGCTACAGCATGTGTTGAGTTAGAGATTGTCACCAAATACACTTGAATCAAAAACGTGAAAAACCCTAACATTAAGGCCGGCAAATGATGTTCAAAAGGATCGCTGTGTCAAGGAGAAATCTGCAGATGCGTCACTGAACGCTGGCCCTATATTGACTCGACCAGAAGTGGGATTCTGCTCGAATGTCGGTGAAGAGGCCTGAAGATGACGTAATGTACCCCTGAAATTGGTTGCTCAAATAAAAATAACGACTGGGCAGTAATAACCGTCGAGCAAAGATACTACGAGAGGTTCAAAAATGTTTCAAATGGCTCTGAGGACTATGTGACTTAACATCTGAGGTCATCAGTCCCCTAGAACTTAGAACTACTTAAACCTAACTAACCTAAGGACATCACACACATCCATGCCCGAGGCAGGATTCGAACCTGCGACTGTAGCAGTCGCGCGGTTCCAGACTGTAGCGCCTAGAACCGCTCGGCCACTCCGGCACCAAGTAATGACTTCGTGTACGTCTCAGATATGCAGTCCCATAGATCCATGGATGGTTTGGTGAATCATATTTTGTACCGGCTCTATGTGTGGAAGAATATGGAGGCAGCTTGGTGTAAATGCACGCACTAGGAAGGAATTGCCCGAAGGGGCGTAAATCGGTAGTTGTGATGTACGTCCACAGACCAGCAGATGATTACAGTTTCATAAAAGTATAATGATTTATTCAAGAGAAGGGCTTTCAAAAATTGAGCAAGTCAGTAACACGCTGGTACACCTCTGGCCATTATGCCAGCGGTTATTCGGCACTTCATTGATCGACAGAGTTGTAGGATGCTCTCTTCACTGCTGTCATGTCAAATTCTGTCCATTTTGCATGTTACACCGTCAAAATTCCGAGCTGGTTGGAGGGCCCTGCCCATTAGGCTCCAAACGTTCTCAATTGGGGAGAGATCCGGCAACCTTGCTGGTCAAGATAGGGTTTGGCAAGCACGATGACAAGCAGTAGAAACTGCGAGAGGGAATTATCTTGCTGAAAAAAAAGGGCAATAGAATATCGCTTTGCTTTAGGGGTGCAATGGAGGACAACCAAAGGAGTCCTACTACGAAAACGAATTGCACCACAGACCATAAGCCCTCGTTGTGGGGCCGTATGGAGGGCGACAGTAAGGTTGGTGTCCCATCGCTGCCCAGAGTGCCCCCAAACACGTATTCGTGGGTCATCGAGGCTCAGATCGAAGCGCGACTCATCACTGAAGATACGTCTGCTTCACTCAGATGGAATTAGAGATGGAGACCGTATCATGGAAAATGTTGCCGGTTGCCTACGAAACCGTTATTGAACGCAGGCATGCATCTCTTCGTCCTAAACAAATCGAAGGCCCGCCTATATGTTGCCAAGGTGGTTCCGTATGCGCTGAGAATCTGAAAAGCCCTTGCACATCCTCCAAGCAATCCCGAACTCCCCCCCCCCCCCCCCCCATGATATTACTATATTTTTGGAGCAGTGAAGACAGATAAGAGCCGGCCGGTGTGGCCGTGCGGTTCTAGGCGCTTCAGTCTGGAACAGCGTGACTGTACGGTCGCAGGTTCGAATCCTGCCTCGGGCATGGATGTGTGTGATGTCCTTAGGTTAGTTAGGTTTAAGTAGTTCTAAGTTCTAGGGGACTGATGACCACAGATGTTAAGTCCCATAGTGCTCAGAGCCATTTGAACCATTTTGAACAGATAGGATATTCTTGCCCGTTGACTCGCTTCGGACGAAGAGGGGCACCTCTTGGTACAACTGTGCTTCCCTAGGCAACAGCAAACATTTTCCAATAAGGTACTGACCGTCTTGTCACACAGTGGAATAAATGTATTAACAGTTATGGTGATTACTGTTGAAATTATAATCAGATTACTTACTCTTTTTCCATCTGTTTAGTTTTCATTTGACTGCTCCTATTTTAATACCATATAATTTATAACATAACACTCACCATATATTTCATTTAGCTTCAATCAGCTGTACCCCGTGCGACTTTTGCTCGGCTCAGACTGCGACGTAGAAAGCAAACTTGCATTGTATTGGTTTACGATTCGTACAATGTTACGTCAATGTCATGTAAGCTATATCGTGGAAGACGACTTTTACGAAGTTACACTTTTACGTTATGTGAGAGGGTGTCCTCGGTGGCCTTGGTTACGAAGGCAGCAAACCGTAGGCACTGTCTCCAAGCTGAACCAATGTGAACGATTTAATCCACAATAGAACGAACCCATAGTCCACATAGAGAGATCTGCAAGGGAGAGACGGAATGTATTGGGGAAAACCTCAGTATAAGTATGTTTCATTATGCATCCATGGCAAGTCTCTCGCAGTCTAAAACTGTCAGTTTCGATCCTTGTAACAGGAAGCAAATTTCATTAACTGAGACAGCTTGCCGTTTGCCGAGTTTCCAAATGCTGAGGAACTGTAATCGGCTTCCGCTAATGGAGCACAAATTGTCGCGACTCGAACGGCAGATGCAAAGTTAAATCGAGTTACGCCCTATTATTCCGCTTGCGCGTCCCGCGAGTGACGAACCTCAGCCACGGCGCCTTGTTTATCTCTTCGCTGAATTCCCTTTGTGAGCGCCGGGTTTCACGTCTTAATTTCCCGCCTAAACAGTTACGACAGGCCCCGAATAGCGCTAACTGTGACAACGCGTTTAGCTGTTCCCCCTCCCCTCGGCTCACCCTCTTACACAAGTTTAATTTCCAGCCATTCCTACTCGTAAGTAAAATTCTGCAGACGCTCCCCCGGCGGGATATTGCGCTCTCTATAGACCATAAAGCCGAGAAGACATTAAAGGCAGAAAATCTGATATCCCGCTTGGGTGACAGCTGTGCCGTTTCAGTGGAGCTCAGGAAGTACCAGAGAGGTAATCTCAACTAGTGATTCGTCTGCCTACCAGAGCACGGTTTTCTGTGTAGTGTTTCTATTACCATATCCTAGCCCTTTGGGAACAGCACCTGCTAGAATCATGTAACTTCTCCTTTCACGTTTAACGATGACATGTAAAAATTTTCTTCCTTTTCTTCGTGGTATAATCATTACGTGACGTTATACGATGATCAGCCAGATCATTATGATCACCGACCTACTATCGATATAAAACTTTCTAGGCAATAGCGCCGTCACCTGCCGAGGAATGACTGTTAGTCAAACACGCACTGTGCGTGTAGTATCAGTGAGCGTGCTGTCCGTCTGTACAACGGAGATGGCGCGCAATCCCTGTAAGCCGCGCGGGATTAGCCGAGCGGTCTCTTGCGCTGCCGTCATGGACTGTGTGACTGGTCCCGGTAGACGTTCGAGTCCTCCCTCGGGCATGGGAGTGTGTGTGTTTGTCCTTAGGATAATTTAGGTTAAATTGTGTGTAAGCTTAGGGACTGATGACCTTAGCAGTTAAGTCCCATACGTTTTCACACACATTTGATTTTTGATTCATCTAAGTTCGACCGAAGGCAGATTGTGATGGTCCGGAGGCTCAGGACGAGCATTTCGGAAACTGTATGACTTGTCGGGAGTTCGAGGACTGGCGTGGTGAGTGTCTTCAACTCGTGGTGAAATCAAGGTGAAACCACGTCCAGATTTAGCTGGGTTTGGTGACCACCCCTCATTGGAAATGTCGGATGTCTTTGGTTGGTGAAACAGGACAGGCAGCGAGCTATGGTAGAATTAACATCAGACTTTAATTCTGGGCAGAGTACGGTTGTGTCTGAATACTCGATGCACCTAATAATTTTAACGTAGGCCTCTGCAGCCGACGACTCATGCATGTGCCAGTGTTAACACCACATCGGAAACTACGACTGAAATGTAGGCGTTGGCGTAGTGGTAGAGCATTGCATGGTGCGATGAATCCCGGTACCTTCTTCAACATGACAATGGGAAGGCGCGAATCCGTCGTTTCCCAGTGGAACAGCTCCTTGACGCCTTTACAGGGGGAAGGAGACAACCTGGCGGCGGCCCCATTATGCTCTGGGGTACATACATGTGGGCATCCATAGGTACCGTAGAGCTCGTGCAAGACATCACGACGGCCAAGGAGTGTCGTACACCGGTTTGAGACCACGTATACCCCCTCAGTACGATTATGTCTGCTGACGGAACTGGTATTTTTCAACAAGATAATACTCCATGTCACAAGGTATGAGTGTGATGGAGTAGCTTGAGGGACGCAGAGGCCAATTCCAATTGATGTGTTAGCTTCCTAAGTCATCAGATCTGAACCAGATGGAATACATCTGGGATGTGATTGAAGGTGGCGTCAGAGATCATTCCCCGACCCCGGAATTTACGGGAATCAGGTGACTCGTGTGTACAGATGTGCCGACTCCCTCCAGCGTCCTACCAAGACAGCGTCGCTGCTGACGTCCGTGCCAATGGTTGACATACTAGCCATTAGGCAGCTTGTCACAATATTCTGGTTGGTCATTGGATATTATGGTGAGGCCATAAGCTGGAATATACCAGACGTCTCGTGACTTAAAATTCCTTCCATCGAGGTTGACGCAGTCGCTAGCTCACTGGACTCAAATACAAGTCCCATCATCAAGGTTCGGATGCCGTGATAGTTCCTTCGAAGGCCAAAGAAGATTTCTTTCCCAGCCTTCAAAAACAAACGGTGCTGATGCTACGTCTCTAATGACAGCGATGTGAATGGAATGATAAATCCTAATCTGCTTTCTTCCTTCCTCAAAATTCTTTTGTACAGATAATCTGGACCGTTCTATGGAAGTCTGAATGGATGCGCTGAGGTGAAAACAGGCAATATATCCTAAAATCTTATCTGGCCACCTCTACCCACATTAGTGTTGTAACTCGACGTGGCATGGACTCAAAAAGTCATGGAAAGTTCTCTGCTGCGACTATAGCCTTCCATAACAGCGAAAGTGCTGTCGGTGCAGGATTTTGTGCATGAACTGACCTCTCCAGTATGTCCCATGTCGGGCGATATATATTCCAAATCATTCGCTCCAATTGCCCATAATGTTATTCAGACTCACTGCGAACATTTGTGGTCCAGTCTATTATCACCCATAAAAATTCCACCGTCATTTGGGGACATGAAGACCATGAATGGCTTGAAATGATCTCCAAGTAGCCGAACATAACCATTTCGAGCTGATGATCGCTCCAGTTGGACCAGAGGACCCATTCCATTCCATGTAAACACAATCCACACCACTATGGAGCCACTACCAGCTTGCACAGTGCCCTGTTGACCAGTACCTTCCATGGCTTTGTGGGATCTGCGCCACGCTCGAAGCCTACCATCAGCACTTTCCAACTGAAATACTGAAAGAGGGGCTCATTTGGCCAGGACACAGTTTTCCAGTCGTTTAGGGCCCAACCGATATGGTCAACAGCCCAGGAGAGTCGGTGCAAGTAAAGTCGTGCTGTTAGAAAAGGCACTCGCGTCGGTCGCCTGCTGTCATACCCCATTAATCCCAAATTTCGCCGCACTGTCCCAACGGATACGCGTCGTAAGTGCCACATTAATTTCTGCAGTTAATTCACTCTGTGTTTCTCGTCTCTTAGCACTGACAACTCGACGCAAACGGCTCTATTTCGGTTCGATAAGTGAATTCCTTCAGCCACTGCGCTTCCCGTAATGAGAGGTAATGTCTGAAATTTCATAGTCTCGGCACACTCTTGACACTGTGGATCTTGGAAAATTGAATTTCCTAACGATTTCAGAAATGGAATCTCCCATGCGTCTAGCTTCAACTACCGTTCCGCGTTCAGAGTCTGTTAATTTCCGTCGTGCGGACGTAATCACGTCGGAAACAGTTTCAGTAAATCAACTGAGTACAAGTGACATCTTCGACAATGTACTGCCCTTTTATACCTTGTGTACGCGATACTATGTCATCTGTGTAAGTGTGTATCGCTACCCCATGACCGTTGTCATCCCAGTGTATTTATTCTGTAGACTGATAAGTAGTAAAGGCAACCAAAGAGAAAGTTGGAAAGTTAGTTTTAGTTTTATCTTGAGTTTTGCCGATACACTGTATTACTGAAGTAGGCGCCAAAGGTCATGGAAGATGAGTAGAATGGGTAGTGTCTTCAAAAGAGGTTACGTGACCAAACTGAATAGAAGTAAAACAAGAGTACTGAAATGAGCTCTAATTGAAGCTGGTGATTTTGACATAATTTCATTTGGAAATAAGGAACTAAAAGCAGTCCATGAGGTGTGCTACTTGGGCAGCTAAATAACTGACGATGCCCGAAAGTAAAAGGGTATGAAATACAGATCAGTAGCAAGAAGAGCTTCCCCGGAAAAATGAAATTTATTAACCGCTATATACATTATTAAATTTAAGTCCGTCATCGCGTCTTTCTGTCGGTATTTGACGTCTAACATCAGCAACTACCGTACAGATTATGACACAGTATTGCTCTTACACTAGCCCAGTCAGGTTATTATTCTTAGGGAAAAGATCTGTAGAGGCTTTTTTGACAGGCTTTCTGTATGATTTCGACGGTGAAAGATCCGAATTTTCATAGTCCCACCAGCATTTCGGCCCGGATGTGGGCCAAGCATTAAAACAACGATGAAAAAGTGGCTCTTTGAATTTCTTGTTTATAACTCGAAAACGACGTAATTTTCGGCAAAGTTGACTATTTATTAGAAATAAAGGGCGTAAAATATCCCAGAAAACAGTTTATAATGTCTGTTTTCGTCAGTCCAACCGTACGCCGTGTAGGGCATCAGGCGCCACCAACAAAACTCAATCCTCGTCTCTCAGTATGCAATGATGCTCATTCAAACGGAAAAATGAAAGCTTTTATAGTTCCTGAAGTTAAAAGGTTTCCAAACAGCTCATGTAAATGACATAATAATTAGGCTGTAGTTTGTATTGGGTAACAACAATAATAATCATCAGAATATTATATTATTAGTTTCAGGCTCTACGCGCTTCGTGCACCAGTGTCCCCACCTTTATTTGATTCATCGGTAGAATGACAATATATATAGGTATAATACATGACTAATTTCAGTTGATACCAAATAATAGGTAGATAATTATATCTTGAAATAAAACATTATCGGTTGCAAAATCTCTTTTTATTTACAGGAAATGATGCGTTTGCTTTTTTGGGCCATCATCAATGCCAATAGTAAGGGATATGCAGATTAAATTGAGAAATAGAGTTAATATAAAAACTCAAAAGAGGCAAAGTTCCAGGCCGTGCAGCCGTCTCTACAATTAATCGTAACGGGATAGGAAACCCACGACAACAGTTTTCTAAATACTTACTGCGGTTGTTGCAACAAAATGTTGTTTTCATAGAAAATTTTACCATACGTAATATGAAAAATATTTGAAGTGCGTTGTGCAACAAAATCTCCCTCCCCCCTTCCCGCATCCCACCCCCCCCCACTCCCCCACAGCCCCTCCCGCCATACCGTCTGGTTTAGATATTAAGAATTTGTATACGAGTGCTCCCATCAATGAGACTATTACCCTCATGGAAAACACTCTTCGTAGACAACATCCGCTCACAACAAACGAAGTCACTGAAACCATCTCACTTCTCAAGTTAATCACTTCATGTAACTATTTTTCATTCAATAATTTGTTTTACAAGCAACACAAGGGTTTAGCTATGCGTAGCTGTCTGGCGGACTCTACAGCCGATATTTTTGATAATCATTCAGAAGGTGACTATCTTAAGAACGATACAGTTAGATCGAAACAGGTCCTTTTCTATAGGCGCTACGTCGATGACATTCGTATCATCTTTGACGGCACTGTGGACGAGGTCTAGTTACAGGCAGTAACTCGCTACATCCTCGGATGACCTTCAGTCATGAGATAATGGATGACAACAAGATTCTCATTTACTTAGATTTACAATCATAACTAGAGGAAGGTACTGTTAAATTTGACATCTTTCCCAAACCAACAACAAGCAGTTCCATTATTCATTCCTCTTCTTGTTATTCATATCGTCATAAGAAGAGTTTCTTTAAACCAATGATTCATCGCATCTCAGAACTTACCCTAAGTCAGTTTTCCATCGAGCAAGAATTTCCTAACCTTAAGTATATAGCTCTCAGCAACGCATACAACCCTAACATATTAGATGATCTGTATCAACAAAAAAAATTCCATTGAATTTGTTACCCAAGAATACTAGATTTGTTAAAATCCCTTTCGTAGACACTTATCGTATGGCCTTGCGAAGCTACTTAGAAAATAAGGTGCGGACGTCGCCTTTTCGTCGACAAACAAAAGTCCAGCATCGGCACATCCATGACGAAATATATGATAAAGACAAATTCGTCGAATACGGATTTTACAGAATAGAGTGGGTCCACTGTGAAGCTACATATGTGAGCCAGACGGATAGCAACTTTCGAACAAGATCAAGTGAACATTTGTTCACCAAGTATGAGCAGATTAAAAAGAATTCGGCCTTTTCAAAGCACCGAAAATCTAGTCGGCACTGTTCCCCGACGTTGAGCAATTTACAAGCACTTCATACCAACAGGAAAGGGAAAACGTTAAATCTTTTAGAGAGAAATTGAAATTCTGAAAAACTCCGGTATAGGGTAATGTACTTTATTGAACGATCTATTGGTTAGAAGAAACCAGTCTTATCATTCACATTATGATACACATTATTCCAACCCACCAGTAGCCTTTTCTTATTCCTTACCTCTTAACTAGTTTTATCGGTCTGACTAATGTTTTGGCTACATTTGAAGTTTTACCGCTTGACAGGCTACAAAATTTTACACTTTATAGATTTCATTTTTCTGGTACTAATTTTGTGTATTTGGAGATATTTCATTAATGTTCTTGCATTAAACTCAATTTTTATAAATTCACTGTTTTACCTTAATTTGTCTTCCGCATATGTAATTTAGTTATCCAATCGCTTATTGTAAGCATGTTGGTTAGTCAAAGCCATCTGCCTTTAATGTTTGGTACTACGGTCGTGCTTCTAAGGCTCATTGTTTGTGTGGCCCGGCGTGCAGGGCTGACGTATCCTGTTCTCGACCGCAATGTCTGCTATTTGTCAGCTGTACGCAACGCTCCATGCTGCGTACGCCGGAACATTGTTAGCTCCATGTTACGTAAGATTTCTTATTTTTCTCAGTTTGCTATAGTTGTCCTGTCCAGCAGAGATAGTCATACTTCGTACTGTATTCCCAATTCCATGTTTCGTATTGCTTTTATTCAGCCCATGACGATAGGACCATGGCTCCTTATAAAACTTCATATTAATGCCACATTTCGGCATTAATGGACTACTGCTGGATTTCCACATAAGCTTTTACCCAATTCCACGGTAATGTTAATTGTAGAGATCGCTGCACAGTCTGGAACTTTGCCTCTTTGGCGTTTTTATGTTACCTCTATTTTCCGTTTAAACCGCATGTGCCTCACAATTATTATTTTTCACCTTTAGGTCAATCTGATGATGCCCCAAAAGTGCGAAACGCGTCATTTTCTGTAAGTAAAAATCATTTTGCAACCGAGACTGTCTTATTTAAAGAAATTCGTAACCGGTTGCTGTACCAGGCGCCCATCGTGGAATGGAATCATTTTTATTTAAATAATTATAGTGTTTGTTACAATAATGAGATCATGATATTTCACAGTGGGAAATTGTAATTACAACATTGTTAAATACGGCTTACCTTCATGTGGTGTGATACATTGAATTCCCCACATTACATGGAAACTTCTGTTTGCATCAAGCGTTATGGTGTTGTAGTCAGTATCCTATATCAAGTAGTACACCAACTACTTTTCGGGAGCAATACGTCTTATAGACGATTGTGGCCAGGCCGACCTGCAAGAAAGAGCTGGGCCTGACAGCTACCATTGTGATGTGCGTTATGGGCATACTTTTGGTCTTTTACATATTTAAGTTTTTTCGCTTCTTCTTCATCACTAGTCAACTGACGAAATTTTGGACAGTATCATCGATGAGGATGTCGTTCTCTGTAAGAAACTGACCTAGAGAGGGATTCTCCACTGTGCTGTACTCAAGCGATCGATTATCTTCAACAAATATGTCCGCTGCTATTCCGACCACACATCGAAGGTCTTTACCAGCTATCGATAACAATTTGGCATCCAGTGTTTTTGAAACAAACCACTGTTAATTTCTTCAGAGATGAGATAGTCTCTGTACCACTTCATACCTACTCAACAGATGAGCTTTCAGAAAAGGTTGACCGTAATCGTGAATATGCTCTTTCAAATGCTGCAAGGAAAATTGCCAATCCTCCTCATTCTCAATGAGGCAGTTAAAAATTTGCTGCGTAATATCACCAATTTCTGTGGGATATTGAACTCTATTTTTTTTGTACCTGCTTTGGATTCCAGTGCAGTACCTCCATGCGTCTGATGTGCTTCCGAACTATCGTGAATACATCAGTAAGAGACAATTATTTATTGAAACTGATAAAAATGTCTTCCTCGCTAAAAGGCACCTTACAACTCGTAAACAACTGCCGACGCAAAGACTGGCCCTACCCGTGTGGGAAGGGGGATGTCATTGACATTGTACAAAACATCTTACCTTTCCACCACAGCAAGCATCAACTACCATCCACTCCAAGCACGTCATGACGCTACTGACGGATGGAATTCGGCAATGGATGTGCAACAAAGTACAGCAAGGGAGCCGGGGGTAGGACTGAGATGGCCCAGATCTGCTTTGAAATTGCGCTATCTTCAACATGCGCTACACACCATATGGTTGATCTTATGGAAAAATTCACTGGGAAGTTTTATACTGTTTAGTTTCATGCAATGTCAATTTCGCCGAAAATTGTAACTTCGGAGCTATAGGCGCAAAATCCAAAAAGTCTCACTTCGTGGATGTTTTTTTCCATTTTTGACCAGTTTCTGGGCCGAAATTTTGGTGTGACTTTGAAAATTCGGACTCAGCAACCGCGAAAACATATTGAAAGCTTGTCAAAAAAAAACTTCAACAAAACTTTCCGATACTTCGTTCTTTTTAGCACCATTGACTGAACTGCACTGATTAATGACGAAAGTGTGTGTATACAATATATAATTATAGTAATTGTATAATAGGTCAAATCTTATCTGTTCCACATTTTGCGTTTGCAGTGACACTTTGTGCCGACGATGTGAGTTACGAGCTGGTAAGTCACTGAAGAGATGATGTGTGGCGGTAAAAGTAGGAATCAGCGGCAATTCAAAGAGCAAAGCATCTGTACATGTACACTGCATGTTAAAAATACCCCCGCCTCGGTTTTCTCTCTACATACAAGCTAATCTCATAAACTACTGTATGGATTTGGCTACGGTTTACGCTAATAGATCAAGTGATCCACGAAAAAGATTTGTGTGTATAATGTGTCACCGCTACGACAGACAAGTCGACCGACCAAAGGTTTGTGTTTTGCAAGTATGAGGCTGAGGAGGAAAGCTAATCGAATACAAATTTATTTTTTGGCAAGTATTTCCTGAGGGCATTTGTATGGACTTTGCAGTAGTACGGAGCTGAAATGTGGACCACAAACAGTGCAGATAAGGAATCAATACAAGCTTTCGAAATGTGGTGGTACAGAGGAATGTTAAAGATTATCGGGATAGATCGAATAGACGACGAAAAAGTGTTGAAGAGAATTGGAGGAAACAGATATTTGTCTCACAAGCCGGCCGGTGTGGCCGAGCGGTTCTAGGCGTTTCAGTCTGGAACCGCGCGACCGCTACGGTCGCAGGTTCGAATCCTGCCTCGGGCATGGTTGTGTGTGATGTCTTTAGGTTACTTAGGTTTAAGTAGTTCTAATTTCTAGGGGACTGATGACCTGAGATGTTTTTTTTTTCCCACATCTTGACTGTAAGAAGGAGGAGGGCTCGGCTGACAGAAAATATTCTGAGGCATCAAGGAATCGGCAGTACGTAACAGGGGGAAATGTGCGACAATTTTAAGAGGGGACCAAGGCTTGAATATCGTAAGAAAGTTCAGATGGATGTGAACGGGGTATACAAAATGTAGGAAGACCATAAACAGCACATTTTAATGACTTGTATAGTACTGAAAACCAAAGGAATTCGAAGCGACTGATGGCCCAATGGTTTGGTCCCTTTCCAAAGCTACTAAGCAACCAAGGGAATTAGAAACACCTTCCAGTTTTCTCGGAATGGATAAATACAGCTGCTGTATGGAATTTCAGGGAATTTTATACCATTTTTCCTCCAAAATAGTGGTACGTTAGGGTAACGATGAAAAGGTGGGTACAGTGTGAAACAAGACTCGCCTTACGAAATGACATTCTTCCGTTGCTCCGTAGCACACGTTTTATGACTTGAGTACCATTGAGTACCACGTTTTCTTGTTACGGGCAATTGTATCAGTAATGTGTGATTTTAGAACTTCAAGTCAGCCGGCCATTCCCTGCTTATGGAGCTCCCTTTCTGTTGTATTGATGCTGGCAGGGCTCACAAGTTGCGACATTCGGTTCTGCAGTGGCTTCTGCTGCTGTCGTCCTCTTATGTTTCATCACAGTCCTATTCAGTGATCGTCTGTCATGATCACTGAACGCGCATTTTCGTCTGCGTTGTGACGTAATGGATAACATTTTTCCGCTTTCCTTGTATGTGATATAAATCTATGATATGGTGCCTCCCAACACTTCGACTGTCATGGTTACGAAAATATCATCTACAGGAGCATGAACAGTTTGCTCACATTTGAGTTCACTTAGCTACGACGCAGAGCGTTGACGCTACACAGAATATTGTTCAGATGATGACTGACACCTGCAACGATCTGAGGACATTGCACAATTTCCGCCCACGGTGAAATACAACAACACAACTTGCCAGTTTGGCTAGTATCTGCATCTACGTTCAAATATGTAGGTCTCATGGTGTTCCCATAATTTTGTCCAACCTCTTTACGTTGTAGTAGCTGCGCAGATATTAAGAGACAGGAGGGTGAAGAGCTGAATCAGACCAGTCTTCAGACTGAAGGTTGCGAGAACAGCATTAGATAGTCCTTTGATTTTAAACTCTCATTGTATGTAGGGCCCCTACAGTTGAAAGACTAAGAAACGTTGTTAATAAGGTCACTAGATTTGGAAATGAATAGTGAATATAAACAGATATCCACATAATTAAATATAGTTTTAATAACTATGACTGTCAGTCCTTGCTATGGCTATGTTATTCATGACAGCCTATTTAGCCATTTCTTAGAAATGCGTGATTTATTGACAAATGTTAAGACACTTGGAGCGGTACCTGATACACCGACTTTAAAAAAATGCTGCACCCCTGTCATTTATTCACTTCTCCAGGTAGAGTTCTTTATAATTTTTTTAGTCTAATATGCATATAATTATTATTTACAATTTGCAGCTGAAACTGTTGAAACAAATGCAAATAATTAATACATCGATTAAAAGTCATTACGGATAGTTCAGCGAGGACTTCCCTACATTTCATCTGGATAAAACGACATTACAAAAACTTGTACGGTTCCAAATATACATATTTGTGGCCAACATCTTAGCTGCATCATTCTGTTTATAGTCCTACGAGAATGAATATACCAGCATTTGTAATAATTTAGTTACATTCAGATATTCTGTGTCCTTAGGAGAGAGTGATCAAGCGATGAATGACTGGAGGAGATACTCGCACTAGGCAGTTTACCTGATTTTTACACTGTACGTCCAGCTCCATTCAGACAGTATGTCATGTCAGTAGATCTTGGAAGTATGCTGAGCAGTCACTTTTACCACTGAGCTATCTTTCTTGTTCTGAAGAATGGGTGTGAGTTTGGCTTGGGTCTTTAGCGTGCAGAGCATAAAAGGTGGGGTTATATTCACACTGTGGAATAAACACTTTGTTAGCAGAGAAAAACATAAAATGTTCTGATAATTGGTAATATATTGTTATGAGCAATGCCACAACGTAATATTTACATTAAATATGAACACAGACAAAAAAATGCACACTCAGAAGTTTTCAGGTCCCAATGTACCTTCATAAATGTACGCATCCTCAGTGGGTATGTAAAAGGTTAGAATCGCAAAACACTGTATCGGACAGAATGATCACCAGACTGCATTTGTGTTATTCATGAGTAGTGTTATTGCCAGGCCAGGTAGGGGATGTAAGAGGCATGAACAATGTTACTTGTTGAGTGATCACTGTGAAAGACTTGGGAAAACAACATACTTGTATTAGACAGCATTGTCAATACCTGAGAGAGTGTGTGAGAGTTTGAAAAGCTGGGTGGTCAGATGGTGCAATATCCAAACCTGAGGAGCATCCAGAAGTGACAGTCATCCGATGCTGTGCTGTATACGAATGTAAAACCAAGCAAACCTGTCTTATATGTTGTGGTGGACCACATCTGACCACACAAGGAAGGGACACTGCATTCTGCACCAGTCACCTCGTAACCTCTGTGTAAGGTGTCAGTTAAATAACACAACTTACACTGAATTCCTGAAACAATTCCGGTTAACTTGATATGTTACCTGACATACTTATGTCAAAATGTATGAATTCTATTCATAGGCAAAGTGAATAAACACACTGACATTTCATGAATATAAACCACTAACACTAGTAATTGCATGCAAGCAATTTCCCAAACCTGAACTATGAGACACAGTTCTGAGGGAAGGAG
The DNA here is from genome assembly GCF_023864345.2 of Schistocerca serialis cubense. Classification (NCBI taxonomy): domain Eukaryota; kingdom Metazoa; phylum Arthropoda; class Insecta; order Orthoptera; family Acrididae; genus Schistocerca; species Schistocerca serialis. The sequence continues at coordinate 317,557,034 of NC_064646.1, forward strand.
AATTTTTATGACGGAATGCCCATCCTGCATTAGGCTGCAATTTTCACAGTAGGACACCTAGCAGACACAATGAGGCACTGGAGCCACTGCACGAGCTGCCGGCAAAAGCAGCCCTTGTCCCTCCTTTTAACATGACCCTTAGAAAAGCCTTTCTTTATGAACATGACGGGAGATGCTAGTTAAACGTCCAGAGAAACCCAACTCAAAACACTGGTGACTCACTATAGCCACCTGTGTTAAAACTCACATGAAATAAAAAGCTGTATATCTCAGTATTACATAGCAGAAGTTAAAATCTGCCCTGCAAAAGAAATGACGCTTGTGATAGGCTACAAACACTCTAGTTGGAGGCGGTATAACAAGTCTGAATGCTTTGATTGGCCAGAAAGGAAACGTGTGGACAGCAGCTTTTATATAGGCAAATTACAGACACAGTGATTCGCTTCATCTCTTGCAGCAAATCGTGGAGTGTTTGAGCAAGGCGACTCACGTCACACTAAGACGATTGCGTGAGTAATTAGGTGAACATTTGTTCATAGGCTCATCTTAACTCATAAGGAGTTAAACTGCAAAGTTTCCTAGTATGGAGAATCGCACACGCTTGTGAGCGATTTGAGGGCAACGATGTTCGCACCACTGCAGCCAAATATCGTGAACCATGCAATTAACTTAGCTAGGGAATAACTAGGAGTCTTGGCTTCACTAAAAACGTAGGAAATGTAACAGACTGGTGTTTAACAAATGAGATTTAGAGTATATTCTCAGGTTCATAGCTCACGCTGACAACAGCCACTGCCGCTGCCAACGAGAGGTAAACATGCGCGCTCGTGCTACGCCAGCAAGTGATATTCAATTGACACTCAGAACTGCAGTCATCTCCGACTCTCCTACTTTTTGTACATTCGACCATGACTTGTAGTTAAACATATTTATAACTGTCGGGCTTAACTGAAGCAGAAACGCGAGATATCCGATTTAACAAAAAGAACTGACCAGCCACTGTAGAGTGCTTTAGAATTGTTTTAACTGTGTACTTCTTTTTGACTGCTCTTTAACGACCCTCATTCAATTTCCGGTATTTTCACTATGCATTTTAGCGTAATTGACATGTCTGGCCCCAATTGTATTTAATTTGTTTGTATTTTTATCGACCCCACGGCATGGTCATTAACCATCTTACCATTAAAATACCTTATAATAGGTAGGAGTTTCGCTACACAGTTGTGAAAACTTAATATAAGTTTTTTACCATCCTGTATGTAATTTTGCTAATATTGCTATGTCGTGAAGTCATACTTAGAGTAAAAATAAACCTTAATAACGAAAATCTAAGATTTTCATTTTTGCTAACATATAGTTGCGCCTGAACCCATACACTAAGTTTTGTTAGCGATAACATTTCCTTTACAGGGAGTGTAGTGGAACCGACATTGAGATCATTATCTGATTACCGCTGTTCTTTTCTCAACTTTGCATGCGTGAGATGGTGTCATCCTACCTTGTAGGCTGCAAGTTCGAAACCAGATTCCCAAAACACTCACAGAGCATCCTTGTGCAACTGTGGTAGGAAGATAGATCACAACCAGTCTCACACATATTAGATCTTCAGATCTGCCCCTGCCATCCGAGAACAAGTAATTGTCTGCCTGTAACTTTCTGTGACGTCCTACACCTTTGGTCTCAGATGAGCAGCAGTTCAACAAGGATTTACCACTCCATGCATAGTCTGCCAATAAAAACGTGACACCTACACTTGTATTGCGAGTGGTGGTACGTCCAGAAAGCATGGACTACTGATGAATGTATTCAGTAGTGAAGATTCATTTCTGTTCATCTAAAATTTACATACATTTTGTATGAACGTGAACACAATTCCTTGCACCTCTCCTTTGCTGATTTGTAACATTCCCGCCACTTACTGTCCCTATGTGTTATGTTACATATCTGCAATCATCAAATACTGAAACAGATACTGACTCATATGTTAAGAAATACCAATGAAAAGCTCCACTGATATTCAGATTTGACGTGATATTGAGGAAATCGTCCCTGAAGTAGATAGCCTGGAATCTAGATCTTTGTGCAGAACCTCAAGAGCCTGGATAAAGGTCCAAACCTCCTGATGATTCTTCTATACGTGGTATCGATTCTTTTGAGGGTCACAATTTAAGACACACGGGATCTTTTGGCCAAATAATTTCCATATGCAACCGTCCGCTGTACGACAGGGACATCAAGCTTCCTGTACCGAGATGAATATTATGAGGTAACACATGGCACAGGGTTTGAACCCTCCTATCCCTGGCTGTTCGCCATGCAAAATTTTGAAGAACAAGTTGATCCATACCACTGTGTCCATATTGTTTTCTCCGGTGTGTCTAAATGGTTTCTTTCTTGGTACATCTTGACTATCAAGGAGCTCTGTAGCAGTTTGTGAATTACATGAACGGTATTCAACACGATATAAATTAACCTTCGCGATAGAGGGGATTGCTTAATTACATGTCTAGCTGGGTGGATGGTAGAGATCTAGCATAGTCATTCAGTGCATAAGCCAATCACTTGAATACGAATACTTTAATCACACTGTGCTCAAAAGGGACGCCTTAATAACGATGGAAGACAGAGTTAATATGAATTCCGCCTTACCTTCAGCATCTGAGGCTGTGTTCACGGTAAATAATTACAGTAACTAAGATACTGAAGGCGTCCAGGAGTAACGGACCGAGAACTCTTCGTGACTCAATGAAATGGGGCACGATGACAACATTACTTCTACACTGCTGACCGACGACCAATTTAATAAAATGTGTACTGCAGACTTTTGGGTGGAGCTGCAATCTGGCGATCATCCAAGATCCTACATAGACAGTGTAAGTCTTCGAATGTCAGCTGCATACAATGTTCTCTTTGAATGTGGCAGCATCTATTCAGATCAATCAATTCGCATGGTTTCATGCAGCATTCCAAGCCACTTTATCCTGTGCAATCCTCTTCATACCTGTGTGACTGTTGCTACGCAAATCCATGTTCTTCTGCTTACTGCAATGTAGCCTTGGTCTGTTATAATCTTTATCCTCACATATCCCTCCATTACGAAACTGACAATTATATGATGGCTTAGGACGGATCCTATCAAACGATCGTTACTTTCAGTTACGTTAAGCCATATTTTCCACAAATAGATTCAGTACCACCGTCTGTCTTCTGTAATGTGCCCTCTCGAAAGAGAAACTGCTCCAAAGGAAAAACGCTGCACCTAAGCTACGCTGAGCAATGCGAATGATTTAAACGTTTCGCGTGCGTATATTGGCGCGTCAAGGAGGCACATTCCAGAGGATATAACATATTTTCTGCTTACAGACTGCACTAATGCCTTTTGTAGGAAATCTTCAGTGATCTGAAAAAGTAAAGCCGTTAATAATTGTTCCCATCGATGTCTCAAGTCAATGCGTGTGGTTGTCTGACGTCATAGTTCAGTGGCTCTCGACCATGAATTTAATAAAGTTATTGCACTGAGGAAACGTAAAAATTAACATAATCAGACTTTGACACTGGCGAAGTGGTATTCGTTCTCTGTTTAGAAAATGGTTAACGAAAGATCAAAAATGGAGCTCGAATTGTTTGGTCACTGAAGACTGGTGACTGTAGCCCTTTAAAGACGATATCTGAAAATCATAAATAATACACATAATCCAAATACGTTATTCAGATAATGGAAGTAGGGTATCTTATCCAGTTCAACGAAATTAAACACAATAGGACAATAAATTTTAACTTATTATTCCAGTAGTACGCTGTACGCATAAGTTAAATGTTAATTCAATAACGATAAGACAAAATTAAGTAATTACGGAAATAAGAAATAAATAAAAGTAGGCCTGTTAAAAGAAGGTAATTCCAATTCTGTCATAAATTCTAAAGTTTGTGTGTGAGTATGTTTCTCACTCCTTCAGCCTGAGACTGCTGGATAGATTTGGAAGAAATTTTGACTGGAATAGCTTATACCCTGAAATAACATATAGTCTACTTTTAAAAGTGTGTAGTACACAATATTTTTTGATATGAAGAATATGACGCAGAATGTCGAACAACAATAATTCTTAGAAAAATCTATTTTCTCTTCAACTTTCCAAATGTATCGTAGTGGTAAAAATACTTTTATTCTTTGATATGCCTTAAATAATAAGATTCAACGTAATGAGTACAATGCTTATTAATAAATGTTCAATCCTTGCCCGTTGCCTTTTAGCCGCTGAGCTCATGCCTATGCTTCTGGAACGCTAGAACACTCACAATGACAGAGACGTCGTGCCTTTACATGTTGAACGTGGTAGGCCTTCAGTGAGGCTGAATACGTGAGTATATATCCGCTCGTAACAGGTACACACGTGAGGGGAGATGACGTTGTTACACGTACAAACACTATAAAATTGCAGCTGAGCCGAACTAGAAATTGCTTATTTTCTTTGTTCGTCGCGTATTATGCTTGTTACTGAAGCGTCCGGACTGACTTGGAAGTGTAGAGTCTTGTACCGCAAGGAAGCAACGTAGACGATGTTATGGATGGCCGGTGTCCTCTTTCTACAACACATTTGCACGCATAGATTAACACAGTTATTTATTAACATGAACAGGAAGTTACTTGCCTTGAATAGAGTCCATGTTCTGTGGTACAAGTTAATCAGTAACAGACCTCTAGCCGACAACGGCGGTAATCTTGCTAACTTAAGTCTCGCTATCAAATGGTTCAAATGGCTCTGAGCACTATGGGACTTAACTACTGTGGTCATCAGTCCCCTAGAACTTAGAACTACTTAAACCTAACTAACCTAAGGACATCACACACATCCATGCCCGAGGCAGGATTCGAACCTGCGACCGTAGCAGTCGCGCGGTTCCGGACTACGCGCCTAGAACCGCTAGACCACCGCGGCCGGCCAGTCTCGCTATCGTCAAAACTCTGGTCAGTACGTACTGTCGTAGCCTGCGATAAACTACACCCGCTCTGCGAATCCACTGACAAACACCAAACTGGAGTGTGCGTTACTGAGACCCTCCGGTTAGCGGAGGTGGCCTAAATATATGCTGTCGAGAGGGCGTTGGCGGCCTGTTGCTTGTCAGTGTGTCTCTAGCCGATCTCCTGACAGGCGTGCTTGATCCAGCGCCTACTATCGATCTTCGCGGTTCATCTTGGCCGACCGGTGTGCTGGCAACAGCTTACGTCAGTACAAGATGTGCCTTGTATTCTGAATTAACACATAAACTACCATTTATTCCGAAAAAAACACAGTTCTTGTGGAATTGTCAATGTGTCTCCTGTTCCCATAAGATACACTATGCGATCAAAAGTATCTGGAGGCCCACAAAAACATACGTCTTTCATGTTAGGTGCGTTGTACTGGTACCTACGGCCAGGTGTTCCATGTCAGCGATCTTAGTAGTCAATAGACATCGTGAAAGAGCAAAATGGGGCGCTTAGCGGAACTCACGGACTTCGGATATGGTCAGGTAATTGGGTGCCACTTGTGTCATCCGTCTGTAGGCGAGATTTCCACACTCCTAAACAACCCTAGGTCCATTGCTTCCAATTTGATAGTGAAGTGGAAACCTGGATGGAAGGGTACAGTACAAAACCGTACAGGTCGACCGCGTCTGTTGATTGGCAGAGACTGCCGACAGTTGAAGAGGGCCGTAATGTGTAATAGACAGACATCTATCCAGACCATCACACAGGAATTCCAAACTTCATCACGATCCACTGCAAGTATTGTGACAGTTAGGTGGTAAGTGAGGAATCTTAGGACTTCATGGTCGAGCGGCTGCTCATAAGCCACACATCACGCCGGTAAATGTCAAACGATGACTCGCTTGGTGTAAGGAGCGTAAATATTGGACGATTGAACAGTGGAAAAACGTTGAGTGGAGTGACGAATTACGGTACACAATGCCGCGATCCGATGGTAGGGTGTGGGTATAGCGAATGGCCGGTGAACGTCATCTGCCAGGGTAAAATTCGGACGCGGTGATGTTATGGTGTATTCCTGTTTTTCATGGAGGAGGCTGGCACCCATTGGTGTTTTGCGTGGCACTATCACAGGACTGGCCTACATTCATGTTTTAAGACCTTCTTGCTTCCTACTGTTGAAGAGCAATTCGGGGATGGCGACTGCATGTTTCAAGACGGTCGAGCACCTGTTCACAATGCACCGCCTGTGACGGAATGGTTACACGACAGTAATGGACTGGCCTGCACAGGGTCCTGACCTGAATCCTATAGAACACCTTTGGGATGTTATGGAGCACCTACTTCGTGCCAGGCCTCGCCGACCGACAAAGATACCTCTCCTCAGTGCAGCACTCCGTGAAGAATGAGTGCCATTCCCCAATAAACCTTTCAGCACCTGATTGAATGTATGGCTGCGACAGTGGAAGCTGTCATAAAGGCTAAGGATGTTCCAACACCATATTGAATTCCAGCATTATCGATGGAAGGCGTCACAAACTTGTAAGTAATTTTGAGCCAGATGTCCCGATACTTTTTATCACATAGTGTAGGTAACATGACTAAAATGTATTCATGCAAGTTAACTATCAGTTGAATGCATTACGTTTAGCGTATAGATTTGATTTTAGCTCTTTTGACAAATGAAATAGCTACGCACATAAATCTAGGTCAGAAGAAATATTGGTGTAAGATACATCTCCGTATGAATGTAACAACGTAACGTTAACATTTCGCTTGATGTTCCCTTCGAAAGTGGCGTTCACTGTAAATAAAAGTAAAGGACAAACGTTAGAAGTGGCCGGTATTCGTCTGGGCAAACAATGTTTTTCGAACGGATAGCTTTACGTTGGCTGCTCCCGTTTGCCGAGAACCAGAAAACTCTACATATACTCAGAGAACAAGAATTTTCGGAACGTTTTCTACAGAAATATGTTACGGTAGATTTTGGCTGTCCATACCCATGAAAGCAATTATGATTTTTTTCCATGCTACACATTTCACAAGCAGTCGTGAAATTTCTTACGTCCTTTCCTGTCACATTTTGTAACTCACTACTTGGCCGCGTATTTTTTTTTTTTTTTTTTACCTGAAGTAAATAGTGTGCTGTGATTGACGTGTATTGTCAACTTTTCCCATTGACTTAAAATTTGGTGTTTTTTTTCCATGTCGCGTCGTTTCCTGTGCCGCTAGTGTCTCTCGCCTCAATACCTAGAAGAGATAACTTTGCTTATGGAGCATATGCGTGGGTATTGAGTTGGATACCGGGAAATATCGCGAAATACAGTTAGTGTTACATACTTAAACTTTCTAGCTCTTGTGTTTGGTAATATACATTGGTATTCAAACACTGAAAAATTAAACACTTTAGTTTTATGTACCGCACATGCAAAAACATAATAATTCTGTGTATATTTTATTTTCTGATTTAGAAAATGCTATACTATCCGTTCTTCTCTAACACCACATTTCATAAGCTTTTATTCCCTTCTAGTCTGAAGTGCTTACTGTCCATGTTCCATTTCCGTACAAGGCTACCCTTGAAACAAATACCATTAGAAAAGATCTCCCAACTTTAAATTTATGTTCTACGTTGCTAAATTTCTTTTTTTCTGAAAAGCTTTTCTTGCGGCTTTCCAGTCTGCGCTTTATATCCTCTCTACTTCGGTCATTACCAGTTAATACGCTTGCACAAAGAGCAAAACACATTTTCTAGATTTAGCACTTCATTTTCCAGTCTAATTTTCTCGGTAGCGCCTGACGTAATTCAAGTATATCGAATTACGATTGTTATACGTACGTTGATGTTCATCTTACTACTTTTCAGGATACTGTCCACTCCGTTCAACCACTGTTCCAAGTCATGTGCCTTCTCTGACAAATGCTCTTAGCAAATATTAAAGTTTTAATTGCGTCTCCCTGAACGTTAATACACTTTCAAAATTTAACCTTGCTTTCTCATTGAAGAGGTTCCTCAAAGAAGTATTATACAACATTGGCGGTAGGACACACATCTCTCTCAATCCCTTCTAAACCACAGCTTCCCTTTCATGGCGTTCAACTGACACATGCAGTCTGGTTCTCACACAAATTTTCAATACCGTTAGTAATGAGCACTGACGGTGCGGACTACGGTGAAGAAACTCAACAAATAAATTAAAGAAAATTTCAGGATCTTTGCCTCTCGCGAGCAAGTGCTCCACCAAGGTATTGGCAGAACTGAAGCTGTGAGGAAGCGTCATGAGTCGTGCTTGGGTATCTCAGGCGGTAGAGCACTTGGCCGAAAATGGGAAAGGTCCCGAGTTCGAGTCTCAGTTCAGCACACAGTTTTAATCTGCCAGAAAGTTTCAAACTGCTCACACTCCGCTGCAGAGTGAAAATCTCATTCTGGAATGTAAATGGAGCTGTAGGAAACAGCTTTGTCCAATCACAGTCTTGAGAAATGGTATAAAATGCAGTTTGGAAAAACATGAGTCTTGGACCATGCGTCACCATAATTGGTTTTGACGTATAAAATAGGCGGTCCGGAATAGGTTAAATAATCTTAATAGCGGTCCTTTGCGGTGGTGATCTTTGACCACGGAGCGTAAACTGTAAGTAGGCTGTTTATGTTTTCTTTATGTAAGTAGGCTGTTTAGGTTCTTATGTAAGTAGGCTGTTTAGGTTCTTATATTGGTAACGCCGCCGCCACGTAGCGCTCTCTGTATGAAAATGAAATCACTGGCTGTGCTGTGTGCAGTCTGTGGCTAGTTTGCATTGTTGTCTGCCATTGTAGAGGGGCAGCTGGATGTTAACAGCGGGTAGCGTTGCGCAGTTGGAGGTGAGCCGCCAGCAGTGGTGGATGTGGGGAGAGAGATGGCGGAGATTTGTAATTTGTCATGAACTGCTATATTTATATATGATGATATCAAGGTAAATACATTGTTTGTTCTCTATTAATATCTTTCATTTGCTAACTATCCCTATCAGTAGTTAGTGCCTTCCATAGTTTGAATCTTTTATTTAGCTGGCAGTAGTGGCGCTCGCTGTATTGCAGTAGCTTGAGCAGCGAAGATTTTTGTGAGGTAAGTGATTTGTGAAAGGTATAGTTTAATGTTAGTCAGGGCCATTCTTTTGTAGAGAATTTTGAAAGTCAGATTGCGTTGCGTTAACAAAATATTGTGTGTCAGGTTAAGCACAGTCTCGTGTATAAATTGTTCAAAGGGGACGTTTCATATGTCGACCCTTAGCCTAGGATACCTCACTGGAATCTTCTGATTTTTTTGTTGTAGTTTGTGTAATTAGTGTAGATTTTGTTTATTGCTAGCGCGTAATTGTAGAGAGAATCTCCTTTGTAGTTGCAATCTTTCATTGTTGTACAGTAAAACAGTTTTGGCATGCATGTAGATTTGCACCAAGTATTTCGCAGCTGCAATTAACTAGATATTATTTTCAGTGCTATTTTAATGTGTTCTCTTATTTTTGATCTTCAAATTGTGCTTTTCTTTGTTATCGTGTGAAATACTGTGACAATAATGGCGTGTGAAAAACGTAATACTAGGCTCCAAAGTAAACTGAGAAATGACAGTGAAAATGAAAGCAGTATGTTAGCGCCACCGAGTAATGAATTAACTAATGTTCAAAGTAGTAATTTGGTAATTGCGCATAGGGAAATGGAGCGGGCGGCAAACAGTGGCGTGGACAGTGAAACAATTAGTGAAGAGAGACACATTATCGATCGATCGGTCGGCAACAGCTCGCCTCAGGAAGCCGAAATGACACGACACGATCTCGCAAATACTGTAGATTCAGGTTTTGGATCCTCACCGTTTTCTCAAATAAGTCAAGACACATTTTCTGCTTGTCAAAATGTGAATGTTTCAGGTGTAAATTCACTGCCGAAAAGCACTGAGGAACATGTTTCAGACACCAATGCATTGTTATTACAATTAATACAACAAATGGGACAAACACAGCAAAAGCTTCAAAAGTTAGACACAGTGGAACAAAATCTTAAAAAGTTAGACACACTGGAACAAAATCAGAGACAAACACAGCAACAGCTTCAAAAGTTAGACTCATTGGAACAAACTCTTGAACAAACGCGTGAAGATTTAACTACTGAGTTACATAACATTGAATCGAAATGTCAAAAAGTCTGTAATGACGTAAAAACACAAATTTGTGAGCATTTCCAACCTATTTTTTCGCGGCATGAAAATGCATTACAGAATCACGAAGCAGCCATAAAAGAACTGCAAGCCATTGTTCATGAAAATCATGAGACCTTGTGGGCTAAAATTGACTCAGTTGCATCTACTGATTCGGTTACGCAACTTGCAAAAACTCAAGAAAACTTAAAGGACACAGTAGATACGATTTCAACACAAATGGACACTCTGAAACTTGGTTCAGAAAAACACGCTGAGGAAATGTGTTCACTATCGGAGAAAGTAGCCGAACTTTCGGATCAGGTCACTAACTTATCTACAAAGGTAGATGATGATCTGAATGACACAAGACCCGTAGCCTTCACTGACACAGAAGAGTATGAAAAAATAAGAAAATTCAAACAAAATCAGAATCAAATTAATACACAACACCAAAGAGAAATCCGGGAAGTACAAGATCAGCTGACACAGGTAATACAAGAATTACGTATTTCAGAGGACACTCGCGCTCCAACACGGGAAGAGGGACTTAGAAACACGGAAAAGCCGCAAAATAATAACACAGGGCATTTCGGAAATTATGAAAGAAATTGGCAAGGTACAGCGAATTTTGAGATGAAACCGCCGAAACGACGTAACAATGACCGATATGCGACTCGCCGACATGACGATTTTGACTATAAGCTGTTCATTACTACACGTAAATTCAAAACATTTAAGAATTCTGGCAACGACATTCATCCACAAGCATGGCTCCATCAATTTTCTCATTGTTTTCCTCCCAACTGGTCATTGGAGCACAGATTAGAATTTATGTGTGGCTACTTAGAGAATGAACCAGCTGTAAGAATGCGATCGGTCATTCACGATTGTCACAGTGAAGGAGAATTTTATCATGCCTTCCTCTCAGCGTATTGGTCTCAAGCTACACAAGACCGTGTAAAACATAGCATCATAATGATGAAACACTTTGAACAATCTGAATTTTCCAGTCTTGTGAAATATTTTGAAGACATGTTGCACAAGAATTAGTACCTGTCAAACCCATACAGCCCCTCAGAACTCATCCGCATTTGCTTAATCAAATTACCTGAACATTTACGACATATTGTTTTGGCAGGACGTTGCAAAGACGACATTGAAGCTTTTCAGGGACTTTTACAAGAATTAGAAATTGACACTGACAATCGCGGAACGCGAAACCAGGAACACAACAATTACAGGTCACATCCGTCACAATTCCGTGACGACAGAAACAATAACTGGACACGACAAGTCTATTCTTACAACGCAAATCGTGACCAAAACAGACACCACCCATATGACAACCATTGGCAGAGTAATAGTTACAGAGAAAGATCGCATTTCCGTAGTAATGAATATGACAGAGATAACCATAGAAACAGACAATATGGTAATCAGAACTATTATTATCAAGGGAGACAGAATAATTTCAGATGCAACAGTTCAGCGCGCAGTTACGATTCAGGGAGAAATTCTCCACCACATGACCGACACGAAAGAAACTGTGTAAACTACCGACAAAACGACAGACCTGAATTCCATCAGAACTGGCGAGCTTTAAACAGAGCTGGGCCCTCTCGGCAAGGCGAATTTGTGGAAGATAGGCCTTCTAATCCCAGTAACGACGCGCGGCAACAAAGAGACAGACAATGACTCGCACCGCAGGCATACACGTGCGCCGGCTGGCTCCGAGAAAAATAACATTATATCTGGTACTGCTAATGAGATTTTAATGCAACATTTTGGTTTACTTGAAAATACATTCTGGATTTAAAGTACTTTCTGAGAGATACCAGATGACACAGAGGTTAGTTATGTGACAGCTACACGATTTTTATCACGACGCTACTAATGAGTGACAATTTACAATGTTGCTTTTGCGGTGTATCTGTTTTATATCTGCACAGTTTTTCTGAATTCTTCTGGAAATCAAAACATGTTTTATTAGTAACTTTTGTGGTATAGCTACAAGGAGACAGCCTTTTCCATAGCACAACAATACGTTACAGCACAGTACTTTCCTCATCACGGCAATAAGCGTAATAACTAAGACATTTATACGCAAAGCATTTCACTTTTGTGTATTATGAGGTAAGTACATTGACTTCTGCAGAACTTAGCTTTCGGAGGACGATAACTACGACACTTCCACACAGATTATGTTGCAACAAGACGCACATTTAGCGCTACAGTACACGTATTTGAGTGATTAATTGTGTACTTAAAACATTTATTTTTAAAGATTTTTGAATTACAAAGAAAGTTTTCCGTGATACATTTCATTCCATTGCTGTAATCTGTAACACCTGAGGGTATAATTACATTAATCCTCAGGGGGGTACACGCCTACTTTGTATACCATGTGTGTGGCAACCACAAGGAACCCTAGCTAATATGGTATTTGCTTATACAACTTTACACGTCGGTACCATATTTCTCTAACACAGAATTACACAGCTATCTGATCATTTAACTGAGAGAGACAAACATTTATTTTTACTATATCAGTGACAGATGTTTACGTAATTACACAATTGGATAACTTCACACTTATGAAACTGTATTTTGTCTGTACTTTGTAAACTGTTCATATTTTTTCGGAACCATTGTGATACTATGAGAGCTTTGAATGATGTATTTGGTAAAGGGATTTTGATTTTTAAAGTACGTTTGAGGCAGATGACACTTTTGACATGAGCAGAGAATTTTTTTAATTATTGGAGGAAGCTACGACGATTTTGAGATTTGACTGAGGTGTTATGATGTTATTTTTACGACGACGATGTGTATTATGCTGCTGAGGTATGTTTACGATTAATAGGCTGAGGCTATATGAGTTATTTGATTATGCTTCATATTTATAATGACGAAATATTGACGAGTGTCGATGGATACGTATATGTGTAATAAGGTAAGGAGTAATGAATAGTGGGTAGGGACTTTTGACTTGTGAAAAAGGATGTTGGAAACCAAGAATCGTACTTTAAGAGTTATGACATGTGTGAATCATGTGTGAATGTATCACAATGCCACTGAACATTTTTTGGACACTGTTATATTCATAGGATTTTGTTTCTACAGATTTGCAACGCTAATTCTTGACCTGTGAAATATTTTTATGTGAGACTGTCACTGTAGCGGTAAATATTTCCGTAAGAAAGTTAAGTGACCACCTGCACGTAATGCGTCGCGGGCACCCAGCTGTGTCAGACGCCTGGAGAAAAAGCCATTATTGCGAGCCCTTTTCAGCGGCACAGGTAGAAAAAAAAGGGGACGCCATTAACCTCGCTTCTGACATTCCTTTGTAGAAAGCATCGCAAAAACGACACGGTCGAACTTGAAAACATATGATTTTTGTAATGCGTTGTGGGCACACAGCTGTGTCAAACACCTGGAGAACAATCCATTAGGGTGTGCCTTTCATCGCTAATGCGACACCCTCGTTCCTTGAAAACATATGATTACTCGCACTTTGTGCTAATTACTGAAATGCTTATGAATTGATGGGAAATATTCGTACATCTGCACACCTGATTACGACAAGCGTCTTTCTACGAGAGTTGAGAGAATTTCTACTAACTTATGAAATGTCACATGACTATTGAATGATATTTTTATGCTTTGGTTTGCGTAATTGCTTATTTCATTTGATACCTGTTTTTCAGCTGTGTTGCAGCATTGCTTTTATAAAATGAAATGCATTTGCTAATGTGAACACTTTCTGTCAACAGATCTATTAAATAATTATTTTATTATCCACATTCTTTAAAAAAAGGAGCACTTGGAAAGGAAAGAACAATAAGAAGGAACTAGTAACAGTAACACATAATTTTCTTTTCAAGTACTTGGTAATTTCTTTTGTAGAATAAATTGTGATGCATCACTCTAATGTTAAGATGTGACATAGGTATTAGACATGGCCATTTTAGTGTAATATTTTTTCTGCTTGCGCTATGTCATGTTTAGGTATAAGTTGCTGCTGTTTGCCAGGCATAGTGTTATTGAATTTGACTTTTGCTCATTTATGCTGCTAGCTTTGCCAATTTGCATTTTTTGCATTGCTGTTTGTGTTGATTTGTTATGTGATGCTGCATTGCCTCGTCCCTTAGTTTAGCATCTGAGCTCAGTAGATTTAAGTTAGCTTAAGAGGGGGTAGCCTCTAAGAGAATGAGTTGCGATGAAGTGGAAGAAATGCATTGAGAAAACAGGTTTAGGTAGGATTTTCTTGGAAATAAATGTTGAGGTAAGAAATGTGTGAACATATAAATACAGAAAGCATGCTTAGATAGAATTTTTTTGGTGGAAACAATGGATGAAATAAGAGGAAAGATATATGAAGTTTTGGGTTGGACTGCAGTACCAAATGTTACACTGAAAACGAACCCTGTCCTTTCCTATTGGTGTTATCCCACTATGTGTTTGTGTACCCTTGTGTATTTGTTTTCTTCCTGTCTCTGTGTAGTTTCATAGAATTTTTTCTTCTTTTAATATTAAGCTACATTCACTATGATGAGGAATACTGTCATCCTCGAATATAATTGGCATTAATAATATGTTATTTACTTTGTAAAGATGTTCAGACATTATTTATTCTGTTTTGTGTTAATGCTCATGTGTGAAGTTGGTGTTTCGAAAGTTATTCTGATCTTTTATGTATGTACTCATGTCATAATTCCTGGAACACTGACGTATATGTTATTTCGATTCTTTTGTAAAGCTTGTACTACAAATGTTCTCTGTATTGTTATGTTCTTTAATGATGTATTTTGTACCTTTGTTATTGTATTTTTATGTTACCAAATTGTAATTGTTACCAGTTCTTCAAATTAAGTTACATTTCACTGCACACGTTTCTGTTGGTCATAGTATATGGACAATATGTGAGAAGTAGGGACTGTTAGTGTTTGCACGTGTGTTAATAATTCAGCAAGGGACTGGATAACAGCATTGCTGGTTCTAAGGACAATTTCAAAAACTTTGTGAGTGCACAAGTGGTGTTTTATGGACTTGCTATGTTCTCCGCAAGACTCTTCGATGGTGAATGTGCACCTGCACAATCGCAACAGATGGCTGCTGGACATCTCTACAAGGACTGCAGTGGGTCTGCACCTCTGGTGGCCCACCAATACCATTATCTCTACAAGGACTACAGTAGGTCTACATCTTTGATGATCCATCAATACCATTATTTCTACAAGGACTGCAGTGGGTCTGCACCTCTGGTGGCCCACCAATACCGTAATCTCTACCAGGACTACAGTGGGTCTGCTCTGTGGTGACCTACCTACCAATATTCTTCAAAACGTCGAATGACTCTGCTGTGGGTTTGCTCTATTGTGACCCAACACTTGTCTGCATGTCGAGAGTCAGCACTGTCTTTCCGTTGGAAGGACAACACTACTTCTTCAAGACTGCATGGAAATCCACTACTTCCGTGTGCATTTTCTTCTACTGCTCAGACTTTGAGAAAAACACTATATTTTACCGTAATGAATGATCAGGACTGTCTTTATGGACTGTGAGAAAATTTTAGCTTTTGACCAACATTGTATCAATAAGTGTGTGCATTTTATATCTTTGTTACTGTAATTGTGAAAAATTTTTGTCAAATCTGTATTGGCCAGTGCCCAACACCATTTGTAAAAATTTTTTGTGGGGAGCATGGGGGCTATGTAAGTAGGCTGTTTATGTTTTCTTTATGTAAGTAGGCTGTTTAGGTTCTTATGTAAGTAGGCTGTTTAGGTTCTTATATTGGTAACGCCGCCGCCACGTAGCGCTCTCTGTATGAAAATGAAATCACTGGCTGTGCTGTGTGCAGTCTGTGGCTAGTTTGCATTGTTGTCTGCCATTGTAGAGGGGCAGCTGGATGTTAACAGCGGGTAGCGTTGCGCAGTTGGAGGTGAGCCGCCAGCAGTGGTGGATGTGGGGAGAGAGATGGCGGAGATTTGTAATTTGTCATGAACTGCTATATTTATATATGATGATATCAAGGTAAATACATTGTTTGTTCTCTATTAATATCTTTCATTTGCTAACTATCCCTATCAGTAGTTAGTGCCTTCCATAGTTTGAATCTTTTATTTAGCTGGCAGTAGTGGCACTCGCTGTATTGCAGTAGATTGAGCAGCGAAGATTTTTGTGAGGTAAGTGATTTGTGAAAGGTATAGTTTAATGTTAGTCAGGGCCATTCTTTTGTAGAGAATTTTGAAAGTCAGATTGCGTTGCGTTAACAAAATATTGTGTGTCAGGTTAAGCACAGTCTCGTGTATAAATTGTTCAAAGGGGACGTTTCAAAACATAGAATGGTCGACGTTTTAGGGTGGTTCGAGTGGTTTAGAATGTGGCTCAGGCCTCTAACGCCAGGTGACGTGGCTGTGTTTCACGACACAATTTATCTACAGTGATTAGACTTTTATTCAGAATCTGGTTGGAACTCAGTTTCGTTATCAGTTAGTACTAATTATAATTTCTCAGTTTCCTACAGAAATGACACGGAAACAAATAGTGGAGGAAGAAATTAATCACTTAAATTTTTCTGCAAGGGAGGGAAGTTAGAAATGATGTAAACAACGTTTAGTATGTGATAAGGTATAAAATGAGTAGGTACGAGGATGAATAGGACAAAGGAATTGTTGAATTATCGCAAAATCTGAGGGGAAATTAATATCATGTAGTACGAAGACCACTAATAGACTTGGTGGGTCTGGAGAGAGGACTGACTGTTCTGATGGACTCCAAAAAAATGTCAGCACAGCCAGACTCCTTTGACGTTGCCGATAAACAAATACACAGTAAAGGGCAAGTGACTGCTGCCTTTACTTATTATACAAAGAGAGTGGGACGGTAGAGAAATTGTCTGAAATAGGCTCGATTAAGCCTCTGCCAGGTACTTAAGCGCGAATTGCAGAGCACTGTGCTGGTTGCCTGTCCGATGAGCAGTGACTTGAGAAAGATGTTCGCTTCTAATTACATTCCGTGGCGGAGTTAAACAGCCAGGCATGCAGAACTAGATGAGATGAAGCAGTGTAAGGGGTAAAAACGCCCCGTCGACGACATGGTAATTAGACATAGAGCGGATTAGCGATAAGGTTGATTTCTGTGGTAGTCGACAGCCTGTAGATCTGTAGAGAAGTTTATTGAAAATCATTACCAAAGAAAAAAGCAGTTGTAGGGAAATAGGGATAAATAGCCAAAAATAGTAAATCAGGCAATGGAAAATGGTTCAAATGGCTCTGAGCACTATGGGACTCAACTCCTGAGGTCATTAGTCCCCTAGAACTTAGAACTAGTTAAGCCGAACTAACCTAAGGACATCACAAACATCCATGCCCGAGGCAGGATTCGAACCTGCGACCGTAGCGGTCTTGCGGTTCCAGACTGCAGCACCTTTAACCGCACGGCCACTTCGGCCAGCAGGCAATGGAAAACCATTTACAAGATATAATTCGAGGGGAGGACCTGTATTGGAATCGGTGTGTGCACAAGAGTACATGGTACCAAGATGTTCCAAAAACCCACACGCGAATATGCGACTTTTCAGGTGGTCATGTCTTGTGTTCTGTTGATCAAAGAGATACGGAGTTAAGATTTTTTTTCTTTTTTTTTGTATGGCACTTCGCCTAGCGACCGTTTGTATATTTATCAGATGAATCGGGGTGTTCTAGCTATCCTAGGTAAAGGGACAAAATTTAAACAGTAGATACTTCATTCAACTCAGGCAAATTGAGCACGTCTGTTCCATCTTTGCATTTGGTGTCGTGTAGAATGGGTCTTAGTCGGCTAGTAAAGCACTCCGTCATCAGGCCACAACTGGCGCATCGGGACCATCCGACCGCCGTGTCATCCTCAGCTGAGGATGCGGATAGGAGGGGCGTGTGGTCAGCACACCGCTCTCCCGGTCGTTGCGATGGTGTTCTTTGACCGGAGCCGCTACTATTCGGTCGAGTAGCTCCTCAGTTGGCATCACGAGGCTGAGTGCACCCCGAAAAATGGCAACAGCACATGGCGGCCCGGATGGTCACCCATCCAAGTGCCAGCCACGCCCGACAGCGCTTAACTTCGCTGGTCTGACGGGAACCGGTGTATCCACGGCGGCAAGAGTCGGCTAGTAAGAGCGCCAGTTATTCATGGGTGGTTCCCAAGAAAATCCCGAAAACCCTTGACTTTCGGATGTCAAAATTACCAGTTGTGAGGATGGACTCTTCTACAATTGCTATTCATTGTAAATTGTTGCAAATTTGACACAGGCGACGAACACGATGTTAAGATTAGGTTCTTGGGATGTTCAGATGTCGTTATCTGACATCGAGAACCAGAGGTCCAAAGTTACCATAATTATGCAGAAAACTGCAAAACCTGGTAGTTAGCCGTTCTACACCGTGGACTGTAAATGTCTAAACAAGTAACCACATAAGCTGGCTCAGATTTTAACTATACGTTCAATAGACCCTTCATACAAACTCCATTTTCCTCCTTTCGAAAATCTTTAACAGTTATCGATACAGACCCGAAAAACCACGATTGTTTGGTACCAAAAGTAGCAATAGCGGGGATGTCTACTTCTTTAAATTATATTCACGGAAAATCGTCCAAATTTTAAACGTATTTTATATCGATGATGTTAAGGGGCAGAATTGAAATTTTTTTAGATGTTATTCGTTATCGAGATACGTAGGTTCAAAGCCTGTGCCGCGCGGGATTAGCCGAGCGGTCTAGGGTGCTGCAGTCATGGACTGTGCAGCTAGTCCCGGCGGAGGTTCGAGTCCTCCCTCGGGCATGGGTGTGTGTGTTTGTCCTTAGGATAATTTAGGTTAAGTAGTTTATAAGCTTAGGGACTGATGACCTTAGCAGTTAAGTCTCATAAGATTTCACACACATTTGAACATTTTTTCAAAAGGCTCTACTTATGCACGCAATATCCGGATCCGGTCTGAGGCATACATGTAGCTTTAACTGACGTAGTGAGCAAATGACACGGGTTCTTGGGTTGTCGCAAAGCTTGTGAGGTCACCAAACTATGTTTCCTGTTGCCATTTTGTCTCCAATAAAAGTTAATGACCTACTGTCTTTGTATGATTGGTAAATCAGGCCTGTAGAGGCTGCTTCAACTAGAAATTATTCGTTTGGGCCACGTGTCGGCATAACCACGTTACAAACAATTATTTCGTCTTACGAAATTGTTTGTACTTGCAAGTCAAACGCTCATATTTGGTACACTGTAGGTGTGGCATAAAAATGTTTTGCAACTTTATGTAAAGTAATGCAAACTGAAACTGTTGACTTGTATTTATATGCAAATGTGTCGAGATATACAAATAAACTGCCAAAGTTATAATGACATACAGATTTCGTTTTATATAAGCATTTCACCCTGCAGTGACAGGGAAAAACAGGAAATCAGCTGAAAAATGCTTCTGTCAGAGCACAAAAAAGGCGAATACGGTACTCTTTAAAAGACTCTGACCAGAAAGCTGTGAACCAATTGTTTCAAAGCTTTTTCTATCTTCGTCACCAAAACGTTTGGTTTGCGAACATACTTATGATTTTTTTGTGCAGAAATAGAATAGCAGAGGGACAATAACTGTCGAAGAGGGGGGAGACAGTGCCAGTGGGAGTAGACAGTGATCGTGAGACAGAGAAAGTGACTGTGACGAAGAGAGATGGATGAAAACAACAGCAGTAGGATACGAGTAGAGAGGAGATATATTGATGATCGATGAGAGACAATGACTGTAAAAAAGGAAGAGAGATGGATTGAGATAGTAGTAGTGGAACCAAAAAAGAGAGGAGGCAGTGGTAATGAAAAATGAGAGATGTGTGGAGACCATACATAGGCTTGTCAGAAAGGAGAAATTTTAACACGAAAAAACTTGCCTGCTTTCCCCTGTCTACATTATGCAAATACAGTATTGATTTTCACTTTGTCATGCTAGTGCATGTTGCATCAACTATCCTGCTAATTAAAATATGGAGGACACTTACAGCTCTAGCTGGGCACTTGCACGAGGGTTGGAACTTAAATAGTGGCAACTATTTATTCATAACCAATACAAAAGAGTTACATGTTTGCACCTGTTACTGTCCTTCAAAGTAGCCACATACGTTCTGTAGAACCCGTTGCTAGCGATGTGGATGGCGTCGTATACCGTTCTGTTATGGGGCGAATGGAGCGGTCTACTGCCTGTCGAATCTCTGGAACAGTTATGAAGCAAATGTCTCGATGTGGTTCCTTCACCTTTGGAATCAAATCAAAGTCACAAGGACTTCAGCCCTGGGAGTATGATGGAAGGTACAGTACTTCCCAATTCCATCGGCAGAACAGAGCAGCCACAGCTTGCGCTGTATACGCTCGCGCATTGTGCAAAATGATTGGTGGGTTGGGCAGAAAGTGTCGCCGCATTTTTCGCAAAGCTAATCGCAGGTGATGCTCCAAAAACGAACAGTAATACTGTGCATTGACGGTCTGCCGTGTAGTACCGTAATGCGTTAGGATAACACCATCACAGTTG
Source organism: Schistocerca serialis cubense (assembly GCF_023864345.2). Taxonomy (NCBI): domain Eukaryota; kingdom Metazoa; phylum Arthropoda; class Insecta; order Orthoptera; family Acrididae; genus Schistocerca; species Schistocerca serialis. The sequence continues at coordinate 317,577,721 of NC_064646.1, forward strand.
TACACGAGAATCACCATAAACTTCACCATACTGGGGCTCTGATGCACTTTCGATTTTCGCGTCGACCCATAATGAAGCCATTCGTTGGATTGGCGTTTCATTTCCGGCTTTGTGGCATTTCTTCAGAACTGTTCCAAAGATTCGACAGGCAGTACACCGCTCCATTCGCACCATCAGCAGAACAGGCTCTGGTGACGGCATACTAGGCCTTCCACATCGCTGGCAACGTGTTCTACATAACGCTGGTGACCGGTGATAACAAGTAATAAGTAACTCTTTTCTATCGTTTGTGAATCAATAGTTGCCACTATTCAAGTTACAACTCTTGTATTAACCTTTATTCAAGTATGTGTAATAATAATTAACTGTAGGCATTATATTTATGACATTGTACACTATCTTCTACAACACAAGATGTTTTACACTTTATGTACACAATTCGCAGATCAGATCTTGGTAACTTTTCTTTACCGAATCCGGTCATCATAATACGGATTTTACAAACGTGTTCTTGACAAAGAAGTTGTCTTGGTTCAAGCTGAATATTTACAGATCGCCCCTTATTACCCAGCATGGGAAAGTTAACCTATATATTATCTTGCTTAGCTACCTACATGTGCTTACAGCATGAGCAGATATGAGAATATTTAAAATGCTTTTTTATTCCAGTCTCTAATCACAAATGAATTCTTTAGACGATGACCGGTTTCAGTCTGTAGTGACCATCTTCAGATCTTTTTTACACCATGTCCTAAAGTGATATGGCCATAATGGCATGGTCAAAACATATAAATATAATCGGCATAGCATCGTCACATAGATTTAAAATATGGTGTAGAGTAGGACAGATCGTCCACATAGTGATTATTGTCAAGTAGCAACTAAGTCGCAGTTGGTGAAAATGAGAATATTTGCCCTCAAAAAGTCATCACCCACCAACGTTCCTCCCTGGAAAACTATCCACCCCCACTAGTTTCTAGTAACGAGAACAATCGACTTCATTCCTTGGACTTTTTAAATTGATATAGTGAGAGGCGATACTACGAAGCTAGGCAGTATGATGTGCAGTCAGTACCCCACTCAGAAAACAGGCAGTACGACCAGCAGTGTCGTGTTTGAGTGGACACGAAAATTTCCATGAGTTGTTTCAGTGTGGGAAACAGGGTTCTGTGTCGCTTGGACAAACGTTCCAAGCAACGAAGCCGGTCACTGGGGAACCCCTCACTGTGGACGTCTGTATGTTAAAGATTTCCAGTGAGGATCGCTGACTACAGAGCATTTCAGAGAAAGAACTTAATTCTTTTGTATGAGCAGATATATGAGCACCTGCTCTAACATAATTCACCAACCTCTCTCCCTGGATATTTGCTCATCACCACTCTTTTCTGGAGACAAGATCAGTCTGTTACATTCTTTACCCTATTTTCTTACATGTGCTTTTTGTATGAGCAGATATGAGAACATCTGCCCCAACAAAAGTCGTCACCCAGCAGCGTCTCTGTCCATCCCCATTACTTCGCGGGGACAAGATCAGTCTGTTGCATTCCCTGCCGTATTAAAATGTTGTAGTGAGAGGCGATATCACGACACCTGACAACATGGTGTACAATCAGCATCCTTCTCTGGGGACAGGCTGATGGATAATTATACGAACATGAGTATGGTATGAGTGGACCTCAAAATTTCCAAGAGTAAGTTGCCTCGGAGCGGAACGCATCAAAACGAAGACGACAGCAGGCACGAAACAAGACTGTGAGAACTGCAACATGAAATATACAAGGAATTTCCACAAAGAAACGTGAAGTCTGTAACGAAATAAACCACCTTGACGTCGACATAGTGGGCCTAAACAGAAACCAAAGTGAAGGGCATGTACAGAAGAGACAAATGATTACATCTACATTTATGGTGGCACGCCAAAGGAACAACGAGCCCAAAGCTGAGTTGCCATTGTCGTAAAGAAACAACTCAAGGTGAACCTAACCAGCTCTGAATATGTCAGTGAGAGAATTCTGCGAGAACAGATGAAAATAAAGGGCCATTCTGTGGTGATTATTATGGTCTATTCACCAAACGACGACGCTGATGTAGCACAGAAAGACTTATTCTACACTCAGTTGACAAGATTGAAAATATAGGGAATCGCAAAGAAGTCATTTTACTAGGAGACCTAAATGCCAGAACAGGATGGAAAGCTAATGACAAGATAGTGGGACAGTATGGTGAAGAAACCATAAATAATAGTGGTGAAAGATTGAGAAAAGTCTACATGCAAAATGACTTAAGAATTCTGAATGGATGGTTCAAGCATCCCACAAATACACATGGACGAAACCAAGCCTTTACCTCAAGTCCATTATAGACTACGTCATAATAAAGGAAACAACAGAGTAGTACAAGACGTGAGGGCTATGAGAGGTGCAGAGTGAGGATTGGACCATTTTTTGCTAATCCCTAAGATATTACTCAAGTTTATCAAAGCCACAGAAATTCAAGTGGAAACCAACCTAGCCAATAATATTCAATATAATTTACAAAGCCTTGACCATAGTTCTACCCGTTTCTTGTACCAGCAGAGGCTAGCAGAAAAACTTGCTGCCGTTGAAGAAACACTGAAGATAAGATATATGAGATGGTTAAAGAAGCCATCCATAACGCAGCTTATGAAGGCCTGGAGAAGAAAGAAAAGCAAAAGCGTAATAGAATATGTGATGAGTGGTGGAACCACTCGGTACAAGAGAAGGTAGAAAGTAAGAAGAAAGTTTATAATAAATGGTTGAAATCAAGATCAGACAATGATTCGTGGGAATACAGAGAGCGGAGAAAAGATGCACAGAAAACAATAATTTAGGCAGAAAACGAAGCCTGGCAGAAAACCAATGAAGGGTTAGAAAACAGCATGGGGAATACACGAGCAAATAAAGCCTGGAAGGTATAAAAAACAATGAGAACACACAATAAAGATAAAGCAGGTATAAAACTCATTAGCATGCAGGAATGGGTACAACACTAGGACTACTAACAGGGAACAGAGCGGCATTCACTGAGAACTCACAAGACAATGAAATCAGTGATGATAATATACCACCGATAACCACGAAGGAAGTCCAAAATGCAGTTAATGCGATGAAAAACAGAAAGTCGCCTGGTTCAGGATTAATTTATATAGAACTGGTTAAAGCAGCACCGTCATAACTCTTTGAGATATTGGCAGTGATTTTCCACAAATGCCTTAGAGGCGACGAAGCCCAAAAATTGGAAAAAGACAACAATTACATGAATATTTAAGAAGGGAAACAGGAGAAATTGCGCAAACTATCGTTGTATTTATGCAATGCCATCCAAGGCGACAGTCTACGGTCGTATCCTAAAAAAGAGGATAGAAGAAGAAATAACTGATACTGAAGAACAGAATTGATTCAGATCTGTCCTATAATGATGGAGTATTTACCGTCAAAAATCAAGTGGAGGTCAGCAGGGGCCTTGTGACCCACCTTATCTTTGTAGACCTCCAGAAAGCTTATGACACAGTTCCACAGAACAAGCTATGGACAAGCCTAATTGATGATAGCGTGTCACCGAGCTATGTAAAAGCTGTCAGACTTCTCTACCAAGGCTGTACGGCAATGTTAGAAGTGAGATATCAACTACCTCAAGAGCCTGTGGTGACAAAGGGACTACGTCAGGGATTCACTCACGCCTCTACACTCTTTAAGATCTACCTAGAGGAGGCACTAAAATCCTGGAAAAGGAAGTGCGGAGGAATGGGTATCCCCATGGACGATGAGATATTGTTCACTTTATTTTTTGCGGACGACCAGGTGTTAGTAGCTCGAGATGAGGAAGATGCAAGTTACACGCTCTGCAAATTACAAGAAGAATATGAAAAATAAACGTATCTAAAACAGAATATCTGAAATTGGGAGAAAATTCTGTTAACGACATACAACTCGATGCTGATACTGTTAAAGGGTGTCATAATTTTAAGTATCTGGGAATGACACTGTCGTTCAATGGTAGAAGTATGGATGACATAAACAATAAAATTGGCCAGGGCAGGCGAGCCATAAAACAACTAAATGGCAGTCTTTGGAACATAACCCGCAGAACAAAACATACCATCTAACACACAATTATTGAAAGTATCACAACATATGATGTAGAGTTGTGGGAACTAACTCAGAGGCAAAAAGATCGCCTGCTGGTTGTAGTGATGGACTTCTGGAGACCGAGTTATGGATATTCTAGGCTTGATCATATTAAAAATGATAGGATCAGACCACATAGAAAGGAAGCGCCTACTCTAGTATGGACATTTACAGCGTATGCCGGAACAAGACGGCCAAAACGTGAATGGCAATCGACTCCACATCAAAGAAGAAAGCGCGGTAGACTTGCGAGATGCTGGTAAGACGACTTAAACGAAGCAATGGAGGCGAGAGGTCTTAATGGAGACTGGAATCACCGTGAACGCTGGGCGGCGCAGCCGCAGAAACCTCGCTCATACACACAATATGAGTGTGTAAAACACTGTCGTATGTAACTTGAACAGGCCTTCCAAGCCACGAAAACGGCCACTGGGCAACTTGTGACAGTGGGTTTCTTTGTGTTAAAGATTTCCAGCCGGAAACGCTGCTTACAGAGCAATTTGAGAGAACAAACGTAAGTCTTGAGTTCGCACCTCAGCGTATAAAACATTTTGGTGTCGTTTCCTTTATAAATGATGTATGAAGGAACGTTTCTATGTGTAAATTGACCAAGGTACTTCTAGTACGGAATATTCTTATATGTGACACGCACTGAGCAGGGTACCAGCCACTATGACAGGAGAGCAGGTGGTGGTTACTGAGCTGAGCCGGCCGCAGGGAAGTCCAAAATGAGAAGTGGTTGGTTGTCTCTACATGTATGGCTGAGCGTCTTCCATGACCAGGGACTGAGGTGGAATTTCCTCAAGAGCCAACTTAGAAACATTTAGTGTAGACATCACAGAATGGAAAACTGGGTAGTATTATTTCTAAATTCCCACTTTCTTGATACTGATAATGTCCCGATTACTTATGTCTTAGGTTAGCAATAAAATATTAATGTAAACGAAATGGTACGAAAGTAAATTGAGGATAATTAGTATTGAAGCATGAAGTATGTTTATTATGTTGGTTACATTTGGTGACTGAGTAACACATAGAGAAAATAAGTAACTCATGCAAAATTTAATGATGAATTGAATGTGACAGAATGTTTTATTTAATATTGTACTTGAACCTGTACATCTGATACAGAGTTTTTGACGCCACTTTTATCCGTGTTTAAGCATTTTTTTTTATCAAACACTTCTTTTAACGTTTTTAGATTCGTTCCACAGCTGCTTTATTAAGCTGTAACGTAACGCTCTTCGGTAGGAAGCAGCAACGTAATAACGAAGAAACGATAGCTGGCAGCTAAGGGGAAACAAGCTAACAGCAGTAGTGAGGAAAAGCACAGTACGTTGGTCACTAGTGCCGAGGCTTAGGGAGACGGGAACGCGAGGGACTTCGTGTTTTGTTTAGGAAGAATGACGAGCTTCATCTTCAGCACGCCAGATTATGAAGGTTGAGTACAATTTGATTTCAGGGCAAGCAGTGGCTACCTAGTACAAGCGTTGGGACTTTGATTATTTCACGAGCCCAGTTCACATCACAACTTAGAATTATTACGAGTGTAAGACTATGGACTTGGCTGTCAGCTAGCGTTACCGACAGAGCTAGGGCCGCTACAACAGAGTTGCACTTTAATGTATAAAGGATTGAAAACAAAATTTTTCCTCATGTCGCCTTGAGCATTTGATCCACCCCCGTTTCAGTCGTATATTTATATTGCAGTCAGCAACTCTAATACGAACATTTATGAAGACCTTTATAAGGGACGGTGTCGACTTGGTCTCTAGACAACAGGTCATATAATAAAATTATTTCAAGTAAATGCGATTGTGTATTTATGTTCGGCTCCCAACATACATTTACTAAAATAGAGAGGCAGTTAGCAAGTCCATGTTGTCTCTTTCAAGAAATTATATGATACGTGGGAACCTACGAAAACCACAAACTACATCGATCAAGAACATAAATAATTGCCGTTTTTCAAGAACCAAGGAAATTCTGCATTCTGTGGTCTTGTTTCAGATCCCCCAGTGAAATCTAATAAACTCTGAGCCCAGAAGAAAATCACCAGTAAAGTGAGAGGCAGTAAGAAGTTTGGATCAGCGGTAACTGATCACCCAACATCGGGGAATAACATATTATTTCTTAGAACAGCACAAAACAGAGGAAAACTAATTTGCCAGATGGTACAGAAGAGAGATGTCCGAACAGATTAAAAGAGTTGGAGATGCAATAAGCGATCTTATTAAATGTTTCAAATCACTGATCATCGATCCTCAGACTATTTCATACACCGGCAGATTTTCTGCACTATTGGCAAGCAGGCGTCACACTACGCCGAGTGCCCCGTACCTCCAGCCTGACACGTAGGTAACGGCACTGTGGCGAACTGCTGCACTTGAGAGCAAGGGCCTCCCTCTTTCTCCAGCCTAGCTGACCGAACGAAGGGTGGCCGGCACTGGTGTCCCACTGTTCTCTTGGAGCACGACTCAGTTAGCTGCTTGAGACATATTGGTAGTTTAAATGGCGACTTACGGGATATTGAAGGTTTTAGATTGGCTGCTACATCGCTTACGCTAAATGGAGAGAGACAGGGAGAGAGAGCGAGATAGAATGAGAGAGAGAAACTGAGAGAGAGTGGTCGGGGTGAGATGGTGATACTGGGAGAGGGGAGAAGGATATTGGAGGAGAGGTAGATGTGGCGCATACTTCACTTTGAGGTTTCCCGCCATATCGGTAGCAATGGAACAGTGAACGATATAGCATATTACGCGTTTGCACATGATACTTTTGTTGCAATTGGTGAGCCTGCTGCTGCAGCACAGCGGATATTTCGTCGACGTTATAATAGCATGGTAACATGCATACACACGACCCTACAATGTGTTACAGCTTTCATAACAAACGGAAACATTCGTAAGAAGAGGCGAGTACAACTGCAAACATCGCCATTGTAAGAGCGGAAATCAAAGCAATTCTCTACGTAGAGCCGTGATGCTTTGAAAAAATGTTAGGGTTGGATTTAAAATTACGTATGCAAAAGTTTCTTTGTAGAAAATGAACCTACTTCTGTCCATTTGAAAAACGTCGGTTTCCTATAGGCTACCGTGTATTAATTACAGCTGTATCCAAGAGCTCATCTGAAACAATTAATGGTTTTTCCTTCGTTGGGGACCACAATTACGTAGTACTGTTGCGGCCATAATAAAATCAACACAAAGCACAATGTCAGCCGCACTGTCAACTTCCAAGCAGTACTCCCATTTGTGAAAGTAACGCGACGATCTGGGTGTGTGATCGGATATACTTTGTAATATTTTCACTATGAAATGTCATTTAGGCATGACGGATATTTTATCGTCTTTCGGATTTGTACTTGATAATGGGTATAAAGCTGAAATCGCAGAAGCGATAAAATTTTTTTAAATAAGATCAAAGTTCGGAAATTTCATTAAAGAAATTGATATATCGTTTACATTCTACCCAAACACAATTCTCAATTTCCTTGAGTCAACAAAAAATATTAATTTTAATGTTTTGCGGGTTGTCAGAAGTGAATTTTGTTGTGAACGTGTGATAAAGGACATGAGTATTTAACACGTAAAACGTCAGTATGGAAATATGTTTACAGTTAAAGTGAACACTTATCTTTTGGCCGGTCATAGTGGCCGTGTGGCCGTGCGGTTCTGGGCGCTACAGTCTGGAGCCGAGCGACAGCTACGGTAGCTGGTTCGAATCCTGCCTCGGGCATGGATGTGTGTGATGTCCTTAGGTTAGTTAGGTTTAATTAGTTCTACGTTCTAGACGACTGATGACCTCAGAAGTTAAGTTGCATAGTGCTCAGAGCCATTTGAACCAGATCTTTTGTTACTCAACGTCTCCTTTGGCGTTACTATGGTTCAAAGCATTTATGGACATTGATAGAACCAGTCTAACATTCATGATGGACTATCGTTGGTAACACAACTTGGAGCACTCTTCCTCGTAACACTGTTCAAAGGCGAAAGTCACATACCATCTGAAGTCTGGCAGATTAACTTGCAGAGTCTAACTGGTTGTCTCTAACTCTATTATCGCCGGGTATAGTATTCTTCTCACAGCTTGCTGTGGACTAGGCATTGATTGGAACGTAGCCTGGCGTAGAACTGACCTCATGTCCATGTGTCCGTCTGCTCGCAGAGCACTCAGCCTCGAGATGCCAATCGAGGAGCTACTCGAACGAACAGTCGCGGCTTGTGTCAAAGAAAACCATAATAACGACCGGGAGAGCAGTGTGCTGACCACACGCCCTCCCTATGCGCATCCTCAGTGAGGATGACACGGTGGTCGACTGGTCTCGATGGGCCACTTGTGGCCTGAACACGAAGTGCATGCATGTCCCCCTAGATACAGATCGCGAAGCCCAATTTTTTTGCATGGTCCCTGCCTATTCTCCCTCCAGTGCTGTTACATTCTTCAGTGCAGCTTAAGGGACCCCGTGGTCTCGGGGTAGCGTCTTTGATTCATGATCAAAACGTCTTCGGTCCCGGGTTCGATCCCCGCCACTGTCAAAATTTTGATAAATAATCAGCATTGGCGGCCGAAGACTTCCGGCATAAGAAGTCAGCCTCATTCTGCCAACAGCCTAGACAAAGAGGGCGGAGGAGCGGATAGAGGTTCAGGGCACTCTCTTGTCCTAGGGGTGGGAAATTGCCCCTAAAGGCGGAAGAATCAGCAATGATCAACGACATGAGGATGCAGAAGGCAATGGAAACCACTGCATTAAAGACACGTAACGTGTATCCACAGGACATGTGGCATGTAATTGAAGAAGTGTCATGATGATCTCTCCATTGGCAAAAGATTCCGGAATAGTCCCCCATTCGGATCTCCGGGAGGGGACTGCCAAGGGGGAGGTTACCATGAGAAAAAGATTGAATAACCAACGAAAGGATAACGTTCTACGAGTCGGGGCGTGGAATGTCAGAAGCTCGAACGTGGTAGGAAAACTAGAAAATCTGAAAGGGGAAATGCAAAGGCTCAATCTAGATATAGTAGGGGTCAGTGAAGTGAAGTGGAAGGAAGACAAGGATTTCTGGTCAGATGAGTATCGGGTAAAAAAATCAACAGCAGCAGAAAATGGTATAACAGGTGTAGGATTCGTTATGAATAGGAAGGTAGAGCAGAAGGTGTGTTACTGTGAACAGTTCAGTGACCGGGTTGTTCTAATCAGAATCGACAGCAGACCAACACCGACAACGATAGTTCAGGTATACATGCCGACGTCGCAAGCTAAAGATGAACAGATAGAGAAAGTGTATGAGGATATTGAAAGGGTAATGCAGTATGTAAAGGGGGACGAAAATCTAATAGTCATGGGCGACTGGAATGCAGTTGTAGGGGAAGGAGTAGAAGAAGAGGTTCAGGAGAATATGGGCTTCGGACAAGGATTGAAAGAGGAGAAAGACTAATTGAGTTCTGTAACAAGTTTCAGCTAGTAATAGCGAATACCCTGTTCAAGAATCACAAGAGGAGGAGGTATACTTGGAAAAGACCGGGAGATACGGGAAGATTTCAATTAGACTACATTATGGTCAGACAGAGATTCCGAAATCAGATACTGGATTGTAAGGCGTACCCAGTAGCAGATATAGACTCAGATCACAATATAGTAGTGATGAAGAGTAGGCTGAAGTTCAAGACATTAGTGAGGAAGAATCAATACGCAAAGAAGTGGGATACGGAAGTTCTAAGGAATGACGAGATACGTTTGAAGTTCTCTAACGCTATAGATACAGCAATAAGGAATAGCGCAGTAGGCAGTACAGTTGAAGAGGAATGGACATCTCTAAAAAGAAGTTGGGAAGGAAAACATAGGTACAAAGAAGGTAGCTGCGAAGAAACCATGGGTAACAGAAGAAATACTTCAGTTGATTGATGAAAGGAGGAAGTACAAACATGCTCCGGGAAAATCAGGAATACAGAAATACAAGTCGCTGAGGAATGAAATAAATAGGAATTGCAGGGAAGCTAAGACGAAATGGCTGCAGGAAAAATGTGAAGACATCGAAAAAGATATGACTGTTGGAAGGACAGACTCAGCATACAGGAAAGTCAAAACAACCTTTGGTGACATTAAAAGCAACGGTGGTAACATTAAGAGTGCAACGGAAATTCCACTGTTAAATGCAGAGGAGAGACCAGATAGGCGGAAAGAATACATTGAAAGCCTCTATGAGGGTGAAGATTTGTCTGATGTGATAGAAAAAGAAACAGGAGTCGATTTAGAAGAGATAGGGGATCCAGTATTAGAATCGGAATTTAAAAGAGCTTTGGAGGACTTACGGTCAAATAAGGCAGAATGGATGGATAACATCCCATCAAAATTACTAAAATCATTGGGGGAAGTGGCAACAAAACGACTATTCACGTTGGTGTGTAGAATATATGAGTCTGGCGACATACCATCTGACTTTCGGAAAAGCATCATCCACACAATTCCGAAGACGGCAAGAGCTGACAAGTGCGAGAATTATCGCACAATCAGCTTAACAGCTCATGCATCGAAGCTGCTTACAAGAATAATATACAGAAGAATGGAAAAGAAAATTGATAATGAGCTAGGTGACGATCAGTTTGGCTTCAGGAAAAATAAAGGGACGAGAGAGGCAATTCTGACGTTACGGCTAATAATGGAAGCAAGGCTAAAGAAAAATCAAGACACTTTCATAGGATTTGTCGACCTGGAAAAAGTGTTCGACAATATAAAATGGTGCAAGCTGTTCGAGATTCTGAAAAAAGTAGGGGTAAGCTATAGGGAGAGACGTGTCATATACAATACGTACAACAACCAAGAGGGAATAATAAGAGTGGACGATCAAGAATGAAGTGCTCGTATTAAGAAGGGTGTAAGACAAGGCTGTAGACTTCCGCCCCTACTCTTCAATCTGTACATCGAGGAAGCAATGATGGAAATAAATGAAAGGTTCAGGAGTGGAATTAAAATACAATCTGAAAGGATATCAATGATACGATTCGCTGATGACATTGCTATCCTGAGTGAAAGTGAAGGAGCATTAAATGATCTGCTGAACGGAATGAACAGTCTAATGAGTACACAGTATGGTGTGAGAGTAAATCGGAGAAAGACGAAGGTAATGAGAAGTAGTAGAAACGAGAACAGCGAGAAACTTAACATCAGGATTGATGGTCACGAAGTCTTTGAAGTTAAGGAATTCTGCTACCTAGGCAGTAAAATAACCAATAACGGGCGGAGCAAGGAGGACATCAAAAGCAGACTCGCTATGGCAAAAAAGGCATTTCTGGCCAAGAGAAGTCTACTAATATCAAATACCGGCCTTAATTTGAGGAAGAAATTTCTGAGGATGTACGTCTGGAGTACAGCAAAAGTGAAACATGGACTGTGGGAAAACCGGAACAGAAGAGAATCGAAGCATTTGAGATGTGGTGCTATAGACGAATGTTGAAAATTAGGTGGACTGATAAGGTAAGGAATGAGGAGGTTCTACGCAGAATCGGAGAGGAAAGGAATATGTGGAAAACACTGATAAGGAGAAGGGACAGGATGATAGGACATTGCTAAGACATGAGGGAATGACTTCCATGGTACTAGAGGGAGCTGTAGAGGGCAAAAACTGTAGAGGAAGACAGAGATTGGAATACGTCAAGCAAATAATTGAGGACGTAGTTTGCAAGAAGAGGTTAGCACAGGAAAGGAATTCATGGCGGGCCGCATCAAACCAGTCAGTAGACTGATGACAAAAAAAAAAGGGGAGCGAGTGAACTATCAGAATGGTGTCTATGGAAGACACTCGTGACAGGCGACGTGCTCTAACCGAAATCTATTTTTCACCATTATTTCCACGTAATTAGTCGGCCTTACGGCACCTTATTGCAAGGGCCTGTATGCCCGCATGGTACAACTGTACTGGTCGAAATCGGAGCCAATGTCTTGTTGCATCAATAGTCCCTCCATCATCCACGTACTGCTCCCGCGAAGTGCATCCTTCATTGGGCCAAACAGATGGAAGTCGGAACGTGCGAGAGTTGGACTGTAGAGTGGTTGAGGATGAACGGTTCAGTGATGTTTTGTGAGTTCCTTACCGGTTGTCGTGGAGAAGAACAAATTCGTTCGCGTTTTTGTGGCAACGATCAAGCTGAAGTCTTTTCCTCAATTTTCAAAAGAAAACAGAATATTTTTCAGTGTTGATCGTTGCAGCATTAGGGAGGACGTCAAACAGAATAATCCCTTCAGAGACCCAGAACCGTCGCCATGGCTTAATTGGCTGAGGGTGCGGCTTTGAACTTTTTCTGTGGAGGAGAGCAGGCGTGACTCCAGTCCACTCCATGATTCATCGCTTGTGACGATGTTAAACAAATATTGTCACCGTCAGCCTCGTAATGCGCAAGCAGTTCTCACAGATGGTCCTTCGTTGCTCTTTACAGTTTTACGTTGTTATTGTTGTTGTTGTGGCCTTCAGTCCTGAGACTGGTTTGATGCAGCTCGCCATGCTAATCTATCCTGAGCAAGCTACTTCTTCTCCCAGTACCTACTGCAACCTACATCCTGCTGAATCTGCTTAGTGTATTCATCTCTTGGTCTCCCTCTACGATTTTTACCCTCCACGCTGTCTCCACTGCTAAATTTGTGATCCCTTGATGCCTCAGAATATGTCCTACCAACCGATCCCTTCTTCTAGTCAAGTTGTGCACACAAACTTCTGTTCTCCCCAATCCTATTCAATACCTCCTCATTAGTTACGTGATCTACCCACCTAATTTTCATCATTCTTCTGTAGCAGCACATTTCGAAAGCTTCGATTCTCTTCTTGTCCAAACTATTTATTTTCCATGTTTCACATCCATACATGGCTACACTCCATACAAATACTTTCAGAAACGACTTCCTGACACTTAAATCTATACTCGATGTTAAAAAATTTCTCTTCTTCAGAAACGCTTTCCTTGCCATTGCCAGTCTAGATTTTATATCCTCTCTACTTCGACCATCATCAGTTTTTTGCTCCCCAAATAGCAAAACTCCTTTACTACTTTGTCTCATTTCCTAATCTAATTCACTCAGAAACACCCAACTTAATTCGACTACATTCCATTATCCTCGTTTTACTTTTGTTGATGTTCATCTTATATCCTCCTTTCAACACACTGTCCATTCCGTTCAACTGCTCTTCCAAGTCCTTTGCTGTCTCTGACAGAATTACAATGCCACGGCGAACCTCAAAGTTTTTATTTCTTTTCCATGGTTTTTAATATCTACTCCAAATTTTTCTTTTGTTTCCTTTCCTACTTGCTCAATATACAGATTGAATAACATCGGGGAGAGGCTACAACCCTGTCTCACTCCCTTCCCAACCACTGCTTCCCTTTCATGTCCCTCGACTCTTATAACTTCTATCTGCTTTTTGTACAAATTGTAAATATCCTTTCGCTCCCTGTATTTTACCCCTGCCACCATTAGAACTTGAAAGAAAGTATTCCAGTCTACATTGTCAAAAGCTTTCTCTAAGTTTACAAATGCTAGAAACGTAGGTTTGCCGTTCCTTAATCTTTCTTCTAAGATAAGTCGTAAGGTCAGTATTGCCTCACGTGTTCCAACATTTCTATGGAATCCAACTGATCTTCCCCGAGGTCGGCTTCCACCAGTTTTTCCATTCGTTTGTAAATATTTCGGGTTAGTATTTTTCAGCTGTGGCTTAATAAACTGATAGTTCGGTAATTTTCACATCTGTCAACACCTGCTTTCTTTGGGATTGGAATTATTATATTCTTCTTGAAGTTTGAGGGTATTTTGCCTGTATCATACATCTTGCCCACCAGATGGTAGAGTTTTGTCAGGACTGGCTCCCCCAAGGCCGTCAGTAGTTCTAATGGAATGTTGTCTAATCCCGGGGCCTTGTTTCGACTGAGGTCTTTCAGTGCTCTGTCAGACTCTTCACGCAGTATCGTATCTCCCATTTCATCTTCATCTACATCCTCTTCCATTTCCATAATGTTGTCCTCAAGTACACCGCCTTTGTATAGACCCTCTATACACTCCTTCCACCTTTCTGCTTTCTCCTCTTTGCTTAGAACTGGGTTTCCATCTGAGCTCTTGATATTCATTCAAGTGGCTGTCTTTTCTCCAAAGGTCTCTTTAATTTTCCTGTAGGATCTATCTTACCCCTAGTGAGGTAAGCCTCTACATCCTTACACTTGTCCTCTAGCCATCCCTGCTTAGCCATTTTGCACTTCCTGTCGATCTCATTTTTGAGACGTTTGTATTCCTTTTTGCCTGTTTCATTTACTGCATTTTTATATTTTCTCCTTTCATCAATTAAATTCAATATTTCTTCTGTTACCCAAGGGTTTCTTCTAGCCCTCGTCTTTTTACCTACTTGATCCTCTGCTGCCTTCACTACTTCATCCATCAAAGCTACCCATTCTTCCTCTACTGTATTTCTTTCCCCTATTCCTGTCAATTGTTCCCTTATGCTGTCACTGAAGCTCCGTACAACCTCTGGTTTAGTCAGTTTATCCAGGTCCCATCTCCTTAATTTCCCAACTTTTTGCAATTTCTTCAGTTTTAATCTACAGTTCATAACCAATAGATTGTGGTCAGAGTCCACATCTGCCCCTGGAAATGTCCTGCAATTTAAAACTTGGTTCCTAAATCTCTGTCTTACCATTATATAATCTATCTGATACCTTTTAGTATCTCCAGGATTCTTCCATGTATACAACCGTCTTTTATGATTCTTAAACCAAGTGTTAGCTATGATTAAGTTATGCTCTGTGCAAAATTCTACCAGCCGGCTTCCTCTTTCATTTCTTAGCCCCAATCCATATTCACTTACTATGTTTCCTTCTCTCCCTTTTCCTACTGTCGAATTCCAGTCACCCATGACTTTTAAATTTTCGTCACCCTTCACTACCTGAATAATTTCTTTTATCTCATCATATATTTCCTCGATTTGTTCGTCATCTGCAGAGCTAGTTGGCATATAAACTTGTACTACTGTAGTAGGCATGGGCTTTGTGTCTATCTTGGCCACAATAATGCGTTCACTATGCTGTTTGTAGTAGCTTACCCGCACTCCTATTTTTTTATTCATTATTAAACCTGCTCCTGCATTACCCCTATTTGATTTTGTATTTATAATTCTGTATTCACCGTACCAAAAGTCTTGTTCCTTGTGCCACCGAAATTCACTAATTCCCACTATATCTAACTTCAACCTAACCATTTCCCGTTTTAAATTTTCTAACCTACCTGCCCGATTAAGGGATCTGACATTCCACGCTCCGATCCGTAGAATGCCAGTTTTTTTTTCTCCTGATAACGACGCCCTCCTGAGTAGTCCCCGCCCGGAGATCCGAATGGGGGACTATTTTACCTCCGGAATATTTTACCCAAGAGGACGCCATCATCATTTAACCATACAGTACGGCTGCATACCCTCGGGAAAAATTACGGCTGTAGTTTCCCCTTGCTTTCAGCCGTTTGCAGTATCACAACAGCAAGGCCGTTTTGGTTAGTGTTACAAGGCCAGATCAGTCAATCATCGAGACTGTTGCCCCTGCATCTACTGAAAAGGCTGCTGCCCCTCTTCAGGAACCACACGTTTGTCTGGCCTCTCAACAGATACCCCTCCGTTGTGGTTGCACCTACGGTACGGCTATCTGTATCGCTGAGGCACGCAAGTCTCCCCACCAACGGCAAGGTCCATGGTTCATGGCGGGAGGAGTCTTCCGTTAGGGGGCGAGAAACCCAACGGGCGACGCATTTGAATATCACAGATGGTGGACAACTGTGTCAGCACTACCAACACAGACGACCAGCTGAGCAGCGAGGTGATTGATTGTGATCAGTCAGTCACCCCAAATGAGAGTGTCCGCACGATCCAACATTGCAGGAGAGACAGCTGTGCGGATAGCTGGCACGCGGGATATCAGACAGGTTATCGGGACTTCGTTGCGATGATGAAAGACGCCCTTGCAACAACTCGCCGCGCCTTTGTTCACTGCAGGATCCCCGTAGACTTTCTGCTAGCTTCTATAAATATCTGCTATGCTGTGCTTTTCCGCCAAAGGAAACTCAGTGACATGTCTCTGCTTGGAACGCACCTCCGTTACAGGCTACGCATAGCGCCGCCATCTATCGGATCTTCATGAAATTACAGGGGCTGAAGCGGGAATATTCCGTGATGTCCGACAACAAATTCCGCTCTCTTTACAGCCAAAATGTTTTTTGTTGCATTACGAACTGGACGAACCTGGTATGTTCTGCGTGAAAATTTGTAGGTCAGCCCTTGTGATGTGTGACGCTACTGAAATACGTCCGCGTGCCGCAGAATAGCCGGCACTCCGGGCAGACCGGCGTGGAAGCGGGGGAGGCTCGGTGGCGAGTGCAGGTACACAGTAGGTGGCCGCGTAGGCGGAACACGTAGCTGGCTGCAGATGGGGTCACATTTGCATTCGCTTCACAGGCCGACGCCGCCGAGCGTCGCCACGCGAGGAAATGGGAGCTTCCGTCCCGCACGCTTTCCTGTCGCAGGGCGCCGCGCCACGCCACGCCTAGCAGAAAACGCCTTTATGACCCCACTCAGCGACACTTCTTACGCAACACCACTGCCGGCATGCAGAAGCTACCATCATCCGCCACTGCAGCAGTTCCGCGGCTTTAGCACACGCACAAATCAACATACGGGGACAGAATGTGTCTACACTGTTGCGTCCCTGTGTGGCGCTCTCATACACTGTAATATCAAGTAAGAAAGTCTCGTAAAAACTCTTAAGGATACAATATGGAACAACATTCAAATTGTGGAATATTCTGTTGGTTTGTTTCTAACGAGTGTACCTCTAATGTAGAACTAAAGAACACCGTTGCTTGCTATTACATACCAGTATCTCTGCGATATACAGCAGGCAGTCATCTCCTGGATGCTTCACCCCGCTATTGGCGGCTCAACTTAAGTGATATTCCTCTATAGAGCATTACGTCTTACTGATTCTTTCGTTTCTGGCTAGGATCCGCATTCAACAAACATAATTGCTTTTTTCTTTTGCCCAGACACGTTTCGTTGAAGTTACAGCATCATCAGGGCATTTACAATTTACCTTCTATTAAGCAACAAAAATATCTTCTTAACTATCTGCATATACATAAATTTCAGTTTTTAAGAAAATGTTCGCAAACCTGAAAACAAACAACATTTTTTAAGCATAAACCTTCTTCCCGCTTGCTATCGTTTATGTGGTTTCCTTCGTTTCGTATTACAGTGTTTCACACGCAGTTGTAAAATTCTAAAAAATCGTGCATGCGTGTTTTACAGGTTACAAGGATCTGCTGTATTTTGAGATTTCCTATACATGAGACTTCTGTAGTGAGATGTAGTTACCGGTATGCGTCTGATTTATCCTAATTCACGATAGCTTGTAACTGATGTCCGGTGTTATGGTGTAAATTCATAGTTAATTATGATTTTTTGCCTCAATACATCCACAAGCTTCGGAATTACAATAGAGCCCACAGTAGAATATGTTAAAATTCTTATAATTGAACCAGAACATTCACTTTTTGTCAGCTACAGTATGACAGTCATTGAATCTTCCAGTCAGATTGAAACTGTGTGCCGGACCGAGACTCGAACTCGAGACCTTCGCCTTTCGCGGGCAAGTGCTCTACCATCTGAGCTACCAAAGCACGACTCCCGACCCGCCCTCACAATTTCAATTCTGCCAGTTCCTTGTCTCCTACCTTACAAACTTCACAGAAGCTCTTCTGCGAACCTGGAGGACGGGTCGTGAGTTGTGGTTGGGTAGGTGAGATGGTAGAGCACTTGCCCGCGAAAAGCAAATGTCCCGAGTTCGAGTCTCGGTGCGGTACACAGTTTTAATCTGCCAGGAAGTTTCACATCAGAGCACACTCAGCTGCAGAGTGAAAATCTCATTCTGATGACAATCATTATTCTGAAACAACAGGACGGATAATGTATCACAATTCGTTTAAATAATCCTAATCCCTTCTGTGGGAAATTTACGGTTTCACACCGGTAGACAATTAGATCGTTAAAGGGGAAGAAAATATTCGCAGCGCAGGCGGTCAGAACAGGAATTTCACCGTCGCCTTTCCTTTATAAGAATCTAGGCATGCTCCTCAAAACATTAGAAAAAACGGTAGGCAATCTTAATCCAGTACTTTGACGAGTGTTTAGAACCTGATCTTCGGGAGTGCGTTGCCCTCTGTGTAACCTTGCTCTCGTACACTCACACAAGCTATACAACAATATTTTTTACTCTGGTTCGGAAAAGAATTGGTATTCCCTCGGCCTGTTCTATCTTTTGAACCTATAACTACTATACGATATAGCATCAACAAGAAACAGGAAAACACGATTGTTGAGGAGGAAAGGGTGTTTTCATCTTCATGAGTTCAAAATTATACTAAATTTTCTAAAAATTACGTGTCTGTAGCTGCTGAAATGCATGGCGCTTTATGTACTGGTCAGAAAAACTTTAAAAAATTAAAGAAAGGCAGAAATAACATGAGAAAATCTTCCGCAGAGATTGAGAAGAAAGAGAATTAAGAAATACTAAACTACACTGTGTTTAATATACACTGAACTGCCAAAGAAACTGGTACACCTGCCTAATATCGTGTAGGGCCCCCGCGAGCAAGCAGAAGTGTCGCAACATGACGTAGCATGGGCTCGACTAACGTCTGAAGTAGTATTGGAGCAAACCGACACCATGAATACTCTAGAGCTGCCCATAAATCCGTAACAGTTTGAGGGGTGGAGATCTCTTCTCAACAACATGTTGCAAGGCATCCCATATTTACTAAATAGTGTTCATGTCTGGGAAGTTTGGTGGCCAATGGAACTGTTTAAAATCAGAAGAGTGTTCCTGGAGCCACTCTCTATCAAGTCTGGACGTGCGGGGTGTCGCATTGTTCTGCTGGAGATGGTGTGATTGTAAGGATGTGTCTGAAAGAGTTTTCACATTCATTTGCTATCTCTAGGATACTTGTAGCAGTCGAAAGGACTGGAGGTAGGCCCACATTAACCATGAGTCCTGTAGCTTTCAGCAATGAAGAACATGTAGATGATGAAAATCAGTGTCTCTAATGGAGACAATCTTTGAGACATTATGATAAATGTGGGACACACGATAACGTCAAGAACCATAGTGATTGCCATACTGCTTTTGTAATCAATCATATTAAAATGTATCCTCTGCAAACCAGTCATTATAGTAGGAACAAACCTCCTTACAGAAATTCCATTAAAAGTGTAAAGCCAATGTACAGACTTTACATAAAAGAACTCGAAAACAAATGGAAAATAACTGGATATTTTGAACAAAGCGTTTAATGTTTGCTTTACAACCAATATCGGACTCTTGTTCGCAATGCAAAGAATGGAAATCTAAGGAGGATGACCACATTCCTTAATACCGTTCGCTTACACCAAACGAAATCAAATGAAGTCTATAGGCTGCTCTCAGGAACTAACGGGAATAATGAAGTCCTTCTTTCGAATACAGCGTCATATGAACTACAACAAGCAATGCTACCGCTTAAAATACTCATTCAGAAAGAATTTTATCTGAGACAGTTGATTTTCATGTATGTAATAATAACAGACGATTCATGTGTGTGTGGCCAGAAAACATAGCCTCTTGTAGATCCTGTGAAACTGGGGTTTGCTTGCACAGAGTACTGTTAGAAACTACTATGGCGCAAGATAAATAGAAGCTGTTGTCGTTTTCAAGCTCTTGAATTGGCCAAAACAAGAATATTATAGTTTTCACATTATATTATATTTGGGTCCATATTGGAAGTTTGAAGAAGTCATACATTCTTTTCATGCTGAGTGACAGTGATTTTGGAGTAATCGATAAAAGTCTCGAAAACAAGAATACTTTTTTACTGTAGATGGCTGGAAAAAAGTTGTTAGAGAATGTAGGGAGAAACATCCATTTACATACAGCAGGTGACACGGACAGTTAACATTTTTTGAACATAGAAACATTGTTATGTACAGTGAGTTCCAATGAATGGAAAACTGGCGTCAGGAATGCTATGTCAGTAAAAGTCTAAGGATGGTTCTCGACGTATTTTTTAAAATACTCTTTATCAGAACAGGAGTCAGGGACTGAAGTTGACATGTTCAAAAACTAACACGGTCATCTTACATAAAACTAAAGCAGGAAACCCTGACTGCAACAGTGCCAAAGGGGCTATGACCAAAGTGCCAGTACTTTATTCTGCTGGAAGAGAAATCAACACCCTAGAACACCACGACTTATTGTGACTTCTGACTCTCATACCACCTGTGCACTCTAACCTGTACAGCAGCTTGAAACCAGCAAAGCCAAAGAGACAGGAAGAGGATGTAAATGAATGAAGTGGCAATTGAGTTTCATAAAACCAATATTTCTTTTTTGTATACCTTATTGTTTAATTA
This sequence comes from Schistocerca serialis cubense, assembly GCF_023864345.2. Lineage (NCBI taxonomy): Eukaryota > Metazoa > Arthropoda > Insecta > Orthoptera > Acrididae > Schistocerca > Schistocerca serialis. The sequence continues at coordinate 317,598,326 of NC_064646.1, forward strand.
AAACTAGCCTAAAAATATTTGTAAGACGTTTTCATAAATCTTGACTTCGTGTTTGTATAACCCAATATCTAAATTTTAAGAACAGCTTACGTTTTTACAACGTTATTCATATAAATCTCGTCTTTAAGAGTTTTCTCGAGTACCTTTACTATTTTTAAGATGAAATAATGCAATAGTACTTCATAATAAAAGGATTTATTTATTTTGTGCTTAATCTAACGAAACTTCCTTTTTCCCGAAACTTCGTTTCTGTAGTATATACCTCCTCCGTCTCAGGCATTCAGTTTTGCACCATGCTCAACAGTGTCTACAGATATTGACAATACTGGTGCTTTTCTGCAAAGATGATCTAACTCACAAGCTTGATCCAATTTGGTTGGATCACACATAATGCAGCCCACTTTAAGTATATGAAAAATGGCCCCTCGAGTGTCTTCCACTTGAATCGGCGTAGTTTCTGCGTTACGACATTTGCGATATGGGGACGTGTATTACCGTGAAGCTGCAGCACCGTTAGACGCAATTTTCCCAGACATTTAACCTTAATCCCGTGTCGAAATTTCTTCTTCATTGTGCAGTACAGTTCTCCGGTAATGGAGACATCAGTTTCCTTGGAATGTTCGAGGCTGGCCTCCAAGAATCTCCAGCATCTCGTGTCGAAATGCGACAAGCATGGAACTTGGCGTACCATTTCACAACGGTTGTTTTTTATAGATGTGCTGCCCCATACACATTTTTAATTCTCTGATGAATGTCTTCTGATGATTGTCATTTGGCAGCAAAGAAAAAATAACAGTATAGTGGCCCTGTTTGGATGCATCTGCTAATAACGTCGCTATAGTGTGGGTGGTATGGGAACGTATGGGCGCCCAACGGCGAGGTTATCGGCGCTAACGTCGCTGTAGTTCCCTTCTCCGCATATACTGCATACATATTGGGAAGACACGTATGCCACAGTGAAGCATTGCGTACATATCGGTGCTTATATTCCCACATCTGAATGACGTTGGGATGTGCACCTATTTGATATGTTGCTTCGATGTGTCTTGCAGCAAACATGGTGCAGAGAACGAACTGCCGCATGTAGTGACCGCGGGGTTTGAGGCGCCATTCACGGATTGCGTGGCCCCTCCCGCTGAGGTTCGAGTCCTCCATCGGGCATGGGTGTTTGAGTGTTGTTCTTAGCATAAGTAAGTTTAAGTAGTGTGTAAGTCTAGGGACCGCTGACCTCAGCAGTTTGGTCCCTTAGGAGTTCAGACATATTTGAACATTTTTTTAGAGATCGAACTATGCTCATTGACAAGTGAAGCATAACCTGTAAGATACATTACCAGAGCCAAGTCGCACCAATATTGCCAATATCTTTACGTTGTTGTTGTTGTGGTCTTCAGTCCTGTGACTGGTTTCATGCATCTCTCCATGCTACTCTATCCTGTGCAAGCTTCTTAATCTCCCAGTACCTACTGCAGCCTACATCCTTCTGAATCTGCTTAGTGTATTCATCTCTTGGTCTCCACGATTTTTACACTCCACACTGCCCTCCATTACTAAATTGGTGATCCCTTGATGCCTAAGAACATGTCCTGCCAACCGATCCCTTCTTCTAGTCACGTTGTACCACAAAATCCTCTTCTCCCCAATTCTGTTCAATACCTCCTCATTAGTTATGTGATCTACCCATCTAATCATCAGAATTCTTCTTTAGCACCACATTTCGAATGCTTCTATTCTCTTCTTGTCTAAACTATTTATCGTCCATGTTTCACATCCATACATGGCTACACTCCATACAAATACTTTCAGAAACGACTTCCTGAGACTTAAATCAATACTCGATGTTAACAAATTTCTCTTCTTCAGTAACGCTTTCCTTGCCATTGCCAGTCTACAATTTATGCCCTCTCTACTTCGACCATCATCAATTATTTTGCTCCCCAAATAGCAAAACTCGTTTACTACTGTAAGTGTCTCATGTCCTAATCTAATTCCCTCAGCATCACCCGACTTAATTCGACTACATTCCATTATTCTCCTTTTGCTTTTGTTGATGTTCATCTCATATCCTCCTTTCAACACACTGTCCATTCCGTTCAACTGCTCGTCCAAGTCCTTAGCTGTCTCTCACAGAATTACAATATCATCGGCGAACCTCAAAGTTTTTATTTCTTCTCCATGGATTTTAATACCTACTCCGAACTTTTCTTTTGTTTCCTTTACTCCTTGCTCAATATACAGATTGAATAACATCGGGGAGAGGCTACAACCCTGTCTCACTCTCTTCCCAACCACTGCTTCCCTTTTAAGTCCCTCGACTCTTATAACTTCTATCTGCTTTCTGTACAAATTGTAAATAGCCTTTCGCTACCTGTATTTTATCCCTGCCACCTTCAGAATTTGGAACAGAGTATTCCAGTCAACATTGTCAAAAGCTTTCTCTAGGTCTACAAATGCTAGAAACGTAGGTTTGTCTTTCCTTAATCTTTCTTCTAAGATAAGTCGTAGGGTCAGTATTGCCTCGCGTGTTCCAACATTTCTACGGAATCCAAACTGATCTTCCCCGAGGTCGGCTTCTACCAGTATTTCCATTCGTCTGTAAAGAATTCGCGTTAGTATTTTGCAGCTGTGACTTATTAAACTGATAGTTCGGTAATTTTCACATCTGTCAACAACTGCTTTCTTTGGGATTGGAATTATTATATTCTTCTTGAAGTCTAAGGGAATTTCGCTTGTCTCATACATCTTGCTCACCAGATGGTAGAGTTTTGTCAGGACTGGCTCTCCCAAGGCCGTCAGTAGCTCTAATGGAATGTTGTCTACTCCCGGGGCCTTGTTTAGACTTAGGTCTTTCAGTGCTCTGTCAAACTCCTCACGTAGTATCATATCTCCCATTTCATCTTCATCTATATCCTCTCCCATTTCCATAATAATGTCCTCAAGAACATCGCCCCTGTATAGACCCCCTATATACTCCTTCCACCTTTCTGCTTTCCGTTCTTTGCTTAGAAATAGGTTTCCATATGAGCTCTTGATATCCATGCAAGTGATTCTCTTTCCTCCAAAGAATTTTCCTTGGGCAGTATCTATCTTACCCCTCGTGAGATAAGTCTCTACATCCTTACATTTGTCCTCTAGCCATCCCTGCTTAGCCATTTTGCACTTCCTGTCGATCTTATTTTTGAGATGTTTATATTCCTTTTCACCTGCTTCACTTATTGCGTTTTTGTATTTTTTTCCTGTCCTCAGTTAAATTCAGTATCTCTTCTGTTACCCAAGGATTTCTACTAGCCCTCGTCTTTTTACCTATTTGACCCTCTGCTGCCTTCACTATTTCATTCCTCAAAGCCTTACGTATTTTTCACAAATAATTTGATTTTAGTTTAAGCATGGGCTGATGGATAAGTTCATAGCGTTCTTGTTTTGCATGTTAATATTCTGGTTGCCATAGGTGCATTCATCGATTGTCATTTTTTATTTGTTGTTCACTGTTGCCATTTCAACTTATGTATTGTCATTTCGTCGTTTGGAGATAGTGAGTGGAGCTGTGGACGCTAGAAAATGTTGAGTCAAATGAAGATATCGGAACATTTTCGACATGTTCTTCAGTCTGAGTTCAATAGGCTGCCAGAAACATTTGCGCCGTGCATGGGGATATTGCCATTGCACATAGCATGGCAAGAAAATGGTTTTCTCGCTTTATGGAGGATAGTTCTGACATTAGTGACTCTCCACATCAAGAAAGACCTTCAGGGTTTGGTGAAGATGGTACAAAGGCATTAATCCACAATGATCAATTTCAGTGTACTCGAGAAATGGGAGGTATCATGAACTGTGATCATGACACAATTGTACGACATTTGCAAACAGTGAAGAAGGGTCAAAAATCGGGTGTACAGATACAGCATCCACCAAGCCAAAATCACAAAAATTGAGTGGGTAGCCATAAGTGCATCTCTGCTTGCTCATTGTCAACTGGATTGTGAACAAAATCGATTGTTTGATAACCTATATCGTTACTGGTGACGTGAAATGGTGTCTTTACGTTAACATAAGGAAAAGAAGGAAATGGTTGACCCCAAATGAAGTACCAGCTTCCCATACAAGATAATGTTATGCATTGTTGGAGCAGCGATGGTGTGGTGCATTATGAATTGCTTCCCAGCTATCACTACTGGCATCTGTTGTCAACTGCTGAGCTGTCTTGCAGACGCATTCCAAGAACAACGAGCAGATACATTGCGTGAAGTGGTGCTATTCCACGATAACGGCCGCTCACAGGCTGCTAGACTGACAAAAGAAACTATACAGGTGTTGGATTGGGAAGTCATTCCGTCCCCACCTTATTCACCTGATCTTCGCCGCCAGACAGCCTCTCGCAATTGGAGTCTCTTCGCAACGTGAGGCTAGGTTGACGCCGCCTGGTCGCGTCTCCGACAGTGGAGCACATGCTTAGTTCAGAGAACCTGATCCTTGTTAATATTGAAATCTGAAGTCTTCGTGCGCTTGGAGAAATCTTCTATTTACTGAGTTAACTTGCTCGCTAATCACTTCTGCTCATGTCATCTCTCTCACAGTGACAGCTGCCGCACCGTTCCGTTGCCCACTTCTCATTATGATGGTGTACAAAGTCGTATACAACACTTTCCGGACGAAAACGGGCTGCGGACACGCTCGACGAGTTCTTCGCTTCAATCCCACGTGATTTCTACAGCCGCAGAAATGACAAGTTACACCAAAGTTGGTAGACTGTTGTAGATAGCGAAGGAGAATATACAAACACCAAAAAACACAATCCATCACTCTGGTTCCCCAAAACCCGAAGATAGTCGTTGACTGTGTGTGAAACAGTCCGTTTGACTGTTCAGAGATGTCACTAAACCCCTTCCAAAAACGTATACAACCATGCATGAGCAGCACCTATTAGACGGAGGGGGTCCGACAGCCGATCATTTCCACTCATTCCACCAGGGAGGAGGTACACGGCTCTTGTTGTCTGTAGTTCAACCATTCCTAGACGGCCCATACCGCGGTTCGGTCGCATCCGTATTGTTACTTTACGCTAGGAAGGGTTCTCAACAAGGGAAGTGTCCAGGCGATTCGGAGTGTACCAAAGAGATTTTGTTCGGACATGGAGGAGATACAGAAAGACAGGAACTGACGATGACATGCCTCGCTCAGGCCGCCCAAGGGCTACTACTGCAGCGGACGACCGCTACCTACGGATTATGACTCGGAGCAACCCTGACAGCAACGACACTATGTTGAATAATGCTTTTCGTGCAGCCACAGGACGTAGTGTTACGCCTCAAACCATGCGCAATAGGCTGCATGACGCGCAACTTCACTCCCGACGACCGTGACGAGGCCCATCTCTGCAACCATGACACCATGCAGAGCGGTACAGATGGACCCAACAACATGCCGAATGGACCGCTCTCTTCACCGATGAGTGTCGCATATTCCTTCAACCAGACAATCGTCGGAGACGTGTTTGGAGGCAACACCTTAGCCTCACTGCCCGGAGAGTGCAACAAGGTGGAGGTTCCCTCTTGTTCTGTAGTGGCATTGTATGGGGCCCACGTATGCCGCAGGTATTCATGTAAGGCGACCTAACGGCTGTGCAATACGATAGTGCAGCCATATCGGCGGCATATTGGCGAGGCATTCGTCTTCATGGACGACTATTTGCGCCCCCATAGTGCACATCTTGTGAATGACTTCCTTTATAATAACGACATCGCTCGACTTGAGTGGCCAACATGTTCTACATACATGAACCCTATCGAACATGGCTGGCATAGATTGAAAAGGGCTGTTTATGGGCGACGTGTCCCACAAACCAATCTGTGTGATCTACGCTGAATCGCCGTTGAGGAGTGGGACAATCTGGACCAACAATGCCTTGATGTGAATAGTATGCCACGACGAATACAGGCATGCATCAGTGCAAGAGGACGTGCTACTGGGTATTAGAGGTATCGGTGTATACAGCAACCTGGATCACCACTTCTGAACGTCTCGCTGTATGGTGATATAACAAGCAATGTTTTCTTTTCATGAGCAGTAAAAAGGGCAGAAATGATGTTTATGTTGATCTCTATTCCAGTTTTCTGTACAGATTCCGGAACTCTCTGAACCGAGGTGATGCAAAACGTTTTTTGATGTGTGTGTTAATGATCAGTAAAGCCTCTGTTACGTTTATCTGTTGTAACTTAAAGCGTTACGAACGTATGGAACGTAGTATTTTAGAAACATTGGACTTGCCTCTGTGGGTGAAACATTATTCATCACTTTCTTTGACCGTGTTGATTTACATTTCGTACTTGGTTTTATTGTGAAACTGTATTTGTGTACGAAAATATGTACGTTGCTTTCTTAGTAGTCATGTGTTAAAAGTACATTTACAACTCTACCATCGTATAATTACTCTGTTGTCAACTGTCAATGCGTGTTCTAGTAATAATGGTGATTATTTACTATTTTTGTAAATGAAGCATTGAATTTTTTTATCAAGAAATAGAGCGCAGTAAATTTCTGTAATTGTTAAATTTGCTTTTGGTGAGTGCTTTTGGCTGCTGAAACCTACCATAACAGATGATGGAAGAAGGATTTATAGATATGAGGATGGAGATGAGAGATCTCAGTCACCCCATGGAAGCATTCTGAATCGCCAAGACGGAGAAAAGGTCGACAGGTGTAAAGGATATAACGAATTTAACGTCTGAGGGCATCATCAGTTAAGCAATCCGAAATAATGTCTTGATTACTGGTGGAACGTGTCACGGTTTTTCCATCATGACAACGTCCCTGCTCTCATCTCGTTACTTGTACGTGAATTTTTTGCCAAAAGCAATTGCCCTCGTTTACATAGCATAGATTAGGTTAAAAACACATAGCTGGACGAGCTAAGAGAAGTCGTAATGAACTAGTTCAAAAATGTTCAAATGTGTGTGAATTCCGAAGGGACCAAACTGCCTAGGTCATCGGTCCCTAGACTTACACACTACTTTAACTAACTGATGGTAAGAAAAACGCACATATCCATGTCCGAGGGAGGACTCAAACCTCCGGCGGCAGGGGCCGCGCAATCCGTGGCATGGCGCCTGAAACCGCGCGACCACTCCGTGCGGCCTATGAACCAGTTAAAGAAGTATTTCGGGGATCGGAAAACGCGCCGGTACTGGTGTGTAACACCAAATGGGGATATTTGGAATTGGATAAAACTGATGCAGAACAAAAAAAAAAAAAAATCATTTTACAGAAAACAAAATGTTTATTTTTTTTCTTTTTTTTCTTTTTTTTTTTGCGTCTCATCACACAGTGTCACTACAAAGCAGTAAAATAAAGCTGAAGTATATATATCATACCGCTGAAAAGCGGATATATAAAAGAAAATATAATATTACTGTCACCAACGCATTCACATATCAGACAACTGAATATATGAGACCAACACAGTAGTCGATTTTTTGGTGGTGAATAACGACATAATTTGAGGCATCTTTTGCGGTAGGAAACTATTAGCAAGGGAAGCTATTAGCAAGTAGAAGGTAGATCGAAGTGTTACATAGGTCGACAGATGGTTAGACTTACATCGCTACGTCCTTCATACACAGTTACAAAAATCTTAAACACGCGCTCGGGATCCATGTGTTTGAGTCATGACGCCGAAGGGTGAACATTCCAAATGTAGTCTGTCCTTCCTACCGTCAATGGGCGGATTAATGTTCAGAAGTGTGTGTGCCGCACATTTCTGAAGTTAATGTGTTGTAAGGCATGCCTAACAAGATACAACACGATACTGCTCACACCGCGAAGATATTCAAGTACGCTGAACTATGCGTCATACTTTATTCATTCATGACAAAGGAGTTTGATGTATACTAATGGTGGACAATAAGTTGAACGATTAAGAAATTACATACAGCTACCAGTTTTTGAAAAGAGCAGCCACAAACGAAATTACTCCTGTTACATCTCATGACTCTTGAGGTTCAGTAATCACCGCTGACGGAAAAGAAGCAGCACGAAGAAGAAACAGTGCGACATAAAGGAAAGATGGTAGGCTAGTTTCTACAACTGAAAAATGATGTCTACTCACATTTCGTGCCAATCGCATAGCAGTGTCGCTAGTAGCACCACTTTCGAAATCAAATCAGATTCTCTTTACATAAACGCTGTGAGTGTCATGAGCGATTGGCCGAGGTGAACTGAAGCTAGTCGAAAAGGCATATAAAGTGAGGAATACGCCTTTATCAACACCTCACAGAGTTTGAACGAGTTCGTGAAACAGGATTGCGAGAAGCTGAATGTTCCTTCTGCGACATTACAGAAAGACTTGGGAGTACTGCAGCCATTCTGCATGACTGATGGCAACGGTGGTCGTAGGAATGTGCGGCCGCGAGAAGACCGGGCTGCGAACGCCCATACGGCGCTACCGACAGGGAACGCCATCGTGCTCGGCGTATGGCTCTCGCGCATCGTACTCCATCTGCAGCAGCAATCTGAGCAGCAGTTGACTCCATAGTGACACAATGAACTGTTACAAATCGGTTACATCAAGGAAAGCTCCTAGCCGGAAGCTCTGTAGCGTGCTTTCCACCGACCCCAAATTGGCAACTTCAGTGGAGTCAAGCGAGAGCTCACTGGAGGGTAGGATGGAAGTCTGCTGTGTTTTCTGATGAAAGCTATTTCTACCTCAATGCCAGTGATGACCGAGTGTCGGTTAGGAGGAGGCCGGTTGAGGACCAGCAGCAAACCTGTCAGTGTACTAGACGCACTGGACGTACACCTCGAATTATGGTCCTGGACGTGATTTTGTATGACAGCAGCAGCACTTTCTTGTTTATTCCACGCTCACTGACTGCAAATTTGTACGCCATTCTTGTGCTTCGATCTGCTGTGTTGCCAGATCCGTCTCCGCAAGGGACATCATCGGACGACAACCCAAGCGTCATTCACAGGCAGCACTAACCGTCCCAGCACTGACCGAACAAGTGCGACAGGTGTCGAACTCCATTCCACAAAGTGATAATGTGGCATCTGTACAACACAACGTTTGCATGCTTGCACTCGCCACTATTACACCAGTTGTTACTTTACCAACATTTCGAATTTTCAGTGGCCTATCTCGCGCTTACATTAACCTTGTGTTAATCACTTATTATGTAACGTATACAAATGTATTTCCGAAATTTCACTGCTCTACATTATTGCGATTTTTTCCATCACTTATATATAAATACAGCAGTCCTAGAGTATTTGTTGCGTGAACAAGATTGTCTGAAATATAAAGTTTGTTCTAGGTATCACTTCTGCGTATAGATGACATTTCCACACTTTAATAATCCACCATGAAAGACTTCCCGAAAAAAGAAAATTCTTCTAAGTATGTATAGTAGCAGTAAAGCTTATAACTTAGTTAGAGACGTACAGTGAAAGCCTCTTTCGTCAGCCCTTTAACAGGTCGCACCCACTGAGCAACCGCAGAGTTCAGGCTGATTGCAAATTGGAGGTAAACAGATACGCAGCCACGTTCCATCTGTAAGCAAACAGCCCGAAATGCCAGAAAGACCTTCTAACGTCAAGCAAGACATAGCTCCAGTCAGAGAAGGTATCCAGGTAGCAACCTCGGATGACCTTGTACACTAAAAAAGACCAACAAAAGCTTGCCTGAAAGTCTTCTGAAATAGGGTTATTGTTTGGAGTGTGATTCACTGGAGAATCCTGTCAGCCTCGTCCATGTTTTGCACATACTGAATCTATAAACTAGTGCCTCTGCTCTTGTGCGTGTTCTTTGTCGACACGTGAAGAAGCAATAAAACGCATATCAGTGAGCCAACACTGAGATTTCCTTAACAGCATAATACCTACCATCTTAGCCTAACATCTAAGTTATTATGTACTGTCTCCAACTACAGGTATGAGAAAAATCTTAGCTTTACCTCCTCTTCTTTTTATTCCTTACCGCAACCGTTCGCGTACGAAAGCACGAATTATCTTAAATACCGCATCACCTCTGATCTGATGGTGAGCACCTAAATAAGTATGTTGAGACCCAAAACGAGTTAGGACTACGTTGTACCGACAGTGAAACATTTCAAAACAATTATGATGTACGTATTAGGTATCATTAGAAAATTTATTTGAGTTTAAGAAGGTAAAAAATATTCCGAGGCAAAGAAACGTTTGGTTTAGTCGTAAGTTTATGAAATTAATACCTAACACGCTACATGGTTCACATAGTTAAAACGATTAGTTTTTCATGTCTTAATAACAGCCGGCCGTTATGGACGAACGGTTCTAGACGCTTCAGTCCTGAAACGCGCTGCTGCTACTGTCGCAGGTTCGAATCCTGCCTCGGGCATGGATGTGTGTGATGTCCTTAGGTTAGTTAGGTTTAAATAGTTCTAAGTCTAGGGGACTGATGACCTCAGATATTAAGTCCCATAGTTCTTAGAGCCATTTTTCTCTACTCAACAACACACGGACACACAGAACATCATTTAGACAAAGTGGTACACCTGGAAATTGCAACCATTGGAGGAAAAAGGGTCGGCAGGGCGGGGGGGGGGGGGGGGGGCGAAGAACTTTAACATTACGACATTACGAGGCGACCAGAAACAGGGATCCGGGACCTCTCACGCTGTCACAGGAAAATTTTCACCAGAAACTCAGTGCACCAGGAGGAATACAACTTGGGCGAGAATATCGAATATTCAGGAAGCTGCGAAAAATAAGTTGGTATCCAGTAGGTCCCAGGAGGAACGGTCAATATTCAGCGATATGACAGGAACGGTCATTCGAAGCAGATATTTCTAGTAAACTTGACCTTTAAATGCATATCGGAAGAGCTGTCAATTCTTCGTTATTTTTGATACATTGAAGCAAACTGCTTTTACTGCTAGTTCTTTACTGTCCATATTTCTGGACGAGATAATATGGACTAAAACAAGAAAAAATGTGTAGTAAACTTGCGATTTATAATGCATACCTTAAGTGCTATGAGCACTTGTTCAGTTGGAGAGATAGGTTTCACAGTGGCGAAGATGAACAACTGCTCTTAGCGCTTCAGATATGCATTTTAGAGCCCGCCATTACTACACATTTCCTTTCGAATTGCAGCTCCTGTAAAATACAATACTGGCCATCCCTACTGGGACACAATATATACAGAAAGAGACAGCAACGCACCGTATACGAGCTAGAAGTGCATACGCAAGGCAACAAAAAAGCAGCACCAACAAGAGGAAACCGGCCATCATCAAGATGTGAAAGTCAACGCGGTGTCCATCGACATTCAAAGAGAAGTTGTTACACTTGTACCGAGACAGCGACTGATGAGGTAATAAAGCTCCATCCAAGCGAAGACGGTAAGATACATAACTGACAGACAAGTTGCAAATATATGACATTTTTAATATACTTTCATGCTTAGTCTTGAACAAGAATAGCTGATCTACGCTATGTGATCAAAAGTATCCGGACACCCCCGCAAACATACATTTTTCATATTATATGCATCCTGCTGCCACCTACCGCCAGTTACTACGTATCAGCGACCTCAGCGAGAGAGCAGAATGGGGCGCTCCCCGGAACTCACGGACTTCGAACTTGGTCAGGTGATTGGGAGTCACTTGCGTCATACGTTTGTACGCGAGATTTCCACACTCCTAATCATCCCTAGGTCCACTGTTTCCGATGTGATAGTGAAATGGAAACGTGAAGGGACTCTTACAGCACAAAAGCCTTCAAGCCGACCTCGTTTGCTGACTAACAGACACCGCCGACAGTTGAAGAGGGCCATAATGTATAATAGGCAGACATCTATCCAGACCGTCACACAGGAATTCCGAACTGCATCACGATCTGCTGCAAATACCTTGACAGTAAGGTGAAAGGTGAGACACCTTGGATTTCATGGTAGAGCGGCTGCTCATAAGTCACACATTAGGCTGGTAAATGCCAAACTACGCCTTGCTTGGTGTAAGGCGCGTAAACACTGGTCGATTGAATGGTGGAAAAACGTTGTGTGGAGTGACGAATCACGGTACACAATGTGGCGATCCGATGGCAGGGGTATGTCGAGTGCCCGGTGAACGTCATCTGACAGACTGTGTAGTGCCAACAGTAAAATTCGGAGGCACTGGTGTTATGATGTGGTCGTATAGTGGTTACACGACAATAACATCCCTGTAATGAACTGGTCTGAACACAGTCCTGACCAGAAACCTATAGAACACTTCTGAGACGTTTTGGAAAGGCGACTTCGTGCCAGGCCTCACCGAGCGACATCGATACCTCTCTTCAACGCAGCACTCCATGAAGAATGGGTTGCCTTTCCCCAAGAAACCATCCAGCACCCGATTGAACGTATGCCTGCGAGAGAGATAGCTGTCATCAATGCTAAGGGTGGGCCAACACCATATTGAAGTCCCGGATTACCGATGAAGGGCGCCACAAACATGTCATTTCAACCAGGTGTCCGTATACATTTGATCATATGGTGTATGTCTCAATTACATACTACCAGGTACTCAACTGTTAGTAGGAACAAATAACGGCATAGTACTTGCCTCCCGTGAAGTAGGTTGTTGATTTAGTAGAAGAAAGAACGAATAGCAGCCACTGCACTTGCCTCTGAATTAAGCACCTAAGTTAATGTTTCGAATGCGGTAAAAACAAGATTCTAGGTAGCTCTTGTACCTTGGAAGAGTGATACTGCTGCGTAATAGGACTACATAGGAAACAAGGTTAGTTGAAGAGCTTATAGAATGGAGAAACTAACAGGCTGAATGATAGTGACAGCTGTTTCGTCTGACACATAGTTATGGGAATTGTTAGTTCGACGCCTCGTTTCAGATCCATTACTAGTGAATATATTTTTGTGTAAGTAATTAAAAGTTTACCGGTATGTCGTCTTGCTAGCTCGACAGTTCACAATGTCTGTAAGAAAGCATTCTCTGTTCTCCAGAACCGATCATAAGTAATCGAGGAGGCTTCACTCTCTGTCGACTCCGCTTCACTACAGATCTGAGCTGTCGACAACGACCTAACCGCGTCACGCACGCCAGACTGACTGTACTCGCAGAGTGGACCTATGCCAGGACGTGAGAGGTGGATGTTTTTAAATTCTGAAATGTGGTGTGCGTACTGTAAGACCTTTGGTATACACACCATCAGATTATTTGAGTTGTCGCTCTAACGAAGTAGGCGAGTGTCAGCAATATGTCTCGTGGTCTTATCGTGGCGTGTTTATCATCTGCCGTTAGGTCAGATGATAGAAATGACACTTGCACGCTTAGAGTAGCAGATTGACGGTGACCAACTTTAAACAGAACTTGATTAATTTTCACACACATTTATTAAAATAGTAAAAATCATAGATATTACGTAACTTGATTCTGGATGCTGTTTACAATTGACAATCTGAAGTTCCTTTGGTCTTGGTACATTAATCTTATTCTCCCATATCTCTGATACTTGACAAAGTGTCTATTCATTTATCTTCATTACTATGTACAGGAATATGGTAATCTTATTAGGCGCAGACTGAAATTTGACTATAGACTGGTACAGACTAATGCCGACTGGTACTGACTGGTGCAGACAAATGCAGACTGACGCATCGGAGGTCTGTACACTCGTTATAATACCTCGTGCGTTCACGTATCACTGCGCGAGTGTGATCCGCGAGAAGAAAAGGTTCTACGTTAGCAGCAATCTCATTGGCTGCGTTACATATTAATACGCGGATCGGCGGAAGCAGAATTTGGTCCGTCTTTAATGCAGCGCCATCTCGTAGTGCGGAGACGGACGAGCGCTGCCCCTGCGCTGTTGTACTTAGTGGGGCGCGCTCTAGTGGGAAAGTTGTGTACGCACTGACTACGCGGAACTATGTACACAACATGACGTAACTCGGTAGACATGGTGAAATCATCATTTTAATCTTCAATAAACTTCTGTGAAAAGATGATTTCGTTAAAGGCGCAGATATGGTACTGAAGTAAACGCTTTTCGACATTCTACCACTGTCGAATCAACCTGGTCACATGCATATAGGCTATCACGTATGAAATGTGGCGGTTAAGGTTCGCATAACTGACTCTCATCTAGAATACGGACGTTTTACTTGTCCTCAAGCGGTAACACTGTCATTATTGTTGATGCAAATGTTATTGAGCCGTGAATTTACTTTCAGTTTATTCTTAAAGAATTTACTTTATTTACTAGCGACTCATCAGGAACACTTAATCACACTAGGTGAGCGTGAAAGTATGTAGGGAAGCAGCTTACTCACGCTGTAATAAATTCACATCAGTCTTTCCGAAGAACTAGAGACTTAAAAATTTATATTTGGATTCCTTTTTCATAATAATTTAGTAGAAACAGTATTTTGGATCTCACAAATTAAAATTTTAGTTGAAATTCATAATTTTCTGGTTTCTGTCTTAAAAATTAAGGAAGCAAGATGGATTAACTAGGCTAATAAATGCGGCTAGGATGTTTAAATTTAAGTAGAATGGAGATCCGCTATAATCATAAAGATGTGAGAAGTTTCAATTCAATAACTATAAAACTATAGCGATAGCATATCTCCAAAGGGCAAGTTCAGAGCTCGTCTACTGCGTGTAGTGTAATTAAATTAGTTCTCTCGCCCAAAATAATTGACTTAGCCACATCAGACTTTTAATATGATTACTTACCTGTGTGCTGATTGTGCATTTAAATTGAGAGCTTCATCTGCCATCAGCAAAGGAAGCAATGATTTATTCGGTAACTTAATATGGTGCATTACTAGCCCAGCGGCTAGTCGGGAGAGCCGATTTGATCAGGCGTTCCCTTAGCCGTCCGCACCGCGGCTTTATATATAAGAAAGCTGTGCGAGGAAGGAAGGCCCCAGTTCTCTCCAGACGCTGAATAGCACACCATCTGTGTCGGGAGTCGCGTCGCATCGGTATCATTGCTATAAACAGCCTCGGATGCCGTAATAAGTTACTCGGAATATGCGTAACCATGAAATCATTTTCGAGTGAAGTGTTAATTCTGGGATGACTTTAATTATCTATCTTCAGTTTGCGTATGTCATATTTTCACGTGCCGCCGCGGGACAGACATTCTACCATTATCTAATAAGAAACTATAGTTTTATAGTTAATTTGATGAACCTAATCATCAAATTATGGCGAGCATTCACTTAAACATTTAATTTGGACAGTTATAGTTGTATCAGCGCATTAGACTCTGAACTGCTCTGTTAGTCAGATTGTGTGGATTCTTTTTTTTCATCTGTGACGTTCAGAACATAGAGAACGTTTTTTACACGATCGTTTCTGATTATGAATCCCAGACAATCTCGTAATTCCTCAGAGCTATAAGCTGTAGCTATAAGTGTATTTCTCAGATGAAGTGGGCACTAGGAATTCTAATTGCAGGCCTCACGTTTTGCTAATCACTTTCTGGTTGCCAAAATTGTAGTTAGAGAGCCAGTGTTGACAATGGCAAAACAACAGCATAAATAATAGGAACATATTAAACAACAATAAATTCCACCAGCCGCCCCACAATTGGTGCATCGGCCGGGAATCAACTGAGTGAAGTGAAAGTGATTTTAAATATTCAGATTCGCGAGTGAAATGCGACACGCAACTGAGTAGTAGAACAGTGAAAGTGTTACGTGTGCATGTGGACGACGCAATTGGATTAACAACGCATCTCGATTGAGGGAGCTGGCACTGAGTCTAGCGGTGCTGCCGGCATCGCGAGAAGCCAGCTTCGCCTCACCACCGTCGTCCGCCGGAGCAACCGGAGCCGCGCCTGCAGTTGCGGGCCACGGAAATGCACAACAGCCGTCGGAGTGCCATCTGCAGTTCAACGTGCTGCGTCACATCAGTAATCCTGGTACGCTGCGCAGGCAACGCCATACGTTGTGCAGAAGGAACTAAGTTAAGTGAAAAGCTGTTAAAAATTTTACTAACCTGCACTAAAAGACTGTCGGAAATGTAACTGCCAGAAGAAACCGAGGTTAAACTTAAATCAGAACCTATGTCTGTTGAGGGAACTGTAAATCCAGACATCTGTTCAAGTGTAGATATGCATGAAAATAGTAATGTTAAAGTGAAATATGAAGTATTGTCTCCTGACACTAGTGTAAAAAGGGGCAATGATTCAATAATAGAGACCCCTGTAGTAAAGCAGAAATTAGAAATTGTTAATTTATTGGATCAGTCATCAGAGATGGTAGAGTTTAAGAAGGAGAAGTTAGATATGACTCATCAGTCAGAAGTTTCATTTAGTTTTGATGATTCTGGTGTTGGAGCTAGTTTTTCGTCACCTGAGTGTGAAAAGAAACCAGCTAGTGTGCAACCCAAAGATACTGGGGCTATTGATTTAAATGTTATATTACAAGCAATAGCTGCCAGTAATGCAAAAATGTCAGCCAGTAATGCTATAATGACAGCTGAATTAAAGTCTGAAATTGTGGCCAGCCAAACCAATTTTAATAAACGGTTTGAGGCAACGGACAATAAATTAGAAACAATAATGCTGAATTAAAATCTAATATAATTAAGGTAAATAACGGGATTGTGGCCAGCCAGACCAATTTTAATAAACGATTTGAGGTAATGGACAATAAATTAGAATCCAATAAAGCTGAATTAGAAACTTTCTTCAAGATTGGCTGCAGTAAGTTGAAAGAGGATCTGGATAGTTCGAATTATAAAATTGATTACAACCAAGAGGATATTAAGAAAAAGGTTGCTCAACAATTTTCTGAAATGTATAAAACAGTAAAATCTGAAGTTGCTGAGGTTCGCAAAGTCTTCCAAATGGAAGATGCGAAGCTGGAGCACAAGTTAACAGAAAAGATCGAGGTGGAATCTGAACTGTGCTCAGATAGGTTCAAAGATGTTAATATGAAAGGAAACATATGTCAAGCAGAAGTAGATGCAATCAAAACTGATACTACTCATATTGTGCAAAGTGTAGATAATGTTGAAATGAGAGTAGAAAATATTAGTACTAACATTGCTAACATTGAGAGTAAAGTATCTTCAGTAACTTCTGGTAATGGTAGTATGCAACAAATTGTAGCTGCAAACGCCGCTTTTATCGGGTGTCGGCAGTTCTTGCAGTTCGATCGAGATAAAAATATCCACCCACTAGATTTCTGGAACGATTTTGAAGATGTGATTCCACCAACTTCGTCTGAACGAGAGACAATCTCATTTATTAGAAGCCATTTAGCAGGTGACGCAATGCGTTTGTCAGCTGATGTTATGTTGAAATATAAAACATTAGCAGAATTTAAAACAGCTTTCATGAATGAGTATTGGTCTAACCATAAGCAAAATGAAGTGTTGAGAGAATTTTGGAGTGGAAAACGCTTCAATGCAGGCAAGGAATCCATTAAAGAGTTTGCTAGGTCATGGATCTCACGTTTGTCACATTTGGACGAAAAACTAAAACCTGAAATGATAATACTAGGTCTTGAAGCCAAATTGCAATGGTATTGGCAAACTAGAATTCTATCTGCCCCTAGAGACAATCTGGATCGTTTCATTGAATATTTGGAACGTGTAGAGCGTGTGGCTGCCAATGAGGAGCAAGCACGTAATAACAGAAATGCTAATAACACTAGTAGCAATTTTAAGAACGAGCAGAATGGCAATGTAAACATCAGAACAGTAGGTGTTTGCCATCCTAAGAGAGGTAGGAATTGTAGAAATAATTATCAGAACCAACAGTGGCATCCAAATGATAGTAATTTTGTTCCAAACAAAATTATGCAGGTAAACAACAGTGCAGAAAGCAATGCTGTGCCAGTTAACTATAATGGAAATAAAGGAAACAGTAGTAGGCCGAGGCAGGAAAACTAGTTCCCGTCTATGAGGACACTGGCGCTCACCAGGCGGTTACTTTTCCTAAGCCAATAATTACAATAATTGGTAAGACAGATCAGAATACTGAAACTGAACGTGTGGATGAAGGGTCGGTAGCATCTAAGGATACAGCAGAAATATTAGATCACTCACAGTATTTGATAGATACCGTGTTAGAGACGCTTTCTAAGTGGGAAGATAAAGAGAAGGCACAGCAGTGTAACGGTAGGGAAGAGCTACAAAATACTGAATTGTCAGGTGAAGAAGCAGAAGAAATTCATGCTTATATTTACGGTGAGGATGATGTGCTCTTATCTAAAGTGCCTGTGCAGGGTGTTGATACTGTACTAATAGATTTAGGACAGGAGGTAAGTGAGAATGTAGAGGGTAGCCTGTTGGGGGTCGATGAAATATCAGAGTGTTGTTGACTTTGAAAGAAGCCAGTTAAAAATGGTCTTGACAATAACCGGAGTGATTACAGTACCTTTTACTGATAAAAATGTAGTAACTAATGATGGAACTTGGGAGCTGCCTATACGAGTTCAGAAAAATAGGAGATATTGGGACGAAGGTGTTAATCTTAGTAAAAGTAAGCTAAACACAGAAGAAGAAGAAGCAATTATTTTGGACAAAATAGAAGCTAAATTGCAGGAAATCGATAAATTTTCAGCTAATCAGAAGGAAGAACTGAGATAGGTTTTAAAAAGGCATCATAAGGTATTTTCAAATCGACCTGGCGTGGTCAAAGGTTATGAATGAATGCTGTAGGGAGGAGGTTGTTCTGTAACCTTTACACAGTGTGGCAGCTGTGCAGTCCCAGCTGTGTGAGATCTTCTTTCCATTTCAGGTCTCACTCATTCTTCATCTTTCCTGTCTACAAAAATTTCGACCCCTTCTTCCCAAAACGAAAATTTTCTGAAGCTAAGGAATTCTATAGCGAGGAGGTGGTTCTGTAACCTCTACACAGTGTGGCAGCTGTGCAGTCCCAGCTGCGTGAGATCTTCTTTTCATTTCAGATCTCACTCATTCTTCATCTTTCCTATTCAAAAAAATTTCGACTCTTACTCTTAAAAAAAATTTTAAAAAATTATAATTTAAATTTTTCGTTATGGTTATCAAGCCAATCATAAACTAATGAATTCTGTAGAGAGTAGGTTGTTCTGTAACCACTACACAGTGTGGCAGCTGTGCAGTCCCAGCTGTGTGAGATCTTCTTTCCATTTCAGGTCTCACTCATTCTTCATCTTTCCTATCTACAAAAATTTCGACCCCTCCTTTCCAATACGAAAAGTTTCTGAAACTAATGAATTCTGTAAGGAGGTTGTTCTGTATCCTCTACACAGTGTGGCAGCTGTGCAGTCCCAGCTGTGTGAGATCTTCTTTCCTTTTCAGGTCTCACTCATTCTTCATCTTTCCTATCCGCCTAAGTTTCTACTTCTTCTTTCCAACACATTACATTTTCCGTCATGGCTATCACGCCATGAGTTCTGTAACTATTCTATCCACCGATTAGTGAAGAAAATTCCTAATGTGACAAACCTAACAGTGACATAAACAATAGAGAAGTATGTCGTAATTAAATACAAATGTATCTGAGTAACAAGTATGTACAGAACCCTGGTAATATTGTAAGCACAAAGTGTTGTTTTATTGGAAATGGTCCCACAATAATATTTTAAAAAGATGTACAAATTCGTGTTCAAGCAGGATCTGAAGTGGCAGTGAAACCTATTGTATGCTGTAGAGCTAACTAATTAATAGTAAAAGAGATTGCGTAGTGTTATGAAAATATGCAGATAAGTTGTAAAAATGAACTCACCTTGTGTAGCAAGGAATGGCAGTGTAATAGAATTGAACAGTGTTTGTGGTTGGGACGTGAAGGACACGTCCCTGAAGTATTTATAAGGTTGGAGCTGGCCATTATTTTGGTGTAGTGTGTGACAGGACACACCTACACTTATTGAGGTTATGAGTTGGAGGCGTGAATGCGACCATAGGTACCCTTATGTTAGATGAGACAGAGCAGCTCATGGTGTCCTATAGGTTTAAGGAATTTAGCATTACGCTCGTCCATAATTACTTGATGCACTTTAGTGGTAGGTCGAGAGAGACTGCCTGTGGTTTCAGCGTCCGATCGAGTGGAAATGGATTGCCACGTGAGCAAACTAATCAGCTGCAATACACTATAAATATGAAATAAATGTGCTATCCTATGCTTTAAATTTTAATGGAGTGAGTATTACTTAAGTTGATACACTAGCAACATAATTGAATAACATAATGGCAGATGAGAAACATTATTTATAGCTCAGCATAAATACACTTCAAAGTAAGTAAGTACATAATTGCAGATGTGGAACTGACACAGCAGCAGAGGACCAAGAAATGGATTTAGTAGTCATCTAAGCGTAGTGTGTTTTGAACACTCAGAACTGTACTATTACCACAAGTTACTCACATGTACAAAAAAGCTGAGAATACAACTACTAATCAAATATACTCATACTATCTCTAAGAATAAGGTAACTGAAGATGAGTCAGCTAAGTAAATAAAATACAGGTTTGTCAGGAATGTACCGAGCATTGGTTCAGTGTTCTGGCCCAGAAATAATAAATTGAAATTAAATAGGATTCATGATTGTATGCCTTGAGCATAAATTTTCTCTAGTACGTCACTAAAGGCGTTTTGAGCCATTTGTTCACCGATTTTATGACAGTTAAGTAACCACAAGAGTAAAATTGAAAAAGTTCTGTTAATTTTGTTCCAGAAAAATATTGAAGGATAAAATGTATATATCCCCATTTCATTGTGACCCACCCTTAGATAATAAGTGAACAGAGTCTGAGGCACTCTTTTTGTTTGTTCTACAGGACAAACCAGATAATGGCAGCCTGGTAGCTACGTGAAAGCGTGGAGTGATTTGGACACAACTCACAGTGACCTCTCCCCTTTCCCCATGTAATTTAGAGTGAATGTTAAGGACGCACACCGTAGCAACTTCCCCTCCTCTATCCTTGTGAATGGAAGTGTAGAACGCCAGCCAAAGCGGCTACAACCACGTGTGTAAAAATGAAATTGTCATGATTATAAAATTTTCTTTCAGGTTTAGAAAAGACTGCTAAGATATAATCATCTGTTTATGTATCATGAATAACTGTGCTATTTTCTTTGAATTTGTGTATGTAAAAATGTATTTAATGGATTTAAGATTTTCATAATTTTACATATTTTTATGTGTTTGTCTGTCTAAGGCAATATGTATGTCAAAGTGTTTCATTGATTTTGCTTAAATTTTGAGTGATAATGTTGCTTAAGAGACACTGAACATGCCAGAAATTAAAATAATTGAAGATGGTAATCAGTTTTCTTTTAATATTTCTATATGTTTAAATTTCAATTTTAATTTTTCATAGGGAGTTAAGCTGTACTCTTGTTTCCCTTTTTGTAATTAAATTTTTTTTCGTTCATTAACATTCAAAAGAAAATTTAAGTAGAGGATGATGTAGGGAAGCAGCCTACTCACGCTGTAATAAATTCACATCAGTCTTTCCATTGTGTGCCAGCCTAGTCCGCTGTAACTAGCTCTGACGTCATAAATGTTGTGCAATACTTTAAAAATCAAGTAAATAACCTGAAACGGTTCTAGCATGTCAGGAGTAATACTAAATCAATATGTGTTGAATATCAGTTCAATAACTTTAACCATTCTCGAAATTTGGATGTTTTTCTGTAAAAATCATTGGCGCAACAGAAAAGAGCTAGAGACTTAAAAATTTATATTTGGATTCCTTTTTCATAATAATTTAGTAGAAACAGTATTTTGGATCTCACAAATTAAAATTTTAGTTGAAATTCATAATTTTCTGGTTTCTGTCTTAAAAATTAAGGAAGCAAGATAGATTAACTAGGCTAATAAATGCGGCTAGGATGTTTAAATTTAAGTAGAATGGAGATCCGCTATAATCATAAAGATGTGAGAAGTTTCAATTCAATAACTATAACACTATAGCGATAGCGTATCTCCAAAGGGCAAGTTCAGAGCTCGTCTACTGCGGGTAGTGTAATTAAATTAATTCTCTCGCCCAAAATAATTGACTTGGCCACATCAGACTTTTAATATGATTACTTACCTGTGTGCTGATTGTGCACTGAAATTGAGAGCTTCATTGGCCATCAGCAAAGGAAGCAATGATTTATTCGGTAACTTAATGTGGTGCATTACTAGCCCAGCGGCTAGTCGGGAGAGCCGATTTGATCAGGCGTTCCCTTAGCCGTCCGCACCGCGGCTTTATATATAAGAAAGCTGTGCGAGGAAGGAAGGCCCCAGTTCTCTCCAGACGCTGAATAGCACACCATCTGTGTCGGGAGTCGCGTCGCATCGGTATCATTGCTATAAACAGCTTCGGATGCCGTAATAAGTTACTCGGGATATGCGTAACCATGAAATCATTTTCGAGTGAAGTGTTAATTCTGGGATGACTTTAATTATCTATCTTCAGTTCGCGTATGTCATATTTTCACGTGCCGCCACAGGACAGACATTCCACCATTATTTAGCGTGGCGTTTGATGAACCTAATCATCAAATTATGGCGAGCATTCACTTAAACATTTAATTTGTACAGTTATAGTTGCATTAGCGCATTAGACTCTGAACTGCTCTGTTAGTCAGATTGTGTGGATTCTTCTTTTTTAATCTGTGACTTTCAGAATATAGAGAACATTTTTTACATGATCGTTTCTGATTATGAATCCCAGACAATCTCCTGATTCCTCAGAGCTATAAGCTGTAGCTATAAGTGTATTTCTCAGATGAAATGGACACTAGGAATTCTAACTACAGGCTTCACGTTTTGCTAATCACTTTCTGGTTGCCAAAACTGTAGTTAGAGAGCCAATGTTGAGAATGGCAAAACAACACCATAAATAATAGGAACATATTAAACAACAATAAATTCCACCAGCCACCCCACAAGTAGTTGACAGGAAGTAACTAATGGAAAATGAAATTACTTTTATTGAATGTGAATTTTATTTCTAAAAACTTTTTCAAAAACAGATTCAAAATTATAAGCAGAAAAGCACCCTCGATTTATCATGTTACAACTTTGTTTGCAGGCAGAAAGAACAATATTAACAGTATGACACTTCGGGCTGAGAAGCTTGCCTGCACCCTTTCAACTCGGTCGTAGTCATGACCGCTCTCAACAACCTCTGAAAGAGTACACTGGTGCAACTCTGCAACACATCAGATTACTTTAAACTAAAAGAAATTTAACAATTCACACAAACACGTAAACTATGCGCCCCATAAGACAGATGGAAATGGTACAACACTCAAATTATTTGCCACCGAAAGTGCAATTTTTGTTAAAGGACTTTTACGGTGGAAGGGTGGCAACCGTATAACCTAAAATGACTATTTAAATAAAGCTCATAAAATGCAGACTTACATAAAATGTACAACATGCTGTACATTACACATATACCACCTCGCAAGATGATAGGCAAGATAAAAACATATTTCAAGAATTCGTCCTTTAAGCAATAAATTCGTTAACACCGAATCCGACAACATGACAGAGGCAGCTATTAACGTACAGCAGATCGACAAACAGACAGACTGACACTAACTGCCTAATCGAATGCGTACGAAAGACAGGCGAGCAAGCTGGGGACGAGAGACTGACCAAGATAACAAGTAGAATTTAACAAGTGAATGAAACAACATATCAGCAATCACTTAACTTCTAATAAACGGCGATGTCTGGCGAAGACCTGGCGCAGCACGCCCAAAACTGTCTCCCGAACCGTCCTCTGCCAGCCGCTTCAACGGACGCAGGAAGGCACGCCGATATCCCGTCTCACGGCGTCGCAGCTCGCGCCGGCAGACCAATGGCGCGGGTTGACCACTGTTCCTCTCGTGTCGGCCGCGAAGCCACTACTCCTCGCTATACGGCGCGGACCACTGGCTGACACGTGGCGACCTCACATACGCCGACGCTCAAGACGGACAAGGCATCTTGTGTCTCAATGCACGACCAACCAACCCATCGATCCAACTGGCCTTAAAGGTCGATCCGAACGACAAACATCCTGGCACTCCAGGTGGCAGACCGACATTGACTAAGCGATACACTCGGTCTGACCCACCCCTGCAGAGGAAACATGCCCTCAGGCTACTCGACATCCCTGCCCCTGGAAGAGACCGACCTACCGATCAATCCAACCGCCAATGTCCATTGCCTAAACAAACACGAGCACACTGGCGGCCTAACACATACTAGCACTCCGGACGACAGACAGACAATGACTGGCCCATACTGACCCGGGTGACCAACTGACCGACTCGCCGAGACTGACAGTCTGGCCCCCTGCAGAGATTATTTTTTATTGTTATTTTTATACCTGTACAATCAGGTAGGCTGGCAGCGGCATGCTACGCCGCTCTTCAGCCTTAGAGGTGACAATGATATAACACAGAAAAGATCCAGAAGAAACATAGTGACGGGCAAAAAATAGTGGACACAGAAATACAAAATACACGGAGCCATTCACACTCGACGATAACGACACTGAAAACGTGTTGACACGGCGCACATAACACTGATGAATACGACGGCACAGGTGAACGTATGAGCGTGACGGCGGACACTAAAAAACACAAAACGATGGCACACACACGCGAAACCGATGGCGATGATCTCCGGCGCGCGAATGTCCACATAGTGTGTACGAGTCCGGGGACCTGCCAAGAGGGGAAGAAGGGGGAGTGGGAGGGAGAGGGTTGAGCAAGGATGCCAATAGCGGAGGAGACGGTAGTAGGGACGGAGGAAGGGCTGGAGGGGAAGCCCGGGGGAGGAGTGGGGAGAAAGGGAGGAGGGTGGGAAGGGGGAGAGAAGGGAGAGAGGGTGCCCAAAGGAAATAGGAAGGGAGAGAGGATCAAAGTTGGTAGGAGGAGTAGATGGAGGGGAAGAGGGCGTCGTCAGGGAGGGGGAGCTGGCGGAAGCCACCTTGGGAGAGGGTGTGGAGAGTGGAGAGATGGAGAGCAGGTGGGACATGGGAGTACAAGTCCGACAGCTGACGGGGGCGGAAGAGGATGGGAGAGACCAGCGGGTGAGGTGGATCGAGTTTGTGGGAAAAGGAGGAG
Organism: Schistocerca serialis cubense; assembly: GCF_023864345.2. Lineage (NCBI taxonomy): Eukaryota > Metazoa > Arthropoda > Insecta > Orthoptera > Acrididae > Schistocerca > Schistocerca serialis. The sequence goes on from NC_064646.1 coordinate 317,623,355, forward strand.
GTGGGGGAAGGAAATTAGGTCGTATAGGATCTGCATGGGGGAGGGGAGACGGTTGTGATAGGCGAGGCGAAGAGCATGGCGTTCCCGGATCTGAAGGGATTTGTAAAAGGTAGGGGGAGCGGAGATCCAGGCAGTGTGGGCGTAGCAAAGGATAGGGCGAATGAGGAATTTATAGGTATGGAGGATGGTAGAGGGTTCCAGACCCCAAGTTCGGCTGGAGAGGAGTTTGAGGAGACAGAGGCAGGAGCGTGCCTTGGCTTGGATCGTCCGGAGGTGGGGGTCCAGGAGAGGCGACGGTCAAGGGTGACACCAAGGTGCTTAAGGGTAGGGGTGAGGGCGATAGGACGGCCATAGATGTAGAAATCGAGGAGGCGGAAGGAAGGAGTGGTTTTGCCTACTATGATTGCCTGGGATTTGGCAGGATTGACATTAAGCAACCACTGGTTGCACCAAGCAGTGAACCGGTCAAGATGGGATTGGAGAAGGTGTTGGGTGCACTTCAGGGTGGGGGCAAGGGCAAGGAAGGCAGTGTCATCGGCGTACTGGAGAAGGTGAATGGGGGGTGAAGGCGGCGGCATGTCCTCCATATACAAGAGGTACAGAGGAGGGGAGAGGACGGAACCCTGGGGCACACCGGCGGAGGGGAAAAAGGTGTAGGAATCCTTGTTGTGGATGGTGACGTGTGAAGGATGGTGGGAAAGAAAGGAGCCGATCAGACGGACGTAGTTAATAGGAAGGGCGAAGGTTTGCAGCTTGAAGAGGAGACTGGAATGCCACACGCGGTCATAGGCTCGTTCAAGGTCAAGGGAGAGAAAGATAGTGGAACGACGGGAATTAAGCTGTTTGAAGAGGAGATGAGTGAGGTGAAGGAGAAGGTCATCGGAAGAGGACAGCTAAAAGCCACACTGGGTAACGGGAAGGAGGCGCTGCTGGCGGAAATGCTGGTGGATGTGTCGGGTGAGGATGGATTCCAGGACCTTGCTGAAGACCGAGGTAAGGCTGATGGGATGGTATGAGGAGACAGCGGATGGCGGTTTACCGGGTTTAAGGAACATCAGGATACGGGAGGTTTTCCACAGGTCGGGGTAGTAGCCAGTGGACGGGACTACATTGTAGAGCCTGGCCATGGTGGAGAGGAGAGAGGCAGGAGCTTCACGAAGGTGATGATAGGTGACACGATCGTGACCAGCCCCTGCCGAGCTCATAGCGCCCATTAAATGCACGTGAACAGGCAACTTTTCCTCTTTCCTACCAGAGGGAGACACCAAAGCTGCGATAGCTACAGCGTCGCCACCGCCAGAAACGGAAGGCGGCTGCTTTATACTACGCGCTGCGGCGCGCTCTTCAAAACAGCAAATTTTACCACAGCTCAGTTATGTATATAACTTTAGTTCTGTGGTTTTCTAATAGATGGCAGTAGCGGCAGTTGGTGGTGCTGGTGGAAGATAGTGTCACTTTTGAACATAATACCTTTAAAATATTAGTCGACTTGTGATTGCATTATTATGTTGTTTTCGACCGAATACGTCAACATACGAGCCCAGTTCTCGTCACTTGCGGGAAGTTCCAAATTTCTCCTTTAACTCTCCTATTACCAGAGCTTTCTTGTTACATTGAGTACCGCTGGGGTCAATATGACCCCAGGTAATTAACACGTGATATATTGGTAATGTTTTATTTACTTTAATGATCTTGCATACCAGGTAAACAATGTATATAAGCACTTACAGATCTTGTCTTAATCTTTGATCTTGTACATACTTAGATTTAAAACAAAGTAACTCTTTACATTTGAAACAAAGAATCTCTGAATGTTATTTACAGAGAAAAGAAAAGCATCTTCTCCACTGAACGTTCGCATAGGGAGCACCGTCCACGTTTTGCCCCGTATGCTCTTCTGCTGAAGGAGGAGGACGAGGAAGAGAAGCTTTGCTGCACCGACTTCTGTTTTTGTGTACTAGGCTTGTTCCTAGTTCGAGAATAAATTCTTTTGTCGTTAGCTTTTTTTCCAGTCAGGATTTAAGTTCAGCCAAATTATGAAATCATTCAGGGCAATAATATACTAAATATTACAAAAAATAACCGTGATCCATCTCCTTGTCATACGTTTTGTGGTGTAGGTCCTGACTAATTTGTCCATTGTGTCTACACCTGATTTAGTTGTATTATAGTCTAGGATTACAATAGGTTTCGCTGCATCGCCGTCACCTATTTTCTCTCTGAAATGCATACTACTTAGTAATGTTACTATCTTACTCTTCTTTGGGCAATAGGAGACTAGTGTAGCTGATTCCTGTAATCCTAAGAGACGTGAAGCCTCAATTATTCCCATTGCTTCGATAAATTCTGCAGGTAGTTCACAACGACTCTTTCTTAGTGTTCCTAGCAGAGGCATTTGTTTTCGTTCTAGTTCCTATGCCAACTCCAAACTTGTAAAGAAATTATCTGTTGTGATATTTCTGCCACTCACGGATAAATGTTCTGTCAATTCTAACACTACTCTTTTTCCCTGATTTATTTCTCTTATCTGGCCTTGACCCTTTCCTGTGTACACCTGCAGGTGTGTGACGTAATATTTAGCGCTGTCACATGCAGCCCTTACCCTTATTCCATACTTTCCAGGTTTTGAGGGGATTGTTGTTGTTGGTGTTGTTGTTGTAGTCTTCAGTCCTGAGACTGGTTTGATGCAGCTCTCCATGCTACTCTATCCTGTGTAAGTTTCTTCATCTCCCAGTACCTACTGCAACCTACATCCTTCTGAATCTGCTTAGTGTATTCATCTCTTGGTCTCCCTCTACGATTTTTACCCTACACGCTGCCTTCCAATACTAAATTGGTGATCCCTTGATGCCTCAAAACATGTCCTACCAACCGAGCCTTTCTTCTTGTCAAGTTGTGCCACAAATTTCTCTTCTCCCCAATCCTTTTCAATACCTCCTCATTTGTTATGTGATGTACCCATCTAATCTTCAGCATTCTTCTGTAGCACCACATTTCAAAAGCTTCTATTCTGTTCTTGTCCAAACTATTTATCGTCCATGTTTCACTTCCATACATGAGGGGATGTACTGACGAAATGGACATCTACCCCTAAAAGTTACCAGTTGTCAGTTGCTCATCAACTGTAATATTCTCGTGTGATTCGTATGCTTCATGTAATATGCTTTCCCACTGTTGAAAAGAATCCCTTATAGGAGCCAATTTATCAGGGCTACGATTGTGTCACCGGTGCTGAGGATCACCAAACCGAATACAGTGTGATATTTATGTAAAGCGGTTCCTAGCTTAGAACTACTGAAAATTGATTCTCTTCGTTTCATAAATTCACTATGCCCTCTTTGTGACATTTGTACACTCCCGCAAGAATAAGCAGACCAAGAAAGCATTCAAATTCTTCTCTATCAAGATCTGTCCATTTGTTACCGAAACAAATGTTACCTTCTTTGTTGGTCCACTTCAAAATAATCTGGAAAATGCTGGGCTTCACAAATAACTCAAATGCTGACTACACAGTATATACATTCCTTAGATTATGCCTCGTGGGACATGGAGCCGTCTTCATTATATTTCGTGCTGGCTGTCTCCTACGTAATCTAACATTTCTCGACCTGAAAAAATGGGATTACTCTTTTACATATGTACTTACATATTATTATTACTAGTACTATCTTTAGAGTCTTTGCCAACATTTGGTCGATTATATATACTTAATTGACAATATTCTGACTTGAGATGTCAGCAACTTCAGGAAGTAGAGTTTCCAAGTCTCCACCATCTTCATCATAATCTTCAGTTGATTCACTACCTACAGAAATAATAGCATCAATCTTTCCATCGTCATCAGATGGCATATCTCCTAATTCCTCTTCTTCATTCAAAATTGCTTGTATTTAAGCACTACTCACACGTTTTCTAGTCATAATGTATTTGTTGCATGCTTTGAAGCAAAACACTGGCAACAACTGACACAATACGCAGCACCAGCTGAGGCTAGAAACGGCAACAATGAGTATAAATAAAAAGTGGGAAATATTAGTGGCATTGTTCAGGTGTTTCGTATAACATCTATTCAAAATAACATTTGTCACTCCGTTTTCATAATGCTACATTTAAGGAACAAAACAAAAATTCAGATTGGGGTCATGTTGACCCCAGTGGTACTCACTGCATAACCGATGAATAAATTTTAATATGTTGTAATTGTAAAACTGAACAATATTTCATGCCATACAAGCGATTTAGAGAGACAAACTCATAAATTTTGAAAATAATCGTTTTGAAAACAAGGGAGATATATATTTGAAATGTGCTTATGGGGTCATTTTGAACGCAGAGGTACTGGGAGGGTTAACATGAAGGAATCTGCGTCTGAGGCTTATAAAACTCTGGATATTACTCATAGAAAGACTCTCTCTCTCTCTCTCTCTCTCTCTCTCTCTCTCTCTCTCTCTCTCTCTCTCTCACACACACACACACACACACACACACACACAAAGTGCAGAGAATGGTTTTAACGCTTCAAGATGAGTGATGTTGAGGTCGAAGAACAGCATAACGGTGTAGGAGACAAGGGCCTTGAAACTACTTTCACTAAAGGAAACAATCACAGGAGATCGTTATCTAAAGCCGTTGATGCGGTTGAGAGACAAGCAGCCGCAATACAGCGGTAGACACGAAAAGGTGATTTTGCAGCATGACAGTGCTCGACTCCATATCGCAAAATCTGTCGAAACGTACCTGGAAACTGTGAAATGAGAAGTCCTACCCCATCCGCCACCTTCTCCATAAACTGCTCCCTCTTACAATGGCGCATGGACTCGTTGACCAGCACTTTCATATGTACAAGTGTAAAATTTGATCGGTTCTCGAATCTGCTCAAGAGACGCCAAGTTCTTCCATCGTGGGATTCGTATGCTGCCCGGAAGATGACAGAAAATAGTAGCCAAAGAAGATCAGTATTTTCGGTCATATATGATTTGTAAGTTTTCACCATAAAGCCTAAAAGACCGAGGAAAAACGGCGGTAACAAAGTTGTAGGCCATATACTTGCTTCGTTGTCATTTTGCTGCGACATTTTTGCTGATTTGTATCACGTATGGCCGTGGGGAAAAAGTCACAGTTGGTGTATCGACCAAGCCATAGGTTTCTTAAGGCCTCTGGAGAGGAGGGCTGGAGGAGAGGGAGGGACTGTGCAGGACGCCCTTTTCGCTCCCCTGATCCCTGGGGAATCCCTGCAAAGCGCCGCCACTGAGGCACTGTGCGCTTCTGATTGATGCCTCTTCCGCGGAACACTTTTTCTTCCGATTTGTTTGGATTTCATTTTTTTTCTTCACGACATAAGCTCGCTCCAGAGAAGTTAGCGCCTCTTAGCGAGCAGTAAATCCTCACCTGTCCCTCCGCTTCCCTTCCTGTTTCCTTTCCAACGGAATTCAGCACATCACAACATTGCCTGCAGTACAAGAATTTCACAACAGCACTACTACTACAGAAAATGTCAATATTTTCAGAGGTCATTTCACACCTTGGTGCTCTACATCCACTTAGTAGATGTGTGGCGTGCGTACTGTAAGACCTTGAGTACACACACCATCAGATTATTTAACTTGTCGCTCTAACGAAGTAGGCGAGTGTCAGCAATATGTCTCGTGGTCTTATTGTGGCTCGTTTATCTTCTGCCGTTAGTTCAGATGATAGAAATGCCACTTGCATGCTTAGAATAGCAGATTGACGATGACAAACTTTAAGCATAACTTGATTAATTTTCACACACATTTATTAATATAATAACGAGCATAAAAATTACCTAACTTGGTTCTGGATGCTATTTACAATTGACAATCAGACGTTCCTTTGGTATTGGTATGTTAATCTTATTCTCACTTATATCTCTGGTACCTGACAAATGTGTCTATACATTTATCGTCATGGCTATGTACAGGAATATGGTAATCTTATTAAGTGCTGACTGAAACTTGACCATAGACTGGTACAGACTGGTGCAGACAAAAGCAGACTGACTAATCGGAGGTCTGTAGACGTTATAATACCTCGCGCATTCATGTATCACTGCACGAGTGTGATCCGCGAGGAGAAAAGGTTCTACGTTAGCAGCAATCTCATTGGCAGCGTTACATATTAATACGCGGATCGGCGGAAGCAGAATTTGGTCCGTCTCTATGGCAGGGCCACCTCGTAGTGCGGAGATGGACGAGTGCTGCGCCTGCGCTGTTGTGTCATTAGCGGGGCGCGCTCTAGTGGGAAAGCTGTGTATGCGCTGACTACGCGGAACTATGCACGCAACAAGATGTTTTAATAAAATTCTAATTATCACCATTGCATCAGTAAAGTTAATTAATTACCTTTCTCACCTTCGTATATGCAGTACTGGTACACAATGAAACCTCCGCTTCGCATAATCGTAGCATGCTGCTAGTGGAGCAGAAACAATTGACAAGGTCGAGAATTGGCGATAATTCCACAGAGGGGGAAATGTGGCTGCTTTATCAGGGTGTAATGTCCCCACAGAAAATACCCTCTACCACGCACTAATTAATCATTGTCAATCAAACCATCCACATTCATTCACTTTGGAAAAGTATCTGATCTGATTTTCTCGTAACATATGCGGCGACAGCTCGACGACGCCAAAGTATTTTCTACTGCGTTTATTCTTTGAAATAACAGAGATGCATATATGCATTCTCCATGGTTGTTAGAGTGGTAACTAGGACAGCTTCTGGAGTATCTGTTGAGGGATTGACGAGTTTCTCAGAGATACATATTCTGCTTTTCTTCTCGCTAAAGCGAGACAATTAACATTTGTGCCGCTAGCGGTTTGTTTGAAGAGAAAGAGACTGTAAATGGAAGATAATGGAAGATAATTAAGACGTGGAATCACCGGAGATCTGGACATGTATTGGAGATGGATTTAATACACGATTTCCTTCATAAATAAGGTTTGTGATTTTTTTGTTCTGGAGTGAATGAACGAATGAGTTTTTTCTGAATCATTTGATGATCACGTTGGCCCTGTAATTAGTGGAGAAGTTTCAGCTGTGTCGAAGAGAGCCAGCAATCACTGAGTCTGTGTTAAATCGTCCAAAAAAGCTTCGTACACATCTGGAATTCGCAATCTTTCGTAAAAGGAACAAATTGTCCACACAATTGATTCTCCCGACTGAATGCAGTGTTTAACAGGAATAATAAATATAAAGATCTCTTACAGCAAGCCAGCCGCTGATTACCAAGACGAAGGACTCCACCAAAGATTCTATTTGGCTGATTTCACGTAATGAAATATTATATTAAGAAATGTACATAGATAAGGGAGAGAAAGAGAGAGAGCGAATGAAAATAGAGATAATACTAATAATCCTCCATTAGTCTAACTTTTCGCCTGTTTTATCACGGATCAGCCATCAAATGGGAGGCCCTTACTTTACTGTATAGATTTATGTGTGAAGGTGAAGGGATCTTAAAGGCAACAGATACACGTCTATACAGACAAGACATTACACAAAGTTAGCGGCTAGCTGCATTCATCATCTATTCTTAGATGAAGAGACGGCAACTTATTATCCTTAACATTTGAAAAAAAAATGTTAAAATGGCGACCGTGACAGGACACGGTTTTGGACGTTGCTTAAAATAATTTTGTTCTCTGTTTCATGTCAACTACGACGAGTGAACGTAACTGACACTTGGAAAAGAGAGGAAAGACTCGCAGGTGATATAATTGGATCTACAAATAAAGCTGAAAGACAGCACACTGTGCGCAGAAAAAAGGCCAGTTCTATATTTTTATTAATAAAGCTTACTAGTATAGTTCCAATACACACTTTTCTGTTTAGTGTTATTTGATATTTGAACATTGATTAATTGTGTTCATGTTAGATGTGTTTTGATAGACCTGTCCCAGTTGCATATATCTGTATATGTACATTAAGAAAGTGGACTCAGAAGTACTCTTGTGTGAACGGAGTTACATATAGTGACAGTAGAAGGGAGTTATATATAGTGACAGTAGAACATTTATTTGGTTTTAACTAGGGCAATGTTTAGGATGAGTCAAGCAGAGCATAGCAGCACGCAATAGCCTTCAGCTGTTAGCACTGATAATAATGATGCAGTAAGAAGTGTTGTAGGACCGATGGCTACAGATAGCGCAATAGAAAGCACTGTAGACACGGCTGGAGGTGTAACAGCAAGTACGCAGCATGGATTAGATCCATTGGTAATTATCATGAGACAGATGCAGATGATAACCGAGAGCATGAATACTTTGAAAACCGACATTAACGCGAAATTATCCTCAGTTACTGAAGGGCAAAATGATTTGAATACGAAATTAGCCTCAGTTACTGAAGGGCAGGAAAATCTGAAAACCGACATTAACGCGAAATTAGCCTCAGTTACTGAAGGGCAGGAAAATCTGAAAACCGATATTAAAGCACAATTAGTGACAGTCACTCAAACTCAAGAAGAAATGAAATTAGTCCAGACTGAGATTAAGCAGCAGTTACAAGACAGTTTCTCCGAATTAGAGCAGCGGATAGAGGCGAAGACCAAGGAACTCAAAGATCAGGCTGAAGAGATGGAACGAAAATTAACTGCAAAAATAGAATTGGTGAAAGCACAATGTGGGGAATCTACTCACCGCATACGTGTCGAAATGAAGGAGTATGTGGCTTTTAAGATAGATACTGTACGGGAACAAGTGGAGATGGTTCCGCAATTAGTACAAAAGCAGGACGCCATGTCATGTGCAATTGCGCAACTTCCTGAATTGGCACGTACACAGACTAACCTAAAAGAAAGCGTTGAACATCTAACAGAGCGTCAAGACGTTATAGACCAACAAATTAACGTATTAACGGGTAAATTATCCGAAATCACATTAGAAAACAAAAGATTAATGTGTGAAAACGTTGAGCAAAATGTTAAGGCAGCATTCCAGAGTTTATCTGGCAAACAGGAAGAGAATTTGTTCGCGAAAGGACTTGAGGAGGTGCGATACCAGTTAAGTGCTGATTTGGAGCATAGGAAACAAACGATAGAAGAGTCGATGCGCGCTTCACAACAAAGCTCAGAACAAATGAATACAGGGCAGCAGCAGAAGTTGCCAGCGACTATAGAGCCAGTTACTGCCCATTCGCACACAATACCGACTTGTGTAAGTAATTTAAACATTAAATTGCCACAAGCTGGTTGTTCGTGTGAATTATTATCTAACGGCTATTATGAAAGCCTTTGCCATGCCGAAGAAAAAATGATAAAGCATCGGCAATTCCAGATTTTTAGCCCTGACAAAAGGGGGGGTCTATCCAATTGTTTTTATTCGAAGTTTCAAAGGAGTGCTACCGAGAAATCGGTCGGAGTGGCAGAAGATCAGTTTTGTTACAGGATATATACAAGGTTCGGGGGCGATCTGGGCCTCGGACATGACTTCTGTTTGCTCGACATATGACGATTTTGAGAAGGCGTTTTTAGCAAAGTTCTGGTCAGAAGGGGTACAGGAACTCCTAAGGCAGGAGGTGCTCTACCCAGAGCCTTTCTCCTTTTCAAAAGGAAACCTTAGAAAGTATTTCGAAAAATATATAAATAAAACGAGATACTGGGACAGACCTATGCCCTTGCCAGACATAATAAACATACTTAAGGCAAGACTACCAACTAGCATCCGTAATCAATTGATTTACGGCAACGACAAAGACTTGGAGTCGTTCCTCACGACGTTAGACCATATAGATATTATCGAAGAGAACAACCAGAAAGCCCGTGATAACAGATTCCAATATAGGGAGATAGAACCTCCACCAAACGGTAGGCAAGGTGGAAGTCTGTGTTATACCAATGGCGATCAAGCGACACTTAAAGGGAATGAACAGAGATCGTTAAATAATGGAGAAACCCCTCAAAATCTCAATAGTAATCCCGGCAATGGTCTTGGGAGGTGCTATTCAAGGAACAACAGGAACGGGAAAAGATACAATCCCGTATGTGGGAACGAAAGAAATTTCAGATCCCAAGCCTGGAATAATAACAATAATAGAAAGTGGAATCAACCGGAAGGAATGAATTCAAATAGCCAACATCAGTGGGGACGGACATCTACAAATCAACCGGTAATTACCGAAGTGACGGATGATGTCAACCAGCAGACAAATCAAAATCCAACAAACTTGTAGGGACCCACTCGTGCCCCGGAGGAGCGGTCAACAATTGGTTGAGGGGCAATAGGATATGTGTACCCATGCTAACGTATAATGATGGACGATTATTGGCAGATGAACTGACCGAGGACTTAAAACCACAAGATGAGGATAAGGAACAGGTGGCAGTAGCCGAAGTGCAAGACATTATGGAGACCATACCTATAGTGGCGGTTTTGGACACAGCTGCAACCACAAATGCTATTTCGGAGGCACTATTTAACAGGATCAGAAATATGAGACGAGTACCAATTTTTCCAGTTCAAGATTGCAGAATAATAGGCGCCGTTGGGGCTGGATCGGCTAATGTAAAGGTGCAGTCACTACTTGGTATGGAATTCGGAAATGTAGCAATATTAAGCACATTCCTTGTTGTGAAAAATTTGGTGGTAGATTGCATTATCGGAGTCGACAGCCTACGTCAATACGGATGCAGAATAAATTTTAAAGCAGGAAAAATTTGGTTGAATGTTAATAAACAAGAAATTGAGTTGGAGTTGTTGAAAAAAAAAGGCCTTACGAGAAAATATAATTGTGGGATCAGTGTGCAAGTAATCAGGACGGCCCAAAATTCGAAAGAGCACGTAATTAATGAGTTCCAAGTCAAAGAAGATTTCGGTCAATTAGTGTTTGAAAAGTTAAGTGAATCGGACTGCATTACCGAAGATCAGAAGAAGCAGCTCAATGAATTATTATTAACGTATGAAAACGTTTTTGATGAAAGGCCAAGAGTTATTAAGGGATACATATGCCATCTCTACGTTAAGCCGCATGAAACGTATTGTAGTACTTTCTATCCTGTTCCCTGGAGGTTAAAGGCTCAAGTTCAAAAGGAAATAGCTCGCATGTTGAGTTTGATCGAACCCTCTGCAAGCCCATACTGCTCCCCATTGCAAGTGACAGAGATGAATGCTCGTAAAAACATAACAATAAACTGTGTGTGTTTAGTGTTAGAAAACTTTAAACTGAAATAATTAATCAGTGACACAGATTATAGAAATAGTGACTAACTATTACTATCGAGTGCTGCAAAGAAGATAGTGGAGATAGGCTTCCCCTGTGTTTGAGTAAACATGGAGCTTTAGCATTGCTAATGTCATTAAGATTTATAAAGGATCTGAATGACGTTCAAGAAGAAAGAAATGTTTCCCGAAAATGACGCTGCATAATCAAAAGAGGTTCCCAGTGAATGTTCATATATAATTTCAAGTGCACGCTTAGATGTGTAAACGTGTGGTGATGCGTTTAGGCAGTGAATCAAGAGTGACGGTTAACGCCGCAAAGATAATTTCCCGCGCAAAACAATTGACGTCGGCGCGAGAGTTAGAATCGATATAGACGACACAGATATGCTTTGTAAGAGACTCGCATTAAACGCGAGGGGAAACTGATTGATGTTGAACTTCAAAAAAGTGTCATAATTAGACGTTAAGAGTTCTTGATTTATTGTTGAATGTCAAAAGAAACTAAGATTCATAGAATTAGTATTTAATGGGTCTTGTTCACTTTGGAATTTTGTTTGAAAATCCGTTTCCATATATGTGCATGTATGAATGCCGGATGAATAAGAGAATAAATGAAAGAAGTGAATCCACATTCCTCACTACTAATAACTTTTACATTACAGCAATCAAGCGGAGAAATATATGTATTTAGGATAACATTTTTATGACTATAGATAAATGATATGACTTTTCAAGGAAATGATGGAGTATGTCTTTGTATAAAATGAACCATACTTTCCATTATTCGATGATTTGAATCCAAAATCTACTGCAAGTTGCATGAATCCTTTAAATTACGGAATAAATCATTGACAGAAAATGTGTTAGAATTTTTTGGACTTACAAGCACAAGTGGCGATGCGAAGTCCAAAAGAAAATTCAAACTAGAGTAAATATTATGATGTTTTCGGCAACAGCATTAGTCAATGGATAAATGGAAAGTTTAAGTCAATGGCTAAATTCCTTGCAGTACATCGTAAGAAAAAGGATGCATGAAGCCATAGGAATTTTGTTTTCAAAAAGGAGAATCTTGGACGGTGCAACCTAACCAGTTCTTTTACAGGAAGAGTTTCCCTTTCGGTCCTTGCTAATTCTTTTGGAATGAATGTTGCATGTGAAATCTGGTATCCCTGTCCCTTCTACTCTTCCCATTGTGGGCCGCGTAGAAGACCGACTACAAATGTGGACGTCGGGGACATGCAAGATCCGGGGGAGTTTCAGCACCGCAAGATATTTTCCTGGGAACAAGATTGTAAAAAAAAACTCGAGTTATTTATTGTAAAATTTTTTTGCTAGAGGCACAAATCACTCTTCTCCAAATCGTTATATAAATCGATCCCTTATCTTTCCTTTAGAGACCAATTTCAAAATTATTTTTTCTCTTCTGCAGGCTTTCCCATCTTCTATGTACCGTAGGCTGGGGGTCTAGGCTTAAGAGGTTTTCCAAGGTTTCCCTACTTAAGAAAGTTCCCGAATGGGTAGACCCTGATAGCAGTTTCATGAAAGATCATCTTCCTTGGTTGTGCACAGCAAACGAACACCTTGATGCACGTAAAAGCAATACAGCCGCGGTACCTGTTTCTTCATTTCTTCTGTTTTCAATGTTTCTTTTCTTCGTCTGTCTTAAACATAAGTATTTTTTTTTCAGTCGGAGGACTGACACTCATCACTTCCGGGTTACGCACACTAATAGATAGCTCGCGAAGTGTGTTCGGTAAATCAAAATTAGGCTCACAAACTTCGCTCGCTGCGAGGGGCATTGTAATGTCCCACAGAAAATACCCTCTACCACGCACCAATTAATCATTGTCAATCAAACCATCCACATTCATTCACTGTGGAAAAGTATCTGATCTAATTTTCTCGTAACATATGCGGTGACAGCTCGACGACACCAAAGTATTTTCTACTGTGTTTATTCTTTGAAATAACAGAGATGCATATATGCATTCTCCATGGTTGTTAGAGTGGTAACTAGGACAGCTTCTGGAGTATCTGTTGAGGGATTGACGTGTTTCTGAGAGATACATATTCTGCTTTTCTTCTCGCTAAAGCGAGACAATTAACATTTGTGCCGCTAGCGGTTTGTTTGAAGAGAAAGAGACTGTAAACGGAAGATAATGGAAGATAATTAAGACGTGGAATCACCGGAGATCTGGACATGTATTGGAGATGGATTTAATACACGATTTCCTTCATAAATAAGGTTTGTGATTTTTTTGTTCTGGAGCGAATGAACGAATGAGTTTTTTCTGAATCATTTGATGATCACGTTGGCCCTGTAATTAGTGGAGAAGTTTCAGCTGTGTCGAAGAGAGCCAGCAATCACTGAGTCTGTGTTAAATCGTCCAAAAAGGCTTCGTACACATCTGGAATTCGCAATCTTTCGTAAAAGGAACAAATTGTCCACACAATTGATTCTCCCGACTGAATGCAGTGTTTAACAGGAATAATAAATGTAAAGATCTCTTACAGCAAGCCAGCCGCTGATTACCAAGACGAAGGACTCCACCAAAGATTCTATTTGGCTGATTTCACGTAATGAAATATTATATTAAAAACTGTACATAGATAAAGGAGAGAAAGAGAGAGAGCGAATGAAAATAGGGATAATACTAATAATCCTCCATTAGTCTAACTTTTCGCCTGTCTTATCACGGATCAGCCATCAAATGGGAGGCCCTTACTTTACTGTATAGATTTATGTGTGAAGGTGAAGGGATCTTAAAGGCAACAGATACACGTCTATACAGACAAGACATTACACAAAGTTAGCGGCTAGCTGCATTCATCATCTATTCTTAGATGAAGAGACGGCAACTTATTATCCTTAACATTTGAAAAAAAATGTAAAAGGGGAGCCCAGGTAAATTCTTATTTGCTACGACAGGTGTTCAAAAAGTATGCTGAACACTGTTATGGCAGGCCAAGTAATTTAGACTGAATGTTGTACTACTGTTCAAAGTGACATAAAGACGTGAGTCTATTTTCTAACATCTTCACTAACTCCCTGTGAACAATGGTCTGAACGCACTAGCAATAGTTCACTGCCACGACGATGTAAATCCGCTCCTAACGCATGGAGCCATTAGGAAACCACTGCCTGAATGTCCACATCGTTAAAAATCTCTTTCTCTTCAGATTTTCTTTCATTTTGCCGAAAAGATGGAAATTTCAAGGTGCAAAATCTTGACTTTCGATCAGAGTCACCCACTTCTGTGAGGACCTGGTCAAATTGTTGGCCCCGTTTCACTACAGCTCAACGCAACATTCTATTTGGACCATACGACGCAGAATTTCAATAATCTGTGTGGGCTACATTGTAAGTTTCCTTCAACCGCCACTGAAATGAAACCCAATTTTCTACTGAGGCGCCGACTACTGAGAACAACGGAACACGTAGGCCACAGATGGTATCGGGTCCCCGTTAAACGGTTCCTGTATTACTTGGATCGTACTGTTCTTCCCAAAGGTAAAAAACGACCTACGTGTACAAAATATATCACAGATCTTTTAAAATAACTGTTATCTACCTAATGTATAACGTGTCAAAATTTCACCGAAGATACATCTGTGGGCCGACGTTTTCTCTAAAGCAAATGGAAGTGAAGGATATCCGTATAATCACTTCACTAAACCGATATGCACGTATGATAATAGAAACACAGCTACGTACATATAAAAGAATTACGCTACGTGCTCCTGTAGATGACAGTTAGATATGTGATCGGGTGAAGATTAGTTGATAATGAAACAGTCTTGCTATATGGAATAGCGCACGTATAGCATTAATATAAAGTTTTTGATGTAAAAAATGTGATTTATATACACCCTAAGACAAAAAGAGAGCCAGCCTGGGTGGCCGAGCGGTTCTAAGCGCTACAGTCTCTGGTTCGAATCCTGCTTCGGGCATGGATGTGTGTGATGCCTTTAGGTTAGTTAGGTTTAAGTAGTTCTAAGTTCTAGGGGACTGATGACCTCAGTAGTTAATTCCCATAGCGCTCAGAGCCATTTGAACCATTTTTTGAACAAAAAGAGGAAAGGACGCTCACAATGGGATTATTCGAATCGAAAGGAAATCGGTAAATGTGATGTACTTCTACAGAATAATAAGTGATTACAATATCAGAAAATTATATGATTTATTCAAGATAAAGTGCTTCACAATTTAAGCAACTCATTAACGCATTGGTCCACCTCTGACCATTATGCAAGCACATATTCGGCTTGTCGTTGAATGACAGAGTTGTTGAATGTCCTCCTGCAGGATATAGACGAAAGACGAAATATAGGTTATAACACGTATCGTTGAGATCAATAATTGCGTAATATACACCACAATCAACTTCATCAGCTGACATCGTTCGGAAATTAAACCTATAACAGAAAGAAAACTAGAGCAATACATTGACAAGACAAAACTTTACGACCAATGCTCACCGCCTGTTTGAGTGACACCTGTTGCCGTTGCAGACGCTTGGAGGGAAGTGTGCGGGCTAACCAGCGCCGAATGGCACTGGCCATAAATGGGGACGTCCACTGACATAAAGACTTTGGCGCAGGGATGATTGTTGTATGCAAGTTTCTGGAAATGGGCATCCCGCAAATGGCGAAGTTGGCCGGCTGTTTGTGTGCCATTTGAGTGATCACCTGTGGAAAGTAGTTGAAGGACGATGAAACTACTAGTAGGCGACAAGGTGTATTACGTCGGGGGCCTCATCAGATAAAGTTTGGAGACTTACCTACTCTGTAAAGCAGCATTAGTGGGGATCTGTGGCAGATCTGACCCTAAGGTTCACTTCTAGACCAGGAACATGCGTTTAGAAGGACGTGGTGTATGGTTTTGCAGCACATGATCTCGATTAGTTTCCATATTGGTCCAGCGACGTCGTCAGTTTCGATTGCAGTGGACAAGGGATCATCGAGATTGGATCCTCGATCAATGGGAATATTCTCCTGGCGGAATTATTCTCGTTTCTTGTTACGGCAGGTCGGTAGTGGTGTCTCGGTTCGTTTTCACCTATGCGAAAATCTGCTCACACTATGTGACAAATACAGATCAGTGGGGTATTACACGGCCCAGTCACATTTAATGTGACCACCATATGTCAAAGTGCAATAACTATTCTCAGAGGGCAGGTGGTAGCATTAGCAGTGCATGAATAGTGTATGAATCGTGTCGGGGAGACGCGGAAAACAGTGCAGTCATTATGCTTCAACTGAGCGTTTTTCCTCACGTCATTGGCTTTCAGGCCACGGATGGAATCACTTCCGAAACTGAAAAGTCTATAAACTGTCCGCGCTCCGCAGTGGTTTAAGTTCCTGTCCATGACAAAATGACGCTATCCAAAACTGGCTTCGTGCGAACAGCGGTGCACCACGGGATATAGATAAGAGAGGTGAACGATGGCTGCGGAGAAGTGTACGGGCGAATAGTCGTCACGTTCTGAGCAACTGGTCGCTCAGATGGCGCAAGGACCCACCTACTGTATCTCCCCAACGACCGTTCAGTGAATGTTGCTACATATTGGCCTGTGAAGCAGGCGCCTCTTTCACGAACCCATGCTGACCGCTGTTAATCGCCGATGAAGACTGGACGCCAACACCGCGACTCGGCGTCCACTGAATGGAGACAGGCGGCCTTTTCAGATGATTCACGTTTTGTGTTCTATCATACAGATGGCCACTGCCATGTATGACCTTGCAATAATCGTCGCCAGTGTCCAGGCCAAAGCAGGAAGAGTTATCATCCGTGGAATGTTCTCGTGGTATTCCCTGGGTGATCTTTTCATTCTGGAAGACACAGTGGTTCTCCACAAGTATTCATCTATCCTTGGGGACCACATCCACCACTACGCGCAGTTTGTTTATCCTCTGCAATATAGCGTCTACCAGCAGAGCAATACGACATGTCGTACAGCTCTCATTGTACGTCTTTGATTCGAAGAGCACCAGAATGAGTTTGCAGTACCCCCTGGCTAATATATTCCCCGCATTTAAACCGAATCGAGAATCTTTAAGACAACGACGATCAGGCTGTTCCCACCATGGATCAGCAACCGAGAAGCCTAGCACTGCTGAGCACGGCACTGGATTCGCCATGGCTACTTGCACGTTCCAGAACCTCACTTCTTCTACACGCCTCTCAGCGGTCCGCACTACAAAATCAGTGCAGTCGTTGTCAGGCTTTTGGCAGTCTATTATGCTGTGGAAAACATTCACCTGATCCCCTGTACGACGATGACAGCTGTGGATTGTATTGTGTATTAAACCGGGGACCTAGAAACGACGGAGAGGCCTCGTCCCACCGTAGCCATCAGTGGTTCACAACCCCACAACAGGCCACATTAGTCCACTAACTCCACCGCCGCCCCACACCGAACCCACGGCTACTATTCGGTTCGGCCCCAGTGGACACCCCCCCCCCTACTTCCCCCAGGAACGTCTCATACCAGAGGAGTGTAACCCCAAATGTTTGCTTGGTAGAGTAATTATGATTTACGTGTATGTGGAGACAGTGTTTGCGCAGCAATCACCGACATAGTGTAACTGAAGCGGAATAAGGGGAACCAGCCCGCATTCGCCAAGGCAGATGGAAAACCGCCTTAAAAGCCATCCACAGGCTGGCCGGCACACCGGACCTCGACACCAATCCGCCGGGCAGACTCGTGCCGGGGACCGGTACGCCTTCCCGCTCGGGAAGCAGCGCGTTAGACGGTGCGGCTAGCCGGGCGGGCCTCAGCTGTGGATTAGGTGAAAATTATTCGAGATCACTTGCATCCCTTCACGTATGATATCTTCTCCTGCGGAAATGGCATTTTCCTGCGGGATAATTGTGCATGTCAGAAGGCCACAATCGTGCCACAATGATTTGAAGAGCATGACAGAGAACTCCGGTTGACACCTTGGCCACCATATTCGCCCGATCTGAAACACGTGGAATCAATACGGGTCATTATCGAAGTCCAGCTCCGCGGCCTCAAGCCTCAAACTACCGGCAAGCAATTTACGGGAATCGCGTTGTATTGTGCATAGATTTCCGGCACCATATACCACATGAATCTTGTCTGTGACTTGTCAAATTTTCCTCCAAATTTGGATCAACACGACAGTAAGTTTGTGGTAAGAATGCCTTGGGTCATCACTGTGCTACATTTGAATGGTTCTGCGAAATTACCAAAACGAAAAATAAAGAATAACAGTTGTGATTGACGGGAACAATAGCTGGAAACTATGGCTACTGAACTGGCAACTATCAAAAAAAATTTCATTAGAATGATGGAATACATCATTACAGCTTCATGAATTTACCCAGGCTTTTGTTTTTATGATTGGTCGACTCTTCTCGTAAAACTGCGAATTGTCGTAGAAATTTAGTAAATATATAATATTGTACAAATGCAGTAACAACGAAAGATTTACATTCACATATGACAACATCGGTCTGCTAGAGTGATATTTCCCTGCTGATTATATCTGCCAAACTGGAGCTCCTCTGTCTCCACGAAAGCGGAGCAGGACGTAACAAACTTTGGGGCGGGGTTTATCGCCTACAAGAAATTTAAACCGCAGTTCTTCTTGTTACGTAGCGACGATATAGCGCGCAAGATGTTGCGGTAAATTAAGAGACCGCCGGGGTTTGTGGAGCGAGGGAGGACCTAATTAACGACAGGAGAGAGGGAGGGAGGGAGGGAGGAGGGTTAACCTCAGAGGCAATTTTGCCCTCACACCTCGCTCCAGTCGTTTAGCAACCGCCACCACGCGGTAAGCGAAGTATGCGACAAACTCAAAGATCACTGCAAGGAGACTCGAAACTGGATCTAAAAGCACTGAAAAACGTACACAATCAATTGGCTGTGGAACCAGTTCAGTTCACGTTCGAGACTGAAGTGTATCGAATTCCTCTCGAGTTGTTATCAAAACTTTGACTGGCGGCCGCGTAAACTTTGACGTTTCTCAGAATGCGAGCCATTATTATGGTTCTGGAATCTTTTTAATAACAGTAGCCAACATTTATCAGCGATAACCGGCGGAAAAGCTCCTATCACAACACAAAAACTGGAATTATGTTCAAATCTGAATCTTCCTGGCAGATTAAAACTGTGTGCCGAACCGACACTCGAACTCGGGACCTTTGCCTTATGCGGGCAAGTGCTCTACCGTCTGAGCTACCCAAGCACGACTCACGCCCCTTCCTCATAGCTTTACTTCTACCAGTACCTCTATTTAAAAAAAGTGACTGATGGGAGTGTACCAGCTGTCTCATTCCATCTCCTCAGCACCTTTAAAATGTTCTCAAAAATTTTGGCATACGAACATATTCGCGCTCTCTTTGGCAAGTATCTCACTTCCGATTTCCGCAAGCTCCCCGAACTGTAACTCGCACATTCAGCCCAACTCATTGTCGTTATCTCTGTCTACCTTTTACTGTCTTCTGTGCTACAGCCACAGTTGCCTTCGTTCTGTCGTACTACTACAGTCCCCTTTAACCTTCACTTTCTCCCTCTTGTTCTTACTGTTATTATTGTGGCGAAGATAGACACGAAGCCCACGCCTACTACATTAGTGCAAGTTTATATGCCAACTAGCTCTGCAGATGACGAAGAAATTGATGAAATGTATAATGAGATAAAAAGAAATTATTCAGGTAGTGAAGGGAGACGAAAATTTAATAGTCATGGGTGAATGGAATTCGAGAGTAGGAAAAGGGAGAGAAGGAAACATAATGGGTGAATATGGATTGGGGCTAAGAAATGAAAGAGGAAGCCGCCTGGTAGAATTTTGCGTAGAGCATAACTTAATCATAGCTAACACTTGGTTTAAGAATCATGAAAGAAGGTTGTATACATGGAAGAACCCTGGAGATACTGAAAGGTATCAGCTAGATTATATAATGGTAAGACAGAGGTTTAGGAACTAGGTTTTAAATTGTAAGACATTTCCAGGGGCAGATGTGGTCTCTGACCTCAATCTATTGGTTATGAACTGTAGATTAAAACTGAAGAAACTGCAAAAATGTGGGAATTTAAGGATATGGGACCTGGATAAACTGAAAGAACCAGAGGTTGTACAGTGTTTTAGGGAGAGCGTAAGGGAACGATTGACAGCAATGAGGGGAAAGAAATACAGTAGAAGAGGAATGGGTACCTTTGAGAGATGCAATAGTGAAGGCAGCAGAGGATCAAATAGGTAAAACGACGAGGGCTAGTAGAAAGCCTTGGGTAACAGAAGAAATATTGAATTTAATTGATGAAAGGAGAAAATATAAAAATTGCAGTAAATGAAGCTGGCAAAAAGGAATACAAACGTCTCAAAAATGAAATTGACAGGAAGTGCAAAATGGCTAAGCAGGGATGGCTAGAGGTGAAATGTAAGGATGTAGAGGCTTATCTCACGAGGGATAAGATAGATACTGCCTACAGGAAAATTAAAGAGACCTTTGGAGAAAAGAGAACCGCTTGTATGAATATCAAGAGCTCAGATGGAAACCCAGATCTAAGCAAAGAAGGGAAAGCAGAAAGGTGGAAGGAGCATACAGAGGGTCTATACAAGGGCGATGTACTTGAGGACAACATTATGGAAATGGAAGAGGATGTAGATGAAGATGAAATGGGAGATACGATAGTGTGTGAAGAGTTTGACAGAGCACTGAAAGACCTGAGTCGAAACAAGGCCCCGGGAGTAGACAACATTCCATCAGAACTACTGATGGCCTTTGGAGAACCAGTACTGACCAAACTCTACCATCTGGTGAGCAAGATGTACGAGACAGGCGAAATATCCTCAGACTTCAAGAAGAATGTAATAATTCCAATCCCAAAGAGAGCAGGTGTTGACAGATGTGAAAATTACCGAACTATCAGTTTAATAAGTCACAGTTGCAAAATACTAACGCGAATTCTTTACAGACGAATGGAAAAACTGGTAGAAGCTGACCTCGGGGAAGATCAGTTTGGATTCCGTAGAAATGTGGGAACACATGAAGGAATACTGACCCTACGACTTATCTTAGAAGAAAGATTGAGAAAAGGGAAACCAACGTTTCTAGCATTTGTAGACTTAGAGAAAGCTTTTGACAATGTTGATTGGAATACTCTCTTTCAAATTCTGAAGGCGGCAGGGGTAAAATACAGGGACCGAAACGCTATTTACAATTTGTATAGAAATCAGATGGCTGTTATAAGAGTCGAGGGGTATGAAAGGGAAGCACTGGTTGGGAAGGTAGTGAGACAGGGGTGTAGCCTATCCCCGATGTTATTCAATCTGTATATTGAGCAAGCAATAAAGGAAACAAAAGAAAGGTTCGGAGTAGGTATTAAAATCCATGGAGAAGAAACAAAAACTTTGAGGTTCGCCGATGACATTGTAGTTCTGGCAGAGACAGCAAAGGACTTGGAAGAGCAGTTGAACGGAATGGACAGTGTCTTGAAAGGAGGATATAAGATGAACATTAACAAAAGCAAAACGAGGATTATGGAATGTAGTCGAATTAAGTCGGGTGATGCTGCGGGAATTAGATTAGGAAATGAGACACTTAAAGTAGTAAATGAGTTTTGCTATTTGGGGAGCAAAATAACTGATGATGGTCGAAGTAGAGAGGATATAAAATGTAGACTGGCATCGGCAAGGAAAGCGTTTCTGCAGAAGAAAAATTTGTTAACATCGAGTATAGATTTAAATGTCAGGAAGTCGTTTCTGAAGGTAATTGTATGGAGTGTAGCCATGTATGGAAGTGAAACATGGACGATAAATAGTTTGGTCGAGAAGAGTATACAGGCTTTCGAAATGTGGTGCTACAGAAGAATGCTGAAGATTATGTGGGTAGATCACATAACTAATGACGTGGTATTGAATAGAATTGGGGAGAAGAGGAGCTTGTGGCACAACTTGACTAGAAGAAGGGATCGGTTGGTAGGACATGTTCTGAGACATCGAGGGATCACCAATTTAGTATTGGAGGGCAGCGTGGAGGGTAAAAATCGTAGAGGGAGACCAAGAGATGAATACACTAAGCAGATGCAGAAGGATGTAGGCTGCAGTAGGTACTGGGAGATGAAGAAGCTTGCACAGGATAGAGAAGCATGGAGAGCTGCATCAAACCAGTCTCAGGAGTGAAGATCACAAAAACAACAACAATGTTACTTTGTAAACTACGTTGTTTTAGCCTACGTTTTTTTAGCCTCACAACTGATTTTACGTGCGTGTTTTACTCGACAAGTAACGTAAATCTGAACATGTGTGTCTCTAAAATGGACCATCAAGAAAATTTTCCAGATCGTTTGAGATCGGAGTCTCAGGATAATATTACAACCATTCGCTGTGCATACCCGTAATGGAGCTCGCGGTTCCGTTTTGATACCTGAGAACCAATTTTTTGGAGTGTTTCTCGACAATTGATGGAAATTTTTGAAAACAGGAAGGTGGTATTTCTAGATAAACGTCTAGAAAATACGCTATTAAAATAAGAACTCTTGGTTGCCGCTATTTATTAATTAGATTTCGCCTTATACCTGATTTTACTTACGTATGTGTAAAAATAGGGTAGGTTTGAACGACTTTATCTAGGAACTGGACTACGATATCAAGAAAATTTTCGGGGTAGTTCAACACTGGAATGTATTTCAGCTATTTTCTGTGCATAGACGTATTGAAATCTGCGATTCGGTTTTGGTACGAAAGAAAGGAAAACAAGCACTTTTGTGCCTCCATAATGCGCACCGTGGATCACATCAACTGCAAAAAGAACTAACATATTTGTTCAGTTTGCCAAATCTGAAGGAATTAGATAATATTCATACTCTGAGCTCCTAGGACGATCCTTCTGTTGGGTATACAAATGGCCCCAGCCCAAGAGCTGTCCAGAACACTTGATCCTACATTTCTCGCGCCAATCATAGGTTTTATGAGCGACATGTTGGAATAAATTGGTATGCATACATACCGATTAGCATTTTAAGAAAGAATGAAACTTGTGCTTTAGAAGTACATATTTCCAGCTGCTATGAAGCTTCAGTTCGCTTACAAGAAACAAAATAGTTTTTTGTTTGCATTTGTAGTTCACTATTCTTTTTTCTGTAATTGAAATCTTATGACCTAAAACCATAACTATAGATTGTTACACAACTTTTTCATGTAGTATAATGTTTTGGTATTCACACCTTGAAACAAGGCTCTTTACAGTTAGAAACTTTGCACTCGATGCACTAGCATTTAGTGTCTTTTCTTGAACACTCTCTTACTTTTTCCGTAGCTTATAAAAATGTTTCAATATTCAGAAAATGAAGGAACAATGGGAAAGAATGCAATGTTGCAACGAACATTTAACGAAATCAAGACGGGCAATACTCATCTGAAGTTTGACGCAGTTCCTCTAGCATTGAGTCTGAGTTATCATTTGAATCTTCAATATCGTCAACCTCATTATAACGTCAAAAAATCTTGTTCCAATTCAAGCAATTCGTCGTCCGTAAGAATATGCGAAGCCATGTCATTCGTTTCTGTACGAACAGCTGCCGTCCTCCAGCAGCTGGACTTCATACAACAAACGACTGTTTTACGAACTACACGTCCCTCGCAACACAATGAAGACCATTCGTACCCCCAGTATCTAAAAGCGGGAGGAACTGTGTCCTGAAAGTGCCAGGATCGGCTGTCTGCCGAAGTTTCCTCGTCCCGTTAGTTGATGGGACTGGCAGCCGGTGTGTTAACCTTTGTGACTCGTCCTTCGTTCCCCGTTATGTTACGTTGATATTTTTCATGTGAAGTCCTTTAATGTGTAACTGAACGTTACTAATTTTATCATGCCTTACGCGTTTCTCCGGTATTTTTTGAAAGGCCTCATCAGTGGTCTGAATATCTATTTTATACCTCTAGAGAGAGTGGTACGACTGGATTGAGCTGTGAGTGGTTCTTGCCCCTTGCTAAAATTATATTTTTGTTTTTTAAACAAGCTCTCAACATTTACTTGCTCAGGCAAAGAGTACAATTTTAAGCACATTTGAAGCCAGTTTCTTCTTCCAGAAGAGGAACTGGCACAACAAGAAGTAACTACTTAGCTCTGCAGCAGACGAATAGAAGGATATTACAAAAACAACACGATGCCCGAGAAATAGCGTAAAAACCAAATTACAAAATCAACAAGATGCCTAAGAAACAGTGTAAAAACCACTTACATTGGAAAATACCGTGAATGAGGCACCAATGCTGCTTCGCAGTTAAAGTCAGTTAAAACTATGTTCACTGTAAAAAATTAATTCATTTCACCCAGTAGGTCATTAACATGCTCACAATTTGTCAGTAATTTTATCGAACACTACAACCGTTGAGCAAAAAGGCAAGTCCATTTCAAATCTTGACAGGATATACACACTAAATTCCTGGTTACAGAAACATAACTTAAGATAAAATTTTGTCAAACTGAAACTGGCCAACCGAACTGGCATCTAACAACAGTATATGTAAGGAATTCAGAAACGCGAACCCAAGTCACGGAGCGAGTACCGGCAGCACGCTCCGGAAACGACCAGCGAACTAGACCTGAAGCAAACTGTGCCCATCCGCACAGCGTCGCAAGCATCCAGCCACGTCACTCTTCACGGTTACCGATGTCCCACCGCGGCAGTCACTGCGTGCAATAACTCCAACGGCCATTCAGCTCCAACGCCTGTTTCCTCTATTGGTATCTCTCCACTGCATGTTGCTCGCTCCTCTCCAAAACCGAGTTACTTGACCCTCCATGACGCACTAGTGGCGCGGATTTTCAAGGGCCGCGGTGGCGTGACGTTTTGTGACACCAAATCCTCCCCGTCACAACCACCGAGGACCGAGGGAGGTTGTACCTGTGTGTAACACAGGCACACACCGTTCAGAACAAGTTCAACACCTTTGCCGACTTATTTCACACTTCTTTAACCTAAGGAATGCCACTTACTATCGAGAAACAAGTTTCCAGAATAAAGCATAAATGTAACTCTCAAACACATAAATGCTAATTAATACACAATACAGAATTTATACAATTCAGCTATATTCCATACGAATATTGCTTTTTTGTGAAATGTGGAAGCTATAAATACGTTTCTGCTTCGTGTCTCTGACTAAGAAGGCAACCGGAATAATGAACCTCACAATTTCAACCGGCCCCTTAAGGCGAGGTAACAACTTCTGTATAACCTTCTCCGCGCTCTTAGTTACTGTTCCAAAGTGCTTCACAAATACTTTGTCCCCTGGTTTTAAGGCGGTGGGACGTCTTCCCACATTATAGCACCGAGCGAATCTTTGATGACTAGCCTTTAAATTTTTCTTAGTCCTTTTACACGTCTCGTGAATTTCCATTGTGCCATCTCTCCCCGGTAGTAAATTATTTAAGGCATACGAGTTGGAATGGGGTGAAATTGGAACTGGCCGGTGTTTCTCTG